>NC_073255.2:119341379-119645000 GCF_029289425.2 Pan paniscus | reverse complement strand
TCTTGAGCTTCTATGGGCGAGAGAGCACATTCACCAGCCCGCTGAGCTGCAGCTATAAAACAGGCAAGAGGCATTCCAGGAGGCATTCTTAGTTTAAAGGTTTCTTTGTCTTTTCTAAGTGACCTCCAGCTGGAAGAAGGCTCCAGATGGGATGGGAGCTGGGGAGGAGGGGACACCAGGGGCTTTCGGAAAAGACAGCCCACCGTCTCTGTCAACATCTCAGGCATCCCACCTGGCAATGAGAGAGTTGATGGACATGCAAGGCTATTTCCTCTGGCGTAAGGGAGAAAGAGGCGAACTGGCCCTGAGTCAGGGTCTGTCTGAAATGCTATGTGTGGCTGCTCTGGCCTGAGCCGGCCTCTAGTTCTCGGTCGGCTCCAGCCTGTCAGGAGCCTTGATGGCTGCAGGAGCTCAGGGGCTGTGTGCACCCCCAATCTGGAGCCATTTTCTCAATATGTGACAGAGATGGGTAAAGGAGATACAGATGGGGGAATGGGCAAATGGCATTCTGTGGCTTTGGGTGTTTCCTGTGGACCCAGCCTACTGTCTGTCCTTGGGCCACAGGGTCTAAGGGAAGCCATGGTGCAGGGCTGTGACATTTGGGATGGGGCGAGGGGTCATCCAATGAGTCATGCTGCCCTGGCCAGGCCAGAAAGGGCAGGCCGTGAGGGCGTCTCTCTTCCACTAAGGACACTGGAGCCTTGGCACAGGAAGCATGTTCTGGAAGCCCAATAGAGGCATCTCTTGGCTCAGTGTCTTGTCACGGGCAGCATGTCCTCTGCCAATAACCAGACAGGATTGGTAGCCGCAATCTACAAGCGCCAGGCATGTAACAAACTTGCCAAGTGAAAACTGATTCCATGTGACAGGTGGAGAAGCTGAGGATTCTGGGAAATTCAGTGATGTGGGTGAGGTCACAGAGCAAGTGGTCCAGCAGGACTTGAAGTCACTTTCATCTGATTTCAAATTCATGCTCTCATCTTCCCCAGAGCCCTGAGGAGTAGACTATGGCTGTGTAGCCTGTCCCCCTACAGATCACATTTAAATCTCACTGTGATGGTTATTATGATATTTTGTAAAGAATCACCCCAAAGCACAGCGCATGGTGGCTCATGTCTGTAATCCCAGCAGTTTGGGAGGCCGAAGTGGACAGATCACTTGTGGTCAGGACTTCGAGGCCAGCCTGGCCAACATGGTGAAACCAGTCTCTACTAAAAATACAAAAATTAGCTGGGCGTGGTGTTGGGCGCCTGTAATCCCAGCTACTTGGGAGGCTGAGGCAGAAGAATCGCTTAAACCCAGGAGGTGGAGGTTGCAGTGAGCTGAGATCACACCACTATACTCCAGCCTGGGCAACAGAGAGACTCTATCTCAAAGAAAAACAAAAAACAAAAAAACACCCCAAAGCATAGCAGTGTGCTCAGGAGTTCTTATGGATCAGAAATTCAGAAAAGGGATGGTGAGGGTAGCTTGTCATAATGTCTAGGGCCTCAGCTCGGGGGACTCTAAGGATGGGGATGACTCCATGGCTGGTGCCAGAATCACTTGAAGACTGGTCATTCACACGTTTGTTGTCTGGGAGGCTCGGATGATGACTCAAAGGCAGGGACTGCTGACTGGAGTACAGACACGGGGCCTCTTCGTATGACTTGGTCTTCCCTACAACATGGCCGCCTCATGGTAGTCAGACTCGTCATAGAGTGACTCAGGGCTTCAGCACAAAGTCCCAGCAAATAAGGTAGAAGCTCCATGGCTTTTTGTGACTTAACCTCAGAAGTCACATAGTGACACTTCTACCCTACTTTCTTGGTCAAAGCAGTCACAAAAGCCTGCCTGTTGGCAAGGAATGATGGTATAGATCCCGCCTCTCCATGGAAAAAGTGTCAAAGAATTTGCAGGCATTTTTTACGGCAGCCTGGGATTGCTCAGGGAAGGTCAGAAAGTGGCCTAGGCTCTCAAATTCAGTAGGTAGGTGTGATGGCTAATATTAAGTATCAACTTGATTGGATTGAAGGATGCAAAGTATTGTTTCTGGGTATGTCTGTGAGGGTGTTGGTAGAGGAAATTAACATTTGAGTCGGTGGACTGAGAGAAGCAGACCCACCCTTAATCTGTGTGGGCAGCATCTAATCAGCCAGTGAGGCCAGAATAAAGCAGAAAGAAGAAAGTGGAATAAGAAGACTCACTGAGTCTTCCAGCCTTCATCTTCTGTGCTGGAAGCTTCCTGCCCTCGAACATCAGACTCCAAGTTCTTCAGCTTTTGAACTCTTGAACTTAAACCAGTGGTTTGCCAGGAGCTCTTGGGCCTTCAGCCACAGACTGAAGGCAGCACTGTTGGCTTCCTTTTGTTTTTGTTGTTTTTTGTTTTTTGTGTTTTCTTTTGAGACACAGTCTCACTCTGTCACCCAGGCTAGAGTGCAGTGGTGCTATCTCAGCTCACTGCAACTTCCACCTCCCAGGTTCAAGCGATTCTCCTGCCTCGGCCTCCCGAGTAGCTGGGATTACAGACGCACACCACCACGCCTGGCTAATTTTTGTACTTTTAGTAGAGACAGGGTTTTGCCGTGTTGTCCAGGCTGGTCTCGACCTCCTGAACTCAGGCGATCCGCCCACTTTGGCCTCCTAAAGTTCTGGGATTACAGGCGGGAGCCACCACGGCCGTCCGAGAGGTGTTCTAAAGCAGGCTGGAGACTGATCGTGATGAGTAGGGAAACATACGATGTGGCCAAAGGCTTGGAGGAAGGAGATTTCGGGAAGAATTTGCAGAACAGCCAAGGTCAGGGTGGTGGCTGGCCAGGGAAGGGGTCAAGGGCTGTGGGGCTGGGGGACAGGGACAGCCTGCTGACCCTGAGGAGTTAGAGGTGAGAGGTTAGGGGTGAGGGTTGAAAGGGGAAGGCATCTCCCCTGCTTGTTCCAGTGTTGTCTGGGGAACAGCTGTCCCCCTGCCAGGCAGCTGGGCTCGTTCCAAGCTCCCTTCCTGGCTTGGCCACTCCCAGGACCTCAGTTACCTCTGGAAACCGAGAGTGCTAAGTATTCTCTGACTCAACCCCAGGCAGACCTGGAATTCCAGTTCCAGAGGACACTTGCTCTCCAGGGTCCCCTGGCTGGGAGCAGAGACCCCTCAGAGTGTCTCTGACCCCAAGAACTGGCCCTGGCCCTGTGGTCAGTTGAGTCAAACAGTGCGACCCAGTCACGACAACTGACTCATTGCAGTGTCACCTGGGTGAGGGGGCTGCAGCTTGGAGAGGCTGCAAGTTCTGTCAAGGACTCCATCTACACAGGGGGAAAGGGGGACAGGGGAAGGCTCTGCCCTCCAAACCCCAGGCCGATGACCCCAAAGCCCACCTCCTTCCAATGGCACTAAGCTTCCCGATGGCAGCCTCAAGGGGTCCTGGCTGCTGGCACCATTTCTCAGATGGGGAAAACTGAGGGTCCCACTGTGGGTGCAGAACTCACGGCTCCCCCTTCTCAAGGCCACTGCACCCTCACACTTCCCGCCCCCCAGGAACAAACATCTCCCAACCATCTCACCCCCGGGGTTTTCACGTCTCTACCAGATTTCTCACCGGTTCTTCCTGCCTCCGGTCCTATGAAGGAGGAGGCCAGGGGAGGAAATCCACTCAGACTAATTTGTAAGCCCGATGTGATTCACCAGCGCCACTTCCCCTCCTCCGGGCAGGCGGGGGGGCTCTCCGCTTGCTCAGGCCTGTCCCCGGCCTTTGGGAGCCCCTGCCACAGTCCTGGGCGTGCTCCCCGGAGGCAAGAGCCCTTGCTTGCAGAGGCCTCAGGGCAGCAGGAAGCCAGAGGCAGGAAGCAGGAGTTATAGGTCTGCTACCCACTCTGTAAGCCCAGAGCCAGGAGGCCCCAGGGCCAGGCTCACAGACCGGGCATGGAAAGCCTGCACCCTAGCCACTGTCGCGGTCACACAGGCCCCCTTCTGCAGCAGGTCCAGGTGGCTGGGACTGGAATCCAGGCTCCCGTCCCCAGAGCTGGGTTCTCCTTTCCCCCTGGCTTGCTGAACACCTGTGGAACGTGTGGTTTTTCTCCCTGGAGAGGAACGCCAGGACACCAGGAGAGCAGCCCTGTCGGGGAAACTGAGGCACACGGTTTCCTGCTGCAGAAAGCGGGCTGCACAGCATCGTGGCTGGACCTGGCCCCAGCTCTGGGAGGAGGACTCAGTCACAGGAGTTTAGGGACATCAGAAATAGCTGTAGTCAGGGATGACTGGGAGGGAGCAGGAGGAGGGGAGAGTTTGGATGAGCAGAACCTTTTCGAAGCTTCCTTCTGGAAACACTAGAAAGAGGGGCTCTTGTCCTGGCCCTCCCTCTCTCTCTCTCTTTTTTTTTTTTGTTGTTTTAGAAATGAGACCTTGATCTGTTGTCCAGGCTGGAGTGCAGTGGTGCAATCACAGCTCACTGAAGCCTCAACCTCCTGGGCTCATGTGATCCTCCCACCTCAGCCTCCTAAGTAGCTGGGCCTGCAGGCATGTGCCACTGATACAGGAGGGGGGACAGGGAAGTGCTGAGAGGAGAAAGGCAGGGTCCCTGGCAAGGGCTCCACCCTTGGGCCTGTGCCCACGGACCTAGGTGAGGACAGGCACTCCTGTTTATATGCCCAAATGTCGCATTTTCCAAGACCACCCTGGCCCACCACGCCCCCCGCCCCCCACCCATCCTGTGCCTATGAAAACCCTGAGACCCCAGTGGGTACACACACAGGTGGCTGGACATCAAGAGGAGCAGAGGATCGGAAGAGCACACCGACAGCACTGGCAGATGCTGGCAGGCCATCGACTGGCTGAATAACACAAATGCCCAGGGGAATTTGGCTGGGGATGTTCGGAGGAGAGTCTGGCTGCTGAGCACCTTGACTTCAGAGGAAAATCACCTTCCCACTTCATCCGCCTTCTGGCTCCCCATCATCTGCTGAGAGCTACTTCCACCACTCAATAAAACCTCGCACTCATTCTCCAAGCCCACATGTGATTCAATTTTCACAGTACACCAAGGCAAGAACCCCAGGATACAAAAAGCCCTTTGTCCTTGCAATAAGGCAGAGGGTCTAACTGAGCTGATGAACACAAGCCACCTACAGATGGCAAAAGTAAAAGAGCATCCTGTAACACACGCCCACTGGGGCTTCAGGAGCTGTAAGCATCCACCCCTAGACACTGCCGTGGGGTCGGAGCCCCATAGCCTGCCTGTCTGCATGGTCCCCCTAGAGGTTTGAGCAGCTGGGCACGGAAGAAGCGAGCCACACCCCCATCGCATGCCCTATGAACGGGATAAGGGAACTTTTTCGCTTCACCACTATGCCTGACTAATTTTTTAATTAAAAAAATTTTTTTTGTAGAAACAGAGTTTCACCATGTTGCTTAGGCTGGTCTCAAACTCCTGGCCTCAAGTGATCCTCCCTCCTCGGCCTCCCAAAGTGCTGGGATTACAGGTATGAGCCACTGTGCCTGGCCTCTGGCCCCACTTCTTATCTGCCTTGGGTGAGTGACTTAACCCATGTGTGCCTCAGTTTCCTCATCTGGAAAATGGGATATGGATTGAATGTGAGGACACGTGTTTTAAGACATGGCCTGACCTTCTGTGTTGTATATTAGCTGCTCTTCTTATTATTATTATGATACTCCCTTCCCCAAAGGCAGGGGATCAGCTGTACCCGGGGCTGAAGGCCTGAGGCCAGCTCCAGGGACAGTTAAGCTCTCCAGCCCCTGGAGACCCGTGGGCTCACTGCCTGAACCCAGCACTGCCGGCCCTGGCAGCTGTTCAGATATGGCGGGCCCCAGATGGACAGTGGCAGCCTCTGAGGCCGAGCTGGGGCTGCTGGGGCTGCACTAGACACAGGAGGGGCTTTCCAGGGCAGGTGTGGGCTCTGTTTGGCAGATCTACTAGAGAATTCTTGGGCTGGGCCAGGCCTGGTGGGGATGGATGTGTGTGTGTGAGGCCAGGGTGGAATGGAGGTCTCATTTTTCAGTTCTTCCTCATCAGAGTCACCTCCAGTTTTCTGTTTTCTTTTTTTTAAGAGACAATATCTCACTCTGTCGCCCAGGCTGGAGTGCAGTGGCACAATCATAGATCACTGCAGCCTCAAACTCCTGGACTCAAGCAATCCTCCTGCCTCAGCCTCCTGAGTAGGTGGGACTACAAGAGCACACCACCATGCTCGGCTAATTTTTTTGATATTTTGTAGAGATGGGGGTCTCACTATGTTGCCCAGGCTGGTCTTGAACTCCTGGCCTGAAGCGATCCTTCCCTCTTGGCCTCCGAAAGCTCTGGGATTACAGGCGTGAGCCACCGCGCCCACCCCATTTTTCTTTTATTTGTCCTGCTGCTTTCTCTGTTCATTGAGCATTTCAGTGCCCTGAGGGGGTCCCCTGGCCTGGGGGTGCTTAATGGACACCCTGATAATAGGCATATTGGTAGAAGGGGCCCCCGAGGGCCAGGTCGGTGCAGAAACTCTCTCCATAAGCAGACCGGGGGTTTCATACACTCCCCCCTATTCCTATGAGATGGCTGAGCCTCCTAGAGGGTGATGTCCCACCCAGAGTCCCACGGCTCCAGAGGTCCGGCCACACTGCAGTCTGAGTGGGTCCCAGCCAGCATGGGTGGCCCCACCCTGGGCAACACTCCCTGACGGCTCAAGGCCAAGTCTTCCCATTGGGGTTGCCAGCCTCAACTTACTCTGTGTCCTTGGCCAAATGCCCCTTCCTGGGTCTTGGTCCCTTGGCTCTAGAGAAAACAGTTGGCCCAGGGCTCTCGGAGATCCTGGAGGCTTAGGCAGTCCCTGCGTCCGTGGTATTTGCCCACAGATTCCCCCGAACCCTATCCACTCTGAATGGCCCAAGGCAGGTGCCTGGCAGGGAGGTCCCCATCCTGTCATGGATCACCTTCCACACTGGGCCCGGTGCATGCCAGGGGCCCTGGGAGGACCACTATTTAAGGGCCATCTCTGAGGTATCCCCAGGCCAACTGCAGTTCCAGGGAGCTCTCCAGACCATGGTAGGCTGGGGTTGTTCTGCTCTGCCACGGCTACCTTCCTCTCACCTCCACCTCCTCCCTGGGGAGCTCAGGCCTGTGGCTGTTGTGTCTTTGGCTTCAGCACTGCAGTCCCCTCCCTCCCACCCCTGCCCCTGCCCCTGCCCCTGACCTCATTCCGCAATTCCTTTTCTTTTTTAGACAGAATCTCACTCTGTTGCCCAGGTTGGAGTGCGGTGGCTCGATCTCGGCTCACTGCAACCTCCACCTCCTGGCTTCGAGTGAGGTTCCTGTCTCAGCCTCCCGAGTAACTGGGATTACAGGAGCCCGCCACCACACACGGCTATTTTTTTTTTTTTGTATTTTTGGTAGAGACAGGGTTTCACCATGTTGTCCAGGTTGGTCTCAAACTCCTGACCTCAAGTGATTCACCCGCTTCGGCCTCCCGAAGTGCTGGGATTACAGGCGTGAGACAGCGCCCAGCCTCATTTCTCAACTTTGACCTTGTTCTGTGGCCTTGACTCTGTGTGTGATTCTGACCTTCACCTCCTGCCTGAATTCACCCTGCCTCTCACTGACCTTCCTGACCTTAATCTGATGTTGTCCCTGGTCTGACCTGCTCTTCCCTCTTGATGCCATGCCTGGACCTGCCCCACTCGGGACTCCTCTCCACATGGGTCCTGATTTGAGCCTCTGCTTTCCTGGACTTTGTGGGGACTGCTGGGGAATGAGGAAGAGGAGGGTGGAGAGAGACGAGGTGGGCAGGGCCTGGGGGCTTCACAGGGGCAGTGGCTCTGAGGGCAGGGGCCCCCTGGGAGGGCCGGGGGTCAGTATTCCGAGCAGCGTGGCACCTCTGGAGCTCCGAGGTCCCCCTGTTCACCTTTGCCTGTGCACCTCATGTGACGCAGGGCTTGCTCTGGGTTCCTGCCCCTGGGGACTCCCTGCGGGGTATCAATCTGGCTGTCCCTCTGTGCCTGTGTCTCACCTGCCTCATTAGTTAGTCCCTCTCGGCACAGAGCTCTGACTTGGCTGTCAGCCTCGGCTTGTCACCTCCCGACTGCCCGAGGGCCTAGGGGCTTCTCTGTCTCGTCTTCTCAGCGCTTGTCCCTCCTCCGAGTCAGCCTCTATGGACTGCCTGTCTCCAGCGGGACTGTGATCTTCTTGGGGACCAAGACGGGGCCTGATTCAGCCCTGGGTCCCCAGGATGGACCTGCCTGGAGGTCCGTAGGTGTCTAATACATGTCCTGATGCTTTGAGGTCGACCTGCTCTAGGTTTTATAAATGGGGAAACAGGCTCAGAGAAGACAAGGAATTTCGTAACATCACAGAGGCTGGAAGCAGCCAAGCCAGGCTTTGAACCCAGATCCGGGTGACCCCCCTTCTTCCCTGAGATGTTCCTTTCAGGGGAATTTTATTTTTCAGGGGCCCATTCTCAAAAGGAATTTTCAAGACAGCTGGGCTGCAAAGACCCTAGGGTTTAGGACTCTTGTGCTATAAAGAAAATGATCTCTCCCTCCCTCGTGAAGCTCTGGGACAGTGTAGGGTGGGGGTGTAACCAGGGGGATCATGAGAGGCTGGGGGCGTGGGGGGCAGGGACTGAGGACGCCGAGGCCACAGCCAGGTCTGCCAGAGAAAGGGCAGAACCTCCCACAGACGGAAGTGATCATTTTTTATTAATCGGAGGAAATGTATATGTAATTATGTGAGATGAACTCTGCGGGGAAGTTCTTTTCTTTATGATGTCTGAAAGGATTTATAAATATTACAGAGGTTTTACAGCATCATAACGTCCCGGCCGCCCTGGCAGCCCCCTTTCAAAGGATTAGGAGAGACAAAGCACCCAGTAAAAGCTAATTATAAGTCAGCTGGCGCTTCTGCCCCCGCCCTCGACGACGCGGGCTCCTGGGCGGGGGTGGGGACAGCAGTGAGCTGGGGGCAGGGGAGACCACACAGGCGTTGGGGGAGGGGAGCAGGGGATGAGGGGACTCCTCTGCTCTGGTGGGGGCGGGTAGACAAGGGCTTGGCAGGAGAGGGTGGTACAGGTTGTGACGGAGACAGGAGCTGGTGGTGGGAACCCATTTCTGTGCCATCCCGTCCACCTCCCCCTCTGGAATCCAGCAATTCTTTTCCCCCATCAAGAGCCCATTCTGGGGCTCACAGTGCCCCTGGGGGCTGTAAGGATGGCTGCCCAGGAACAGGACTCTTGAGGGTCTTGGGGACCTAGGGCTTTCAGCAAATGCCCAATGGTGGACTTCCAGACACCCTGACATCACAGAGGCAGGAAGGCTGGCCAGAGACCATCTAACTACTCAACGTGGGTGGCCTCCTGCTTTGCCTGCTGCGTGGGTTGGCCCTGAGTTCTGGGCAGCTATTTCCAAGCACTGGCTGATCCCCACTTTGAGCCAGGTTCAGGGTGGGGACAGGAGAGATCAGAGATAGGGCAAAGTGGGTTTTACCCCTGAGGTGTCCACTTAGTCGAGGACACAGATGCACAGATATGTCAGGACAGTGTGATACATGCTGTGGGGGTGACAGTCCACAGTGGAGCCATGTGGGGAGGGGAGAATGGCCTGGGGTCAGGGAAGGCTTCTCGGAGGAGGTGACAGGGAGCTGAGCCTGCAGGATGGGTAGGAGTCTCTAGATAGATTCTCCAGGGAAGGCATTCCAAGCAGGGAATTCCAACAGAGCAACTCATTCCAGGCAGGGGCAAACGCCGGGAGGGAAGGCAGCTCTGGGACAGAGTAGAGGGCCTGGGTGAGAGGGAGTAGCAGCTCTGGGACAGGGCAACAGGCAGATCCTGTGGTGGGGCTAAGAGCTCAGTTGTTCTCCTGAGAACACGAAGAAGGTTTTTAGCAGCTGGCGATAAGGTCAGATTCCAGCTGTAGTGGAGGATGCCGGGGTAGAGATGGGGAGGCTGAAGGAAGAGATGCCCGCCTCTGTTCTGCAGCACGGGCGCCGGCCGCCCACCTTCCGGAGCCCAGGGGACAGGGCCAGGAAGCAGCTGTCCAGCTCTGTGGGGGTGCACGCCGTGCAGGCTTCTTGCCATGGGCTGGGAAAACGTCCTGATTACCTGCAAGGCTTCAGGGGTAGCCTTGTCTGTCTGCTGTAGGCACCGGGAAGGGCAGAGCGGTGTCATTCTGGACCGTGATGCCCTGGGAGGTGAGACAGGGGGTGGGGGCTGACCCTCGAGGCAGGGGCCGCTGCAAGGCCTTGTCTGGTACCTCGCAGGCACCGAGAAGAGCTCGGAAAAGAGCAGAAGGCACCGCCAGCTCCAACGTCTTCTCCATGTTTGATCAGTCCCAGATCCAGGAGTTTAAAGAGGTTGGTCTGCTGCCCCATGGGGCTGTTATGAGGATTCTTGGAATGCATGCCAGTTGCTCAAGGAGCTGGGCAGAGGCTCAGTCCTCAGTCTCGAGGGGCTGAAGATGTCATTATTACTATTATTATTATTATTATTTTGTTTGTTTGACAGAGTCTGGCTCTGTCGCCCAGGCTGGAGCGCAATGGCATGATCTCGGCTCACTGCAACCTCTGCCTCACGGGTTCGAGCAATTCTCCTGCCTCAGCCTCCCAAGTAGCTGGGATTGCAGGCACGCACCACCATGCCCAGCTAATTTTTTGAATTTTTAGTAGAGATGGGGTTTTGCCATGTTGGCCAGGCTGGTCTGGAACTCCTGACCTCAGGTGATCCACCCTCCTCGGCCTCCCAAAGTGCTGGGATTACAGACGTGAGCCACAGTGCCCAGCGCCCATTACTACATTTTTAAATGATTAGGTTTTTTTTTTTTTTTTTTTTTTTTTTTTGAGACAGGGTCTTGCTCTGTTACCCAGGCTGGAGTACAGTGTTGCAGTCAATGCTCCCTGCAGCCTCAAATTCCTGGGCTCAAGCCATCCTCCCACCTCAGCCTCCTGAGTAGCTGAAACTACAGGCATTCATCACCATGCCTGGCTAATTTTTTAATGTTTTGTAGAGACAGGGTCTCATTATTTCGCCCAGGCTTGTCTCAAACTCCTGACCTCAAGCAATCCTCCTGCCTCTGCCTCCCAAATTGCTGGGACTGCAGGCATGAGCCACCATGCCTGGCCAATGACATTATTTTTTGAGGCCACCATGGCCATGGCCCAGAGCCTGGGTGTGTGACCTGTTGCCCTCAGGCAGCCTCTTTGTCTCTCTGTACCTGACCCTGTGCTTGCTGTGTGACCTCGGGCCAGGCTTTTCTCTCTCTGAGCCTCAGTTTCCCTGTCTGCAAACTGGAGTTGCTGTGAGCCTGAAATGAGGGGTTGGGGATGGAGCCCATCCCAGCTGGGCTGCCAGAGGGACCTGCCCCAAGGCTCCTTGGGCAGCAGTCGGCAGGAGGGCGGTCCCTGGGGGAGGTGGCCGGGCTTGGAAGGGCGGGTGACTACTTAGCACCTGTGTCTCTGCCAGGCTTTCACCATCATGGACCAGAACCGCGATGGCTTCATTGACAAAGAGGACTTGAGGGACACCTTTGCCGCGCTGGGTGGGTAAGCCAGCAGCCGGGGGAGATTAGGGCCAGGCCAGCCGGAGAGAGTGGGCGGCTGGGGCCAGCAGGGCAGGGCTCGCGGTGAGCGTGAGAGGCTCCTGTGCTGGGGAGCACAGGGTAAAGGCAGCCACTGTCTGGAAAGTCAGGGGGGGACCTTCCTGGGGGGTTGGAGAAGGATTCGGCCAGGGAAGGGGAAAACACTTCAGGGACAGGAGTAGCAGCAGCATGGGCCTGGGACTGGGCCTGGTGTAGGGGACCCTGGGTGTGGGGAGGGGCCAGGAAAGCAGGGGAGAAGCTGAGTCGGAGGGAAAGACCCAACTCCCAGGTTGAGGTTTCTGATCCCTCTAAGGCCCCAGGGAAGAGCCTGAAGTCGCCTATGCAGGGTTTAGGTGGCAGAATGGACGTAACCAGGCCCTGATCCCCTGGGAATCTGAGTGTCCCCTGGAACCACAGGGAATCCTAGCATCCAGGCATCCACTGATCCCCTCCTGGGGCACAGGAACCCTAAGCCTGCAGCCCCCGTGCACCTCAGCTGCAGCTTCTTGGGCCTCAGTTTCTTCACCTGTAAAATGGGGATGAGAGTGACTTGCTCCCTTCTCATGAGGCTGGGGGCAGCCGGAAGCTGACTGTGGCCCAAATGCCCCCTAAAGAGTCCCCCAAAAAGGTGGCAGGGCCTTAGGGCTGAGTGGGGGGCACGTGGAGCAGCTGAGTGGGGAGGCTTTGTGGGATCCTCCGAGGCCCAAGCTCTGATCTCTCTTATCCTCCCTGCCCCCACCTCTCACCTCCCACAGGCCGCATCAATGTCAAGAACGAGGAACTGGAGGCCATGGTGAAGGAGGCCCCCGGACCCATCAACTTCACTGTGTTCCTGACCATGTTTGGGGAGAAGCTGAAGGGTGAGCCAGGCTCCTGGAGTCCTGGGGGGACAGCAGGGAATGGCAGGGGGACGGATGTAGGAAGGCAGGGGCCTGACACACATACACACCACAGGTGGGAGCATGATGTGGCCCCAGACACCAGCCCCCAGGTGCACGCACCTTCAGGGGCCCTGCCTCGGTTTCCCTCTCTTCACCGCAGACTGGGGTAACTATAAAGACCCCTGCCTTGGCCAGGCATGGTGGCTCACGCCTGTAATCCCAGCACTTAGGGAGACTGAGGCGGGCGGTTTGCTTGAGTCCAGGAGTTTGAGACCAGCCTGGGTGATATAATGAAACTTCATCTCTACTAATACAAAAATTAGCCAGACATGGTGACACATGCCTGTAGTCCCAGCTACTTTGGAGGCTGAGGTGGGAGGATCACTTGAGCCTGGGAGGTGAAGGTTGCAGTGAGCCGAGATCGCACCACTGCACTCCAGCCTGGGTGACAGAGCAAGGCCCTGTCTCAACAACAACAACAACCATAAAAACTAAACACTGCCTTTAACCCCTTTGCCCACCCATCCCACTGCCCCCAGCCATGCTGCCTCCCTACCTTCCTACCTGTGAGCTCCTTTTACCCGCTGTGCACATGGGGCTGGGGGGATAGGCAGAGGGTGCCGGAGGGAGGGTGTTTCCAAAAGATGCCGTGGTCGACCCCTGTGCAGGGCAAGTTACTCCCCTTGTCTTTTTCTGTGGTCACTGGAGCCCCCAGAGGAAGGATCGGGGAGCCTCATTCACAAATGAAGAGACTCAGATCCAGAGGAGTCACGACCCCTGCCCCAGATGCTCCAGCAAAAAGTGGCCGGGATGCAACCTCAACCCCAAACCCTGGCTCTAACCACTGTACCCGCCCGAGACACAGCATTAGGCGTGGGGTGGAGGGTTGGAGCCATCTGTGTCTCCTTTCCGTCCTGGCCTCGGGGGAGCTCTCCCATAGTGACATCCTGGAGCTTGAGGGTTCCGTGGTCAGAAGGAAGGGCCAAGGCCGGGCACGGTGGCTCATGCCTGTAATCCCGGCACTCTGGGAGGCCGAGGTGGGTGGATCACCTGAGGTCAGGAGGTCGAGACCACCCTGACTAACATGGCGAAACACTGTCTCTAGTAAAAATACAAAAATTAGCTGGGCATGGTGGTGGGTGCCCGTAATCCCAGCTGCTCGGGAGGTTGAGGCAGGAGAATCGCTTGAACCTGGGAGGCAGAGGTTGCAGTGAGCCGAGATGGTGCCATTGCACTCCAGCCTGGGTGACAGAGACAGACTCCACTACAAAAAAAAAAAAAAAAAAAAAAAGGAAGGGTCAGCCCAGGCAGTGGTCCCTGGGAGGTGAGCACTGTCAGCTCCGCACACTCAGGCTGCCCCTGCCAGGCCCCCTCCCTTGAACCCCCTGCCTTGGCTAGGCCTAGGGTCAGACCCTGGCTTCCATTGACTCCTAGGTTGACCTTGCACAGATTTATCTGCTTTCTGGCCTCAGTTTTTTGGTCTGTAAAATGGGCTTATAATAGTTTTCTGAGCCCGCTGTAACAAATTCTGTGAAACCAGGTGGCTCAAAACAACAGACATGTATTCTCTCACAGTCCTGAAGCCCAGAAGTGCGAAATCTGGCAGAGGATTTGGGGAGAATCCGTTCTTTGTCTCTCCCAGCCTCTGGTGGCTCTACCTCTTCCATCTCAGCCTCGCCGTCAATGGCCCCGCCCTCTTCTATTTAACCTCCCTCCACCTGCCTCTTTGTTTATTTTGTTTTGTTTTTGAGATGGAGTCTCACTCTGTTGCCCAGGCTGGAGTACAATGGCGTCATCTCAGCTTAGGACAACCTCCGCCTCCAAGGTTCAAGCGATTCTCACGCTTCAGCCTCCCAAGAAGCTGGGATTACAGGCACCCGCCACCATGCCCGGCTAATTTTTTTTGTATTTTTAGTAGAGATATCGTTTCACTACATTGGCCAGGCTGGTCTCGAACTCCTGACCTCAAGTGATCCGCCCATATCCGCCTCCCAAACTGCTGGGATTATAGGCATGAGCCCTCACGCCTGGACTCTACCTGCCGTCGGATTCAGGTCCTACTGGGATAATCTAAGATGACCTCTGCATCTCAAGATGCTTAACTTACATCTGCAAAGTCCTTTTTTCCAAATAAGGTGACATTTGCAGGCTCTGGTGGACATATCTTTTTTTTTTTTTTTGAGACGGAGTCTTGCTCTGTCACCCAGGCTGGAGTGCAGTGGTGTGATCTTGGCTTACTGCAAGCTATGCCTCCCGGGTTCACGCCATTCTCCTGCCTTAGGTTCCCAAGTAACTGGGGCTACAGGTGCCTGCCACCACGCTCGGCTAATTTTTTTGTATTTTTAGTGGAGATGGGGTTTCACTGTGTTAGCCAGGATGGTCTCGATCTCCTGACCTCGTGATCCACCCGCCTCGGCCTCCCAAAGTGCTGGGATTACAGGCGTGAGCCACCGTGCCCGGCCTCTGGTGGACGTCTCTTTTTAGGGGCCAGCATTCAGTCCACCACAGGGTGATCCGACCTGACATCACAGGTTTGATGGGGTGAAAAATCAGTACTGTCATGGGTCGTGACCTGCTGTGGGGTAGAGCAGCCTCCACGCACCGTGTCCTGGCAGATCCAGAGCCAGAAGGAAGGCAGCCATCAGCCTGGGTGCGAGAGATGAGGAAACCCAGGGCTGGGGAGGGCAGGCTCATCTGGAGCAGGCTTTGAACTTGGGGCTGTGTAGCCGAATCAGGAGCATCACTGGGCCCACCTCCAGGCAGCTTGTCGGGGCCTATTCCCAGGACCATGTGCGCCTCCTGGAAGAGCTCAGAAGCCCAGGAGGCCGGGAGAGAAGAATGCTCTATGGGAAAGACATGTGTGACTCCAGCCAGCAACTTCAAAGGAAGCAGACAGGCCTGATTCTTTTATCCAGAGGCACATAACTGAAGGAGGCGTGTTAAAGGCCAGCGGGAGGGCCTGGGGAAGTGGCCTGTGGTTCTGCCAGGGTGGACGGCCCAGGGCCGGGCCCAGGAGGTGAGGCCGTGAGCACCTCCCGCCCCTGGTGTTGGGCATGGGCGAGGGGCCCTGCTGCCAGAGCAGGAGTTTAGAGAGACCTCCAAGAGTGCTCAGGGGAAGGGGAGGGGACTCTGTCAGCTCACAGTGGGCCCCAAACCTGTTTCACAGATGGGAAGATTGAGACTAAAAGCTCGTGTCGGTCCATGGTTGAGCTGAAGCTGTGACCCAGGGCCTGGTGTGGGCTGCAGGGCTGCAGCTTTTTCTCATTTTTGCAGGGGCGCCGGGACTGGGGCTCCGGCTGAGCCTGTCGTGCAGACGTGGCCAGACTGCGTGAGAGGCCGGTGGGAGGGGACAGGAGCCGGGAGGGCAGGGTGCTGGGGCCGGCGCCGCCTCACCCCGCTAATTGGGAAGAGGAGACTGTGTCATGAGATTCCCAACGATGATGTGAGGAAGTGGCCACTCTATAGCAGATTTTATGAGGTTTGCAGTCTCAAGAACAGAGGCTCTTTCTGGGGAGGAGAGAAGGGAGGACTGCCAGCCACGGTAACAGGGAGTGGCAGGGCTGCGCTGGGTGCCTAAGTCCATGTGCATTGTCCGCAGGGGGACAGGCTGGAGCCGGCCACAAACCTGCCCCAGCAGTGAGGCCTCTTCAAAGATGCTGGGAATTTTCAACTAATCAGTGAAACCTGGGAGGCTGTGGCCTCGGAGGCAAATCCCACATGGGTGCCCCACGTGATGCTCTGGTCACTCAACCCTCACCCGCCTAGAGGCACCTGCTACCCCCTGCCTGCTTGGCCAGGCTGTGAGGGCCTGGAGCCCTGCCCTCGCTGCACCCTGGGCTGAGCCTCTCTGCTGGGCACACCAGCTCCCTGCCACCCTGCCCAGAGGCAGTCCATGGCTCTGCCCTCTAGGAGTTCCCAGGCCAGCGAGGCCAGTGTGTGCCAGGTTTTTTCACTCTGTGCCAGTTTCAGAGATGCCCAGAGACTCAGACACTGCCCAGTCCTGGCTAGCTCCTAGTCTGATGGGGGAGGCACAGATGGCCCTGACCCAGTCTGATGGGAGAGGCACAGATGACCTTGATCTGGTGTGATGGGGGAGGAACAGATGGCCCTGACCCAGTCTAATGGGGGAGGAACAGATGAGGCCCTGATCTAAGCTGAGGGGGGAAACACACTTGGCTCTGACCCAGTCTGATGGGAGAGGCACAGAAGGCCCTGATCCAGTCTGATGGAAGAGGCACAGATGGCCCTGACCCAGTCTGATCGGGGAGACACAGATGGCCCTGATCCAGTTTGATGGGAGAGGCACAGATGACCCTGACCCAGTCTGATGGGGGAGGCACAGATGAGGCCCTGATCTAATCTGATGGAGGAAGCACAGATGGCCCTGACCCAGTCTGATGCAGGAGGAACAGATGGCGATGACCCAGTCTAATGGGGGAGGCACAGATGGTCCTGACTTAGTATGATGGTGGAGGAACAAATGGCCCTGACCTAGTCTGATGAGGGAGGCACATGGCCCTGGCTAACCTAATCTGACTGGCAAGAGCACAGGGTGACAAAAGGAGCAGGGGACTCTGGAGTCCACAGAGATGGGTTTAAATCCTCCCTTCTCTTATCAGTGGGGACTTGGGCAAGTAATGAAATGTCTCTGAGCCTGTTTTTTCTATGATAAACCAAGATATCCACATCTACTCCATGGGTGCTCTCAGAGCTCCAGGGGATAAAATCTTAAAGCTGCAGGCATAGAGCGCTCAGATGTATTTGCAGCCCTGATCAACCCATGTTCGTTAAAACCTTACCATGAATGGTATGTTATCTTAGCTGCTCCTATGAGGTGGGTAGCAAGCACCATCTCTGTCCCCTTTCACCAATGACACATTTGAGCACTGAAGAAAGGAAGGGGGCACCCCCGCATCCACAGTGAACAAGGGGGACATGGTGACAGAAGGGGAAAGGGCACCGGGCGAGGGTGGCCAGGTCACCTGCTGTCATTCACGCAGCCCGTGAAGCCTTGGGCAAGACCCTTCCTCTCTCTGGGCTTCAGTTTCCCATTGGTGCAATGTGGGGGCTGCACATTCAATCCCATTGTGGGTATCAGATTCATTTCTTCTAATGACATCTCTCCCCAAGGCTGTGCTGTGACCGGGATAAAAGCAGAACTTCTCTGGCTTCACTTCTGCCCCCTTGAATCCCTTCCCTTGGCCTGTTGGCCCACCTGCCCCACTTCTGGCCGGGACAATCTCTCTCAGACCCCTCCAATGCCACACTGCCCAAGCCCCAGCCTTTTGGCATCCACGTACAGAACTCTTTTTCCTCCACCCACGGCCTCTTGTGCACAGCTTGGGTAACATGTGAGCCCCAGAGTCATGCCCCCTCACCCAGACCACTGGTCATGCAGCTGTGAGACCCTGGGCAAGTCACTTAACTTCTCTGGGTCTCAGCTTTTCCATCTGTAAAATAGGGAAGGGTTAAGCACAAATTAAATGCTCAATCAGGGTCTCGGTGTACAGTTGCGCAGGTTGTTCACAAAATATATATATGTGGTACCCTTGTCTATGATTACAATTACCTGTTTCCCTCCTTGCTCTTGCTTCAAGTGAGCTCGGCCCTCGCTGTGCGGTGAAAGTTGGGGAAGAAGTTCCCCAGAGCTGTGCCTCTGTGCAGGGGCCGTGGGACTTGCCCCCAGCCCCAGCCCCTGCCCAGCCTTATGCCTGTCCCTGTGGGGCCCTCTTCACCTGCCTCTCTCCCTGCCCTGTATGTGCTGCTTATAGGCACGGACCCAGAGGAGACCATTCTCCACGCCTTCAAAGTGTTCGACACTGAAGGGAAAGGTTTCGTCAAGGCCGATGTGTAAGTTTCCCCTGACTCCCCCAAAATGCTCAGGGGAATAAGCCAGCTTTGGGCTGGGGTCAGGGTGGATGGTCGCCCAGTCTCCTCTCCCAGAAGCCAGGAGCTGGGGGGCCGCTGCCCAGCCCAGTGATATCGCTTGATGTCCCTTCCCCTCTCTGGACCTTGGTGTCCCCTTCTCTATGTGTGCGTGGAAGTAGAAATGGATAAGAAATGGTGGGTCAGGCTGGGCACGGTGGCTCACGCCTGTAATCTCAGCACTTTGGGAAGCCGAGGTGGGCAGATCACTTGAGACCAGGAGTTTGAGACCACCCTGGCCAACACAGCAAAACCCCATCTCTACTGAAAATAATAAAAAAAAATTAGCCAGGCATGGTGGTGCATGCCTGTAGTCCCAGCTACTCTGGTGGCTGAGGCAGGAGAATCGCTCGAACCCAGGAAGTGGAGGTTGCAGTGAGCCGAGATCACGCCATTGCACTCCAGACTGGGCGACAGAGTGAGACTGTCTCAAAAAAAAAAAAAAAGAAGAAGTGGTGGGTCACTCCAGGAGAGCTTCCTAGTGGGGTGGGTGTGGGGGCAAAGGCAGATCTTGAAGGATGACTGCAGGTTGCCCAGGCTAGCGGGGGAACAGCATTCTAGATGAGGGAACAGAGAGCTTGGAGGGCCAGGGCTTGGCGTGTGCATGTTTGTTCAGAGTTGGCTGCAGCTGGAGGGTGCGGGTGGAGGTGGTGTAGGGGAGACTGAGCACAGAGCGGCAGGCGGGGCCTCTGGGGGGGTGCTCACACCCTAGCCCCTGGACCCTGCGTCTGCCCTGGGAGCATGGGAGAACCTGAGGAGGAGTTAGGCAAGGACACCATGGAGGCCAGCCTGGAGAAGGAGAGGAGAGGGTTGCAGCTCCCAGGAGGGTCATGGCCGTTGAGACGGAGTCGGGCGGACAGATAAGCAAAGAGCCAGGGGCCAGTGCCCGTAGGATCCAGGGTCTGGGGAGAGGACTGAGCCAGATCGTAGCCAGCACCGCCTCGGGCAAGAGGGCAGTAAGGATTGGGGAAATTGACCAGCTCACTTGGAATGCATGAAGGGGAAGTGGCTGCAGGCAGCTGTCTGGCAGGCACCGGGGCTGCCATCATGAGGGTAGGGGTGCCCCACCCAGTGACAGCAAGGGAACAGAGAGCCAAGAATTGCAGGCAGGAGTGGGCAGGGGAGTGGCAGCCTTCCCAGGACCCAAGATTCAGGGCTGACCTCTGAGCTGTGCCGACGCAGTCCCTTCAGAACCTTGCTGGACCTGAGGGTGGCCTGGGGCAGGTGAGATTCCTCCCCAGGCCCAGGCTTCCTGATCAATTACTGTAATGCTGCCAGCCTTCATTTTGAGGCTAGTTTTGCTGGTTTTGAGATTCTCGCATCTCAAAGGGAGAGGGCAGACGCAGCAGGGGTGGAGGTGGAGAGGGTCTGTCCCGTCTCACACATTCTCAACTCCAAGACCATGAGTCACATACTCCCCTGGGATGGGGAGGGGATGCTGAGGGTTGCTGCAGTCCACAGTCCTCCCCTTCACCCCTCCCTTGGGGTCTGTGGCTCCTACCTCCATCCTGGGGACCTGGGGAGGCATCAGAGGCGCCCCCGGAGTAACCCCGAGCCCTTCCTCTACTGTCAACCACTTTCTCTCTCACCAGTGCAAGGACAAGGCTGGGAAGACCCTTTGGGGACCTAATTTGGGAACTGAAGGCACTGCCTTGGGATATGGGACCTGGATCTGTGGCTGCAGGCCAGGCAGGCCAGACAGGCCACGGTGGAGGCTCTGGTTGAAACAGAGTCTGTGAAAAGTCCCCGGCTTGGAGAGCTGGAAACTGTGACTGTCCCACAGAAACATAAATAATGGAAAATGTGCATTGGTCCTTAGCGAGGCCTGCCGCAGCCGGTGCCAGAGGACGCTCTGGGTGGACGAGGCCCCACTCAGCCGTCTGATCCCATCTCTGCCCACTGAGCTCCCTTAAGAACCCTGCAGGACCCTCCAAGTTTGAGGGGGCAGGCCCTTGCAGGCCCAGGAGGACACGGACCTGGGCAGGCCTTCCTGTACCCTTGGCGGAGCACAGGCATCTTGTCTCTAAAACACTGTGCAGGTGTCAGTGAACGTCACAAGCTGGAGGAAAGAGTGTGTACAGAATCAGGCAAAAGAGGCTCTGCGGTGGGGGACCTGAGGTGTCTCCCCTCAATGATCCAGAGCTTGATTATAGTGCATGATGGGAAATCAGAGTAGCCCCCATGGTGGGGTCCCCTGGTCATTGCTTTTGGTCCCTACCTGATGCTGGGAGGAAAGCCCACTTCATGGAGGAGAAAACCGAGGTTCAGAAGCTACTTGGCCATCGGGGGTGCTGGCAGGGTCAGCCCCAGGTTGATGTCCTCCTGGTCCAGGATGTCCCCCTGCCCCCGCTTGCCCCTCATCACCCCTGGGATCTGCATGTTCAAGCTGGGTATCCCGTTCCCTGAACATGACTGTGTCTCTCCCTTGAACAGCATCAAAGAAAAACTTATGACCCAGGCAGACCGCTTCAGTGAGGAGGAGGTAAACTGGGATTCTGGTGGGTCACGGCGGATTCTCTGCTCTGGCCCCCACTTGGCCTGGTGCAGGCTGACTCTCTGCTCCTTCTCAGGTCAAGCAGATGTTTGCAGCGTTTCCCCCAGATGTGTGCGGCAACCTGGACTACAGAAACCTGTGCTACGTCATCACTCACGGTGAAGAGAAGGATTAGGGGATCACAAGTCTCCCCGACATTCAGGGGCAGCAAACACTGTTGTGGGGTGTGACAGGGAGCTCTTGCAGCCAGAGGTTGCAGGAAAAAGGCTTCCCTTGTCCTACGGTTGGGGACAAAGCAAGAATAAATAATGCTAACGAGGTCTGAGTTTGTGCGGTAAATGCTCCAGCGAGGGAGAAAACGAAACATTCCTATCTTGTTGGTTTTTCCAAACCTTTTTTGTTCCTCTGGCTCTGCGTAAATGTTCCCGAGGAGCTGGTGTTTAGAGCTAATTGACAGTTTTAACAATTCCCTGCTAAGCCACGGGATATTGCCTTCATTTATGGAGCTTTTATTAAGCACCTAGTGCATGCCAGAGGCTGTGCTGGTCCCAGGGACTCTCAGAGGAGCCAGGACTGTCCCTGGGCAGGAGATGGTGCTGACTGCGGTGAGGAAGGCAGAGGAGGGGGCAAAAAGTGGGGTGGGGACATCGGTGGGAGGAGAATGGAGAAGCACGGGAGAAAACTGGCTGCAAAGAGCTGGCTAGAGGTGAAGACGTCAGAAGGGAAGGGGTGGCTTCAAGGGATGTTTAGGGGGTAGGTAAGGATTTCTTAAATGGGACACACATAACTCTGATCATAAAAGTGGATAAGTTGGACTTCATCAAAATTAAAAACTTCTGCTCACCAAAGGATACAATTAAGAATGCAAAAAGGCACCGGACGAGAAAAGATACTGGCAACATAGATCATGACAAGATCTCATATCCAGAAGATGTATTTTTTTAAAGTCCTACATATCTATAATAGAAAGATTATAACCCCAAAAAAGGTAGACGACAAGAATAATATCCAAATGGCCATAAAGATCTGAAAAGAAGCCGGGCACAGTGGCTCAGGCCTGTAGTCCCAGAGCTTTGGGAGGCCGAGGCAGGAGGATTGCTTGACGCCAGGAGTTTGAGACCAGTCCCGGCAACATAGCAAGACCCCATCTCTACAAATAAAAAAAAATTTAAAAATTAGCCTGGCATGGTGGCGCATGCCTATAGTCCCAGCTATTCAGGAGGCTGAGGTGGGAGGATCACTTGAGCCCAGGAGTTGGCGGCTGCAGTGAGCTGTGATCACACCACTGCACTCCAGCCTGGACGACAGCAAGACCCTGTCTGAAAAAATAAATAAATAAATAAATAAATAAATAAATAAATAAATAAATAAATAAAAATAAATGATAGGGCACTCATACATGGGAATACCACATGGCAATAAGAACAAACTACTGATGTACACAACAGCTTGGTTGATTGCTCATATATACTATGTTGTATGGAAAAAGAGGCAAAAGAGTGCATACTTAAAAAAAAACTTTTTTATTGAGATACAATTCACATACCATAAAACCCTCCCCTTCTTTTTTTTTTTTTTTTTTTTAGACAGTCTCACTCTGTCACCCAGGCTGGAGTGTAGTGGCGTGATCTCGGTTCACTGCAACCTCCGCCTTCCGGGTTCAAGCGATTCTCCTGCCTCAGCCTCCCAAGTAGCTGGGATTACAGACACGTGCCACCATGCCCGGCCAACATTTGTATTTTTAATAGAGACGGGGTTCCACCATGTTGGCCAGGCTGGTTTCGAACTCCTGACCTCAGGTGATCCAACCGCCTCGGCCTCCCAAAGTGCTGGGATTACAGGTGTGAGCCACCGCGCCCTGCCTTTTACCACTATTTACAAACAGAATATTAATCACCACAAAATGAAATTCATTAGTGGTCACTCCTTATTCTTCCTGCACTCAGCCCCTGGCAACCATGAAGCTACTACTGCCCGTCTCTATGGATTTGCCTGTTCCGGACATTCATATAAATAGGATCCTGCAATACATGGCCTTTTGTGTCTGGCATCTTTCACTTAGCATAACATTTTCATGGTTCATCCTTGTTGTAGACTTTATTTGTTTATTTATTTATTTATTTTTGAGACAGAGTTTCACTCTTGTTGCCCAGGCTGGAGTGCAGTGGCATGATCTTGGCTCACTGCAACCTCTGCCTCCTGGGTTCAAGTGATTCTCCAACCTCAGCCTCCCGAGTAGCTGAGATTACAGGCATACACCACCACACCTGGTTAATTCTGTATTTTTAGTAGAGAGAGGGTTTCACCACGTTGGTCAAGTTGGTCTCGAACTCCTGACCTCAGGTGATCCATCTGCCTCAGTCTCCCAAATTGTTGGGATTACAGGCATGAGCCACCACACCTGGCTTCATTCCTTTCTGTAGCCAGATAAGATTCCATTTTATGGATAGATCACATTTTGTTTATTCATCAGTTGATGCACATTTGAGATATTTCTGTTAGCTATTATGGATAACGCTACTATGAACATTTGTGTACAAGTTTTTGTGTAAATATATGTTTTCAATTCTCTTAGGCATATACCTAGGAGTGAAATTACTGGTTCATATGGTAACTCTATATTTAACTTTCTGAGGAATTGCCAAATTGCTTTACAAAAAGGTTACACCATTTTGTATTCCCACCAGTGATGTACAAGGGTTTCAATTTTTCCACATCCTTGCCAACACTTGTTATTTTCTGTTTTTTTTTCTTCCAAAATTATAACCATCTTAATGGGTATGAAGTGGTATTTCATTTGGGTTTTGATTTGCATTTCTCTAATGGATAATGACATTGAGCATCTTACCATGTTTTTATTGGCCATTTGTATCTCTTGGGAGAAATCTGTTCAGGTTCATTGCCCATTTTAAAATTGTGTTACACTTTTTTGTTGCTGAGTTTAGAAGTTCTTTATATATTCTAGATACTAGATCTTTTTATTTTAATTTATTTGTCTATTTATTTATTTTTGAGACAGGGTCTCACCCTGTCACCCAGGCTGGAGTGCAGTGGCACCATCACAGCTCACTGCAGCCTCATTCTCCCAGGCTTAAGCAATCCTCCCACCTCAGCCTCCCAAGTAGCTGGGACTATAAACATGAGCCACCCCACCTGGTTACTTTCTATATTATTTTATTTTATTATTTATTTATTTATTTGGAGAGCTGCCCAGGCTGGTCTTGAGCTCCTGGGCTCAACCAATCTTCCCACCTTGGCTTCCCAAAGTTCTGGGATTACAGGCAAGAGCCCACCACGCCCAGCCTGGACCCTTTTAGATATGTGATTTGCAAATATTTTCTCCCATTCTGTAGGATGTCTTTGTACTCTCTTGATAGTGCCCTTTGATGTACAACAATTTTACATTTTGATGAAGTCTATTTTAGCTATTTCTGCTTGTGCTTTGGGTGTTATATCTAAGGAACTGTTGGGCAGATGCAGTGGCTCATGCCTGTAACCCCGGCCCCTGGGAGGCCGAGGCAGACAGATCACATGAGGTCAGAAATCTGAGACCAGCCCGGCCAACATGGCCAAACATCATCTCTACTAAAAATACGAAAAAACTAGCCAGGCATGGTGGCACACACCTGTAGTCCCAGCTACTTGGGAGGCTGAGGCAGGAGAATCACTTGAGCCCAGGAGTTCAAGGCTGCAGTGAGCTGTGATTGTACCACTGCACTCCAGCCTGGGTGATAGAGAGAGATCCTGAGGCCCTGTATCAACAAAAAGAAAAGAAAAAAAAATAAAGAAAAGAAAGGAAAGGAAAGGAGGAAAGAAGAAAAGGGAGAAGGGAGGAATGGAGGGAGGGAGGAATGGAGGAAGGGAGGCAGGGACGGAGGAAGGGAGGGAGGGAGGAAGGGAGGAAGAGAGAAAGAAAGAGAGAGAAAGAGAAGAAAAGAAAAGAAAAGAAAAGAAAGGAGGGAAGGAAGGGAGGGAGGAAGGGAGCGAGGAAGGAAGACAGAGAAAGAAAGAAAAAGAAAAAAGGAAAGCAAGAGAGAGAGAGAAAGAGAGAGAAAGAAAGAAAGAGAGAGAGAGGGAGGGAGGGAAGGGAGGGAGGGAAAGGAAAGAAAAGTAAGAAACAAGAACCGAGTGTTTAAGGAAGAGAAGAGCAGGTCTAAGGTGTGACCCTGGAATCGGGTGGCTGAGGTTGGGGGAGCAGGTCCCTGGAGCCAAGGATTGGAGGCTGTGGGTTGAGGGGTAGAATTCAGACCCTGAGAGGCCAGGAGGAAGGAGGCCAAGGAGAGTGGCATGTTGGACCCTGCAGAGGGCCAGCCCTGGCTTTGACGGTAGCTGCTTAACCACAGGGGCCACACTCCCCTACCCCTTGGCCACAGTGAAAGGTCTCCCCTCCTCTTTCCCCACTGCTGAGCTCCTGTTCCCTCTGTGGGAGGCGGGAGAGAGAAGCACCACCATCAGTCTGGAGCTCTGGGCTCAGGACACAGGGGACAGGTACATGGCAGAGGAGCTCCTCCCTCCACCCCAAGCCTGGCTCCGCTTGCTCTCCAAGACTTTGACTTTCCTAGAAATCACGGACCGAGCCCTGTCTCTGCTGCTGAGGAACTTGTCAGACCTGTTTGTGCCCCGCAGAACCAAGCCAGCGCCAAGGTACTGCAGGCCACAGGCATCTGCTTGCCAGCTGCTCCCTGCAGCTAGGCCTGCCCACCTGCAGGAGCCCAGCTCCTCCAAGACACAGGGCCAGCCGGCAGGGAAGGCCAGAGGGACTCCACGTCAGCTCAGAGAGGAGGCTGGGGCATTCATCTCATTTATTCCTCTGTCCTCATTGCCTCCACTTGTCTATACCTCCTCTGTACCAGTGCTCAGAGAGGGTGATCAATAACACCAGTAACACCTCACCTCTGCCCTCAATGGTCTCTGGCTGGGAGATACCAGGATGGGGGTAGGCTACAGGCATGGGAGTGATGCGGCACAAGTGGGGCCCCAGGGAAAAGAAAAGCAGGGGGCCTCTCAGAAGGCACAAGATGGCTGTGAGGCTGCTGGCGGCTCCAACTCCCTGGTCTCTGCCACTCTTGGGAGTTACACAGCATGGCCTCCTGGAGGCCCCTCTCTCCCAAGCTGTGGTTCATTGGTGGTCTCCACTGCCCCTGACCTGGGCACATGACTAGCTGCCTTCAATATCCATGCCTTTCTGTCCAGTCCTTGAGGAATACCTGGATGACCCCAGGCTCTACAGTTCTTCCTCCCGTCCCTGTAGCTGGGGTAATCCACAGAGCTGCCCTTCTGGGGGTAGAGGGCTGAGGCTCCCAAAAGCCAGAGAGAAATCAGCAAGAATGAGCATGTGGGTGGACACACCGTCTTTCCAGAGTTCTTTCTGAAAGCACCTTTCTAAAGGTACAAGAACGTGGCAGGGTGCAGTGGCTCACACCTGTAATCCCAGCACTTTGGGAGGCCAAGGTGGGAGGATTGCTTGAGCCCAGGAATTCTAGACCAGCCTCAGAAACAAAGCAAGACCCTATCTCTAAAAGAAATGATAAAACAAAACAAAACAAAACAAACAAAAGAACCCCTTGCCGGCCTCTTGAACTTCCCTGCACCACCGTGCCCTGAGCTCTGGGTTCCAGCTGCACAGTTTCATTGGGTACCCTACGTTTCCTCCTGTTGCAGAGTCTTGCTCATGCTGCTCCCTCTGCCTGGAACACTCCCTGCCCCCTTTGCCCAATCCCCCCTGCATTAGTCAGGGTTCTTAGAGGTAAAGAACTAATAGGATAGATATATAATAGGATAGGATATATATATAAAAAATAGGATATATATATATATAATAGGATATATATATATATATAAAGGGGAGTTTATTAAGTATTAACTCACAGGATCACAAGGGAAAGAATTAATGGGATATATATAGAGAGAGAATTATTATATATAAAGAATTATTGTATTATATATAATATATATAATAGGATAGGATATATGTAAAATAGGATATATATATAAAGGGGAGTTTATTAAGTAGTAACTCACAGGATCACAAGGGAAAGAACTAATAAGAGAGAGAGATATATATAGAATTATATATAAAGAATTATATAATATATATTATATAACATTATATAAAATAGGATATATATATAGAGAGAGATATAGATATACATAAAGGGGAGTTTATTAAGTATTAACTCACAGGATCACAAGGTCTCACAATAGGCCGTCTGCAAGCTGAGGAGCAAGGAAACCAGTCCAAGTTCCAAAGCTGAAGAACTTGGAGTCCAATGTTCGAGGGCAGGAAGCATCCAGCACAGGAGAAGGGTGTAGGCTGGGAGGCTAGGCCACGCTAGTCTTTCCACATTCTTCTGCCTGCTTTATATTCTGGCCTCACTGGCAGCTGATTAGATGGTGCCCACCCAGATTGAGGGTGGGTCTGCCTTTCCCAGTCCACTGACTCAAATGTTAATCTCCTTTGGCAACACCCTCACAGACACACCAAGGATCAATACTTTGCATCCTTCAACCCAATCAAGTTGACACCCAGTATTAACCATCACGCTCCCTACTCAGCTTTCTGGTCTCAGGTCAGCAGCGTATCCTAAGGCCCTGACAGCGGCATAGGCCAAATCACTTTCCATGTAGTTTCATGGCACCAAGAACTTGCACTTTTTGGTAAGTGGTGTCTGTCTTCCCCCAGAGTGCCATAAGTCCCTGAGGGAAGGGAGTAGGCTGGATTTGCCCACGGCTATGCCCCCAGCACCCTACATGGGGCCTGGCATGCAGGAGGCTCTTGGGAAATATTTGACTGGCTCCAGGACACCCAGAGAGCCAGCCCCGAATCATGGGAGTTATCTGGAAGCAGCTCTGTGGCTTTGGGCCTCCAAGACACTGCAGGGCAGAAGCTGAGGCTGGAATTGCAATTATTCCTGAGCCTCCTGGAGGCTTCAGGGTACTTTCCCTGTCTGCCTGGGCCTTAGTCTTCCCATAAGCAGAATGGAACCCCAGGGCCCCTGGTGTCTCAAGGATATGTACCCCCCAGGGCAGCAGCAAACCCAAGGCCATGGCCAGTCCTGGGCTTGCTTGGCAGCATCCAAGGTGATGCATCTTGTTATCTGGCCAAAGTGGCTCTCCTAGAATCCTTGGTAGCCCCATACTTGGCCTGGTAGGTGACAGACAGGGAACACAGGCAGGGTTGGGACAGGCGTTTGTAGCCCCAGGGAGCTGGGTACAGGGATCCGGGTCTGCCCCCGCACCGGCTCCCACAGCCAGCTGGGTCTCATTGAGAGTAATTAGCCCAGCAAGACGCCTGGGTCTTGGCATTTCATTTTTCCGCTCAGGATCCATCAGCCGGGGGCCTTCGGACAGTGGCCCCCGCATAAATCATGAGGGGGTCGCTGTTAAGAGAAACGGCAAATTCCTTCCACCCGTGTGGCTGCTTAAATTGACTCTGGGAGCAGATTCCGTCCTGGCGCTCACTCAAGAATGGCCAAGTCCTTTGAAGGTCTTTCCAGGACGGACCCCAGGGGCTTGGAGCTGGCGGGGCGGCGACTCTCCCAGGGATCCTCTGCTGACCGCAGAAGGGTGGGGCCCCTCCCAGGACAGCGTGGCTGGTGGAGGGACCCTGCCTGGCACTGGCTTCCACCATCACTCTGTTTTTCTGGCAACCCTGGGAGCGGCTGCACCTTTTTCACAGCCAGGACATGGCTGGGGTGGAAGTGGGGACTAGGGGCTGATGGTGTCTTTAGCCTGGGACACCACACTTCAGGGCAATGAAATGTCCTCATGGAATTTCAGGCCTCAGGGGCTGGTGAAGGCATGCAGTGAGGTTCCGAGGGGGCGCCCCCATAGCTAGAGTCTGGATGGAAAATTGTACTCTATGCCTGCTGTGAGCTGAGGCCCGGGCTGGGCTAAGGATTTCAGTCTGACTGGGGGTTGGCTTGGGCCTCCGGGGATCCCAGGGGTCTGTCCGTGTCTGTTTTTCTCTTCCTGTCTCTCTCAAACACAAGGTCTCGCTTGATCAAGGTGAAGTAGAGCCCTGAGAGGGAGGGAGTTTAGGGGAGGGTGGATCCCTGCTGGCCCCGGAGGCCTGGGTTTGCATCCAGGTCTGCCACGGCTAGATGGGTGACCCTGGGAAAGTCACCAACCTCACTGGGACTCAGCTTCTCCATTTGGAAAATGGAGACAGTGACGATGCCAAGTTTCCAGGCTGCTCTCCTCCTTCAAGCAGGCTAGGCCTGGGGATCCGAGGGTGGACAGAAACACCTCACCAGACCACACTGAGCTTATATCCAGGAGAAGGCCGACGCCATGACCAGTGAGGACATCATGATGCAAGAAGGACTCAAGGTGACAGAGAGGTAGACAGCCAGAGGACAGGCTGTGGCGGATGGAAGGGAGTGGCCCACAACTGTGTGGGCCATGGTAAAGGTATGGCCCTTGCTGGGTGTGGTGGCTCACGTGTGTAATCCCAGCACTTTGGGAGGCTGAGGCAGGAGGACTGCTTGAGGCCAGGAGTTTGAGACCAGCCTGGGCAACATAGTGAGACCCCATCTCTGAAAAAAAAAAAAAAAAGCTGGGTGTAGTACTGTGTGCCTGGAGTCCCAGCTACTTGGGAGACTGAGGCAAGAGGATTGACTGAGCCCAGGAATTGGAGGCTGCAGTGAGCTATGATTGTCCCACTGCACTCTAACCTGGGTGACAGGGCAAGACCCTGTCTCTAAGGAATAAAAAAGGGACACTTTCACTCCATTGGGAGTGACATAACCAGAAATGTGATTTATTAAACCAGGATGACAAATGCCAAGTCAGGAAATGCCTGTGGAGCTGAAGAAGCACAGTGGGGATGCCCTTTTCAGCCTGGAGGGCTTCCTGGAGGAGGTGATAACTTGAAGAATGGGTGGCAGAAATGCAGACAAAGAGGAGATGATGACCAGTCTCCAAATGAAAGATGCTGAAAGGGAGTCTCCTTCCACAATGTTCTCTCCTGGTTGCATCAAGGAGAGATGCTGGATTTGGTGCAGACAGGTCTCTGACCAGCCTACTGCCCTCTTTAGCAAGGGAGCAGACACCAGGCTGAGAGCCTTCCCTAGGCCCCGGCAGCCAGCCAGAATTGAACGGCATTGTTCCGTTTTCATGGTATGCATTTTTTTTTTTTTTTTTTTTTTGAGACGGAGTCTTGCATTGTCACCCAGGCTGGAGTGCAGTGGCACGATCTCGGCTCACTGCAACCTCTACCTCCTGGGTTCAAGCAATTCTTCTGCCTCAGCCTCCTGAGTAGCTAGGATTACAGGCACCTGCCACCACGCCTGGCTGATTTTTGTATTTTTAGTAGAGACAGGGTTTCACTATGTTGGCCAGGCTGGTCTCGAACTCCTGACCTCGTGATCCACCCACCTCAGCTTCCGAAAGTGCTGGGATTATAGGCATGACCCACTGCTCCCAGCCATGGCATGCATTTTTATGCATGTTGTCTGTATGTGGCACAGGGGACTAGCTTTTCATTTTTGATAGCAAGGTTTCTTTTTTATAAAAGCTTTCTTTAAAATAAACATATGTATAGGAGTCGATTTAAGGAAAAAGATAAATGTAAACAATATTTAGCTACAAAAAAAAAGTCATGAAGGTGAAATGAGAATCACTGAAGTCTGGGAAAAGGCCAGGCGCGGTGGCTCACGCCTGGAATCTCAGCACTCTGGGAGGCCGAGGTGAGTGAATTACCTGAGGTCAGGAGTTCGAGACCAGCCTGGCCAACATGGTGAAACCCCGTCTCTACTAAAAATATAAAAATTAGCCGGGCATGGTGGCACATGCCTGTAATCCCAGCTACTGGGAAGACTGAGGTGGGAGAATCATTTGAACCCAGCAGGGGGCAGAGGTTGCAGTGAGCAGAGATTGCACCAGTGTACTCCAGCCTAGGCGGCAGAGCGAGACTCCGTCTCAAAAAGATAATAATAAAATAAGGCTGGGCGTGGTGGCTCATGCCTGTAATCACAGCTACCTGGGAGGCTGAGGCAGGAGAATCACTTGAACCCTGGTGGTGGAGGTTGCAGTGAGCCAAGATTGTACCACTGCACTCCAGCCTAGGCGACAGAGCGAGACTCTGTAAAATAAAATAAAATTTAAAAAAAAAAGTGAAGTCTGGGAAGAGCTGAATTCTGAAGAAGAGGCTGTGAGAGATTAATTTGAAGGTGGATGTTCCAGAACCTTCTGGAACACGGGTTCCAGAACTGGTGTAGCTTCACTATACCAGTGTCATCTTCCAGTCTTGAGTCCAAATCTCCTTGAATAAAGAGGCTTGATCCTGGAACCCAAACAGGCAGGGTGAGGCCAGGGAAGTGTGGCTGCTCACAGACAGACGGACACACAGCCTCCCAGCCCTGTGGGAGCTTCTGTGCTGGCACCCGCGTGACGTGGGGTTTCAGGCTAGTAGCAGGTCGTGGGGGCCCCCGAGGCTTCTTAACAGACAGCATCTATGAGAGGGACTGTGTTGTGCGGGGCAGGTCCTGCCCCCTCTAGGCCCCAGACCCCTTTGTGCCGCCAGGACTCTGGCCTGACGTGGTTGGTGAGCGTGGACCTGGCAATGGGGCTGGGAAGGAGAGGCCAGCCTGGAGCCGCCCTAATCCGGGTTTAGCTCTCACTTCAAAGCTGGTGGCTTCAGCTTCATTGGAATGTCCAGCCATGGGGGGAGGAGGGGCGCGCCTGGCTCCCATCAAGCGCCAGGGAGTCACTGTGGCCTCTTGAGGGCCAGGGTGAGGGGTGGGATGGGGGTGCGGCTGGAGAGCTCAGTGAGGCATCTGGGGTGGGGAGCCCCAGCCCTGCCCCTTATAGCTGTGTGACCTCAAGGCTAGTGGTTCAACCTCTCTGAGCCTTCATATCCCTCATCAGGGAAACAGGCTTAGCGGCACCCCCTCTCCTGGGGCCATATCTGGTGCAGGGCCTGGCCCAGGGCGGGGAGACCCCAGTCTGTGCACAGCCTGGTGCGTCAACGGGCTTTTGCAGCGAGGGCGGCACTTGTGGCCCCACAGCGCCATCTACTGACAGCTGAGCAGCCTCTCCTGGCTCCGCCTTCCCCAAAGCCTCTGGGGCTTGGGAATCTCTAGATCACAGTCGGCACAAGAGTCCACAGCGCAACTTTGGTGCAGAGAAGACTAAATTCAAGCCCCGGCTGCTTAACCTATTCGATGTTAAGTTTCCTTAAGTAAAAAAAATAGCAGCAAACACTTAGAGAACAGTCACCGAGCCCCAGGAAGTGTGCACTCACGTGTGTAACCCTCCCAGCAACCCTGAGGAGTACATCCTATTATTATACCATTTGACAGATGAGAAGACTGAGGCCAGAGAGGGTAAGACACCGAGTCAAGACGCCTACCTGCCTGGCCTGTCCCAGCTGTGCCGCTTACTGACTGTGCGACCCACAGAGCAGCCAAGTGAGTACAGCTGGGGCACCCGCCTTGCACGGCTGCGGGGAGGAATTACACCTGGGAACAATGGCTGCAGGGAGGAATTACACCTGGGAACAGTGGAAACCCTTGGCTCCAGACGCTGTGATCCAGTGACTCCAGCCACCTAACGCTCGGTGCCTCTGTGTCCCCATCTTCAGTGTTTTCACACATCTGTGACGTCTTCGCTCTGAGTTGGTGGCCCCTGCCTGTCCACATGTCCCCAGCAAAGGTCCACGAAGCAATCCTCTATCCAGCCTCAGTCCTGTGTCCTCGGGGGCACTGGAAGGCAGGCAGTTGGCAGGAGGCTGGGGAGGGCGGGATATTCAGGGGGAAGAGACCTTGGTCCTGGTCCCATGTCCACGGGAGGGGACCAAGGAGGGTTGTGTGTCCCGGGCCCTAAATGGAGCGGGACACAGTCATCGGGGACCTCAGCTGTTAGACTCTGATCCACGCCTTTCTCCACATTTGTTGAAAGTGGGTTTCCTCTCCTCGCGGGCTTCCAAGTGTTCTTTAGGTGACCTGACCCAACCACTCACTCAGGAACCTGGGCAGCACCCCCAGGACAATGGGTGGCGGGGGGGGTGTCCCTTTCTGTCCCCACCTGTCACTGCCTGGCTGTGTGGTCCCCTCTGCCATCCTTTGTTTCCTGGTCTGCAAATGGAATGACATTATACCTCCAGCCATTTCCACTGCCAGCACTCCCATAACCTTTCCCTCCCTCTCTGCAGCCCAGCCCATCAGGGCATTGGGTTATTCAAGGCTGCAGGTTTGAGGCCTCCAAGCACCTCCAGTGGGAGGCTTGGAGACAGACAAAGCTGTGAAGTTTGACTCCCAAAGTGGGGCAACAAGATTCCTGGCTTCCATGGATAGGGGCGGTAGAAGAGCCAAGGATGGGGCCTCGATGAGGCTCTGGATCCCTGGGACAGCCTGGAGGGACAGCCTCAGGCTCCTGCACCGTCTGGGTCCCACCTGCCCCTTTTCCACACTGCCTCCATTCAGCGAAAGGCCCCTCCTGGAATGCCCTAATCCATTCTGGTAAATACTGGTTCTTCTCCCTCCTGCCCTGCCCAGAACTTCCATCAAGCGGGCAGACGTGAGTCTCCCATAAAAGCTGGAGGCCTGGCCAGATGCAGCGGCTCACGCCTGTAATCCCAGCACTTTGGGAGGCGGAGGCACGCAGATCACTTGAGGTCTGTAGTCCAGGACCAGCCTGGCCAACATGGTGAAACCCCGTCTCTACTAAAAAAATTAGCTGGGTATGATTGCGTGCCTGTAATCCCAGCTACTCGAGAGGCTGAAGCATGGTCACTGCCTTTGGGATGGGATCTCTGGCCAGGCTGGGCCCAGAGCAGCCCTGGCTGGGGACTGAGGACTCTCACTGGGTCACCATCCAGGCAGGCCCTCCTGGACAAGAGCCGTCCCTATGCCCACCTGCCAGTGAGGTTGCCCAGTCCCTGGGTGGCCTGGGCCACCTGACACATGGCCCTCGACAGTCTACACAGCACCTGGACCTCCACTGTGAGGTGGGCCAGGCAGGCTGGAGTACCCGTTTTACAGTTGAGAAAGCTGGGATTCAGAGAGAAAAGGCAGCTCTCGTTTGCACACATAGGCAGGAAGTGGCAGGATGAGCCCAAAAGTCAGGGCGGAGGACCCTGGCCCAGCACTTTCCCTACACGCTGCTGTGAAGGCTCACACCCCAGCTCAGATCAGTTTCCGGGGGACTGGGCACAGAAGGCCAGTGACAGAGAAGCCCAGAGCTGGAGCAGGGACTGATTTTTTTGAGGGCCTGTGCTGGATCTGGTAGATGGGGCTTCACGCGGTTGGTCTCTCTAAAATCTCTCTCCAGCCTTAGGGCCGGGCATGGTGGCTCACGCTGTAATCCCAGCACTTTGGGAAGCTGAGGTGGGCGGATCACTTGAGGTCAGGAGTTCAAGACCAGCCTGGCCAACACAGTGAAACCCCATCTCTACTAAAAATACAAAAATTAGCCAGGCACGGTGGCAGACACCTGTAGTCCTAGCTACTCGTGAGGCTGAGGCAGGAGAATCACTTGAACCTGGGAGGCAGAGGTTGCAGTGAGCTGAGATTGCACCACTGCACTCCAGCCTGGGCAACAGAGCGAGGCTTCGTCTCAAAACAAAAACAAAAACAACAAACACCTCTCTTTAGCCTTGTGTTGCTGTGCTATTTTGTAGGGGAATAGGTGCTAATATTCCCATTCTGCAGATGAGGAAACTGAGGCTCAGATAAGCTAAGATACTTGTCCAAGGGCCACAACTGCCCATGGCTGTCTGCTCTCGAAGCCTGTCATCTTTCCGCTCCAAGGATGTGGTCACACTGCCCTTTCAATTACCAGAGACTTCACTTTGCAAACCACCAGTGGGTGCCTCCTTGGACCAGGCTTATGCTAAGCACTAGGAATCGGTGTGGGCTCACACCCAGCCTCTGTTCTTGAGAAGCTGGGCAGTGGACACATCCATAAACATCCCAGGGCATGGGCTAGGCAGAGTCCTGGGGGCCTGGAGGAGGGAGAAGTCCCGGTTGCTGGGAGATGGGGAGCCATCCAGGGCACCAATGAGCCAGGCCTGCCAGGGCAGGAGGAGCTCCGAGAGGCAGTAGACAGCCTGTTGTCATCACAGTTGTTGGGAGGCCAAGCTCAGCGAGTGATCAGGAGGCAGGACCGGAGCTGAGAGAGGCTCTCGGGTCAGGTGGCAGGACCCGGGGCCTCCGGCCAGAGCAGAGTAGTCATTTCGAAGGCATGGGGAACCTCCCGCGAGGCTTCGGCCCCTGCATGGGTGCTGTGGCTTTGCCTTCCTTTTGGGGAATGGATGGAAGGCCCGTGTTGCCGTCCACAGAGGTGACGACAGAGGCCACTGCTGGTCACAGTGAGAGGCCAGTGTGTGCTCTGTCTTGGATTCCTGCCCCGCGGGTCCTTGGAAAAGCCAGAGACTGCCATCTGGTCTCTATGGGTGGAACTAAGGTCGCATGCCAAGAGGGCAGAGGGCAGTGGTTTCTTGACCATCTGAGTTCCATTCCCTCTGGGTCAGTTTTGGCTTCTGGGATCTGCCCTGTGAGCTCACAGAAAAGTATGGACTCCAGCAAGCTGCAGGCCCAGTTACCCTGGGAGATTCCAGCTGAGATGGGGCCTACTGCTCCCCCTGGCTGGTCCCTTCCACCAGGGTGCCAGTGGCCACTGGGCAACAAAGCCCAGAAACAAGATGAGCTGGGAGCAAAGTTCCTTTAGCTCCATCCCCCAGCTGGGCCCAGTGTGTGGGGGGCCCAGGATCTGGATGAGAGGGGGTGCCTGCCTGACGTCACCAGTCAGCTTTGCCAAAGCCGACTGACCAGAACACACAAGCTGCTGCTTCCCAGGAAGTGGGGCAGGAGGGGGCTGGGCTGTCCCTGCCACTCCAGGTGCTCGTGCAGGCTCTGGGGCCTGGTTGGGCCTGGGTCTCTTCTCCAGGGTGGACGCTCTGCCCTGTGCAGTTTCACCCCTACCCAGGCTCCATCTGGGACCCTCTCTGGCCTCAGTCATTGGTCCTTGGAGCAGGGTGTTGGCCAGGCCTAGGATTTGCGTCCTCAGCACAGGGTCATCAAAGCCTTGACGAGGCCCTCCGGCGGCTTGCCAGTTTCCGAGAGGTGAGATCATACACCTGAAAGTGGGCCCGCCCGGCCCTGCGCCTTGAATGGACTTCTTGTTCTCCCAGATCCTGGCTGTCAGCGCCAGGCTTGTCAGCAGGAGGTGACTCTGTTGGCCGTTCCTGCCTGGCCAGAGGCCCTGCCAGAGGCTAGGCGAGGGTGGGAGGCAGCTCAGAGCTGGCTCTGAACAGTCCCTCCAGCTGGGAGGCCCCGTTGTCTCTGCACCCCTTGTCCCTGATAGTGGGGCATGGGAAGGAGATGCCGTATCGTAGGGTCTTCCATCGTGAAATCCTAGAAGTGTCTGGTACTCAAATGCTCAGTACAAGCTGCAGGGCCCCTGTATTCAGCAGCTTGGCTCTCATGCCTTCCCGGGGGGCCCAGAGATAAATAAGGCCAATGACTACCCACGAGGTGCACCCAGCCCAGGGAGCAGAATGAGTGGTTGGGTCTCAACGTTACCACCTGGCCAATGGGATCTTAGAGGCAAGTCCTGTATACAGAACTTCAGAGCATAGAGAAGGGAGGGAATGCAGGCTTAGAGGTGGTAGGCTGCATGAGGAAGGGTTGTCAAGCTGAGCCCTAGTGGAGGAAGATGGGCAGGGGACAAAGATGGAGACAGCTAGTGTAGGCCCTACAGTGGGAACAGTGTGGCCTGGAGCTCTGGCCAGGGCAGGACAGTGGGGGTGGGGAGGATAGAAGGGGCTGGGGGCATGGATGCTGTCCTGGCCTTAGGGAATGTCCTTTTCCCACTAGGACCCCTTCCATTTCTGGTTTCTTTCTTCAGAGTCCCCTGTTCATCCCCATAATCAGAGTTTCCTTTTGATCTCTCTTTGAATGCTTTCTAGGCATTCCTCCTACATTTGCACACTGTTGGGCTATTCTTTTTTTTTTGAGACGGAGTTCTGCTCTTGTTGCCCAGGCTGGAATGCAATGGCGTGATCTTGGTTCACTGCAACCTCTGCCTTCCAGGTTCAAGCGATTCTCCTGCCTCAGCCTCCTGAGTAGCTGGGATTACACATAAGTGCCACCACACCCAGCTAATTTTGTATTTTTAGTAGAGACGGGGTTTCTCCATGTTGGTAAGGCTGGTCTCGAACTCCCAACCTCAAGTGATTCACCCAGCTCTGCCTCCCAAAGTGCTAGGATTACAGGTGTGAGCCACCGCACCCAGCTTGGGCCATTCTTATACTTCTGAAAGCTTTCAAACTTACAAACAAATAAATAGACCTGGCACCGTGGCTCACACCTGTAATCCCAGAACCCTGGGGGGCCAAGGTGGGAGGATTGCTTGAGCCCAGGAGTTTGAGACCAGCCTGGACAACATAGCAAGACCCTGTGTCTACAAAATAAAACATAAAAAATGTAGCTGGGCATGGTGGCATGCACCTGTAGTCCCAGCTACTTAGGAGGCTGAGGTGGTAGAATCACTTGAGCTTGGGACATGGAGGCTGCAGTGAGTTATGATTGCACAATTGCACTCCAGCCGGGTGATAGACTGAGATCGTGTCTCTATAAACATTAAAAATAAATAAGCAAAAATGCCCACTGTTGCTTTTTTGCTTTTTCCTTACAGGACTCAGTCAATAAGTGTTCAGACACATACAAGTTCTTATATGCAGGATTTTAAGTTCAAAATGATGATACATATTTAATGCTCTAGAGAAGGGAGTTGGTGAACTTTTCCTGGAAAGGACCAGACAGTAAATATTTTAGGTGCTGTGGTCCATATGGCCTCTGATACCACCATGGAACTCTACTGCTCTCATGACAAAGCAGCTGTGGACAAGCTATAAATGAATGAGCATGCCTGTATTCCAATCAAACTTTATTTGTGGATACTAAAATTCAAATTTTGTATAAATTTCTCACATAGCTCACAAAATAATATTCTTCTTTTGATTTTTTCCAGCCATGTTATAGTGTAAAAGCCTTGCTTACCTTGCAGGCTATACAAATACAGGCAGCAAATTATTGTTATAGTTTTCTGCAGTACAGAATGACTAATCTTTTTCAAAAAGTAGTAAATAAATACTTTAAAGTTTCATAAATGGGTATACTATATGTTTTGGTTTTCTGCATAACAAATTGCCCCAACACTTTGGTTTTCTGCATAACAAATTGTCCCAACACTTTGGTTTTCTGCATAACAAATTGTCCCAACACTTAGTGGTTTAAAGCAATAACCATCTTAAATCTCATCATCCTATGAGTTGACTGTGCTCGGCTGGGAGGTTCTTCTGCTTTATGTGATGTTGGTTGGGGATGCAGCCATCTGGGGGCTATAGCGAGCTGGAATATCCAAGATGGCCCATCCATATGACTGGCAGCTCATGTTGGATGTTGCCTGGGACTTTAGTGGGGCTGTCAATCAGAGTGCCTAAATGTGGCTTCTGTATGTCTTTTGGAGCATGATGGCTGGTTTCTGAGAAGCAGTGTCCCAAGAGCAAGTGTTCCAAGAGGGAGAAGCAGAAACTGCCAGTCTTCACAAAGACTAGGACACTGACTGGCCACTGTTCCTTCCATTGCATTCTATTGGGTAAGCAGCCATGAGGATAGTCTAGACTAAACAGGAGGGGAAATAGATTTCTTGAAAGGCATGACAAATAATTTATAGCCATCTGTAATCCATCATACCATCTGTCCATGTCAACACTGAATGGATGAACTTGTGTGCATTTTAGGTGATCGTTGGATACTTGAATGTTTGTGGGCTTCATACATGAGTACCACAGCCAGCTAGACAGTGGGGACATGTTCCCAGAGAGTTAATGGCTAACATTAATTGAGTGCACCTGTAATCCCAGCTACTTGGGAGGCTGAGGCAGGAGAATCACTTGAACCCAGAATCCGGGAGGTGGAGGTTGCAGTGAGCTGAGATCACACCACTGCAGTGTGAGGAATCCATTGAGAGTATGATATTATTGTATCCTCACAATATTCTGTAAAGTAGAAACTACTGTTATCCAGTTTTTACACATGAGGAAACAGAGGCTTAGAGAGTTCCATCTGTGTTGCAATAAGTGGCAATGCTCATGGAACATCTTATGATGAAGCTCAAGTGACAGGGGATGGCAGGGTCTGGGGCTCAGAGCAATCAGGGCTGAGGGGCACAGAATGGCTTAGATCATGAGAAGTGACTTGCCCAAGGTCACCCTTGACATCCCCAGTGGAGCTGAGCCAAGAACTCAGGGCTCCCAACTCAAGGTTCCACCCCAGGAGTGGGGCTCATTTTGCACCACCACCTGGATTAGGAGACAGAGTCCTGCATTTTCATTAAGCTTGCAAGTTGGACCGGTCAACATCCCTGAGCTTCAGGTTTTCCCCCTTGGCAAATAGAGCAACGAACAGCTTCCTCTCAGAGCCATAGTGAAGACCGAACAAGAAAAGAAAAAATCACCACCACTGTCATTTTGGAGTGGTAAGCCTGGGTCTTCGGAGTGGAACAGATAGAAATCACCCACTTGGCACTCCAGGCTCTGCAGTTTTCTCATCTATAAAATGGTCCCGGATGTTGTGAGGGTTAAATGAGATAGCATGAATCATGCACATGACATAGAGTGAGTCCCCTCAAGGCACTGGTAGAGAAGGCAGCTCTGTCCAATCTATAAGTCCCCAGTCACAAGTCCCCAGCCTGGGGCCTGCCAGATAGTGGTGTTGAACATATGTTGAATGAATGGGTGCATGCTTGAAGCCCTCTGGCTCCTAAAAGAATACAGAGTAAGACAGCATGTGTGCACAGAGGAGAGTCACTTGAGAGGAAAGTCCTGTGAGAATAGAGCCCTGGTCTGCGTCTTGGGAGGATCAGAGTCTCTAGGATCAGGCAGTCCTCCTCACTTGACTGCTCTATGGGGAGAAGAAAGATGAAAGGCATATTCAGTTGTGTGCTGGAAAATGTAGTGGGGAAAGCCCTGACTGGTAGCGTTTGCCAATTCTCATGGTGTAAAGATCCTCACTGTGGTTGATTTTTTTTTTTTTTTTTTTTTTTTTTTTGAGACAGAGTCTCATTCTGTCACCCAGGTTGGAGTGCAGTGGTGTGATCTCAGCTCACTGCAACCTCCGCCTCCCGGATTCCAGGTTCAAGTGATTCTCCTGCCTCAGCCTCCCGAGTAGCTGGGATTACAGGTGCGCACCATGACACCCAGCTAATTTTTCGTATTTTTAGTAGAGATGGGGTTTTGCCATGTTGGCCAGGCTGGTCTTGAACTCCTGGCCTCATGTGATCCACCCACCTCAGCCTCCCAAAGTGCTGGGATTACAGGCATGAGCCATCATGCCTGGCCACGATGGTTGATTTCAAGATATTGTCATTACATCAACTGGCCTGAAACTTACTAAAAGAATTAACAATTGTTTCTTGAAGCAGGCAAGAGAGAAAGGACCCAGATGTGATCATTCCCCAAAACTTAGGGGGGGTTAACTGGTACCTTTATTTATTACTTATCTCTACTCCCCAAAAGGAATCAAGGCATTTTATAGCAATGAAGACAATACATTAAGATGGAATGATTAAATCAAGATTTGGGGGCTGACGAAAGTTAATGTCTAGAAAGCACAGGATAAGGCCAAGAGTGAGGCTAAGACCCTAAATTAGTGTCGTAAGTTTTTTTCCTGATCTCCTAAGCTGCCTCCCCTCCCTTGTGGTCTCAACAATGCACTTGATCTTCTGTGCCAGACGGATAGCTGGGAGGTGAAAGGACTTGGGGGGAGCAGGGAAGAGTACCCATGTTGGGGAAGAGAAGGCTCAGAGACACACCACTGTCTTCAAGTTTCTGCTTGGACATTCCAGGCCAGCGGGAATACAGGGTCCAGTGGGCAGAGCCAGGGCCAATGTGGATCCTCTATCCAAGAAAGAGCTTTTCACAGTCCGAGCTGTACACAGATGAGCCTCACTAGCCTGGAAAGGTAGTGAGTGTCTCGTCAGGGGAAGTATGTAACAGATGCTGGCCAGCCACTTATTGGAGGCTTTCCGAGCACTGGACTTGAGGGCCCATTTGATCCAGGATGTGGACCTGGTTAAGAATGTGGCTCAGGACTCACATCCCAATTCAACAGTAGTTGGGGGCATATTTCTTCACCTCTCTGTGTCTGGTTTTCCCTTCCTCTTTACCTCCACCTCCAGGTTCTCCAGGTGTCCTCCCAACTGGACCCCTGGCAGAAGTGTTCCTGGCCTCCTAGGGTTTCTGAAGCCGGCTGAGCATGACAAGAGCAGGTGCATTTGAGGTGGTGGGAAGCAGAGATTTGGGTAGTACTCTTTTTTGGTTTTGTTTTGTTTTTGAGACAGGGTCTCACTCTATTACCCAGACTGGAGTGCAGTGGTGTGATCTGGGCTCACTTCAGCTTCTGCTTCCCGGGGTCAAGTGATCCTCCTGCCTCAGCCTCCCGAGTAGCTGGGACTACAGACATGCGCCATCACGCTTGCCTAATTTTTTCTTTTCCTTTCTTTCTTTTCTTTTCTTTTTGTTTTTGTTGTTGTTGTTGTTGTTTTGTTTTGTTTTTTTTGAGATGGAGTCTTGTGCTGTCACCCAGGCTGGAGTGCAGTGGTATAATCTTGGCTCATTGCAATCTCCACCTCCCAGGTTCAAGCAATTCTCCTGCCTCAGCCTCCCAAGTAGCTGGGATTACAAGTGCACGACACCACACCCATCTAATTCTCGTATTTTTAGTAGAGACGGGGTTTCACCATTTTGGCCAAGCTGGTCTCAAACTCCTGACCTCAGGTGATCTGCCCACCTCGGCCTCCCAAAGTGCTGGGATTACAGGCATGAGCCACTGTGCCCGGCCTTGGCTAATATTTTCTAAAGACAGTTTCACCACGTTGCCTAGGCTGGTCTCGAACTCCTGGGCTCAAGCGATTTGCCTGCCTTAGCCTCCCACAGTGGTGGGATTACAGGTGTGAGCCACCACACCCAGCCTGGGCTGCACTCTTGAGATGGCATGCTCAGCCTCCTTCCTTTAGCTCCTGTCTGGGCTTCTCTGCTGCCACTGATGACCTCTCCCTGGGCAGGTACTTCTTCTGACCCCACACTGTCCCCCATTCCTCAACACAGGCCTGGCATGCAGGAGGTCTCAGTGAGTGGTTGTTAAAGGAATGGACAAGAGGATGGATGGATGGATGGATGAATGGATGGATGGATGGATGATGGATGGATAGATAATTGGATGGATAAATAAATGGGTGGATGAATGGATGGATGTGTGGATAATTGGATGGATAAATAGATGAGTGAATGGATGGATGGGTGGATAATTGGATGGATAAATAAATGAGTGAATGGATGGATGAATGGATGGATGGGTGGATAATTGGATGGATACATAGATGGGTGAGGGGGTGAATGACTGTGTGAGTGTGTGGATGGATGAATGAGTGGATGGATGGTGGATGGGTGAATAGATGAATAGACGGGTGGATGGATGAGTGGATGGATGGATGAATTGATAATTGGATGAATGAGTAGATGGATGGATGGATGGAGGGAGGGATGAGTGGTACATGGACCTTTAATATAATTGCATGCTCAACCCCTTTATTTATTTCTTTATTTATTTAGAGATTAAGTCTCCTTCTGTCACCCAGGCTGGAATACAGTAGTGCCATCTCAGCTCACTGCAACCTCCACCTCCTGGGCTCAACAATTCTCCTGCCTCAGCCTCCTGAGTAGCTGGGATTACAGGCGCCTGCCACCATGCCCAGCTAATTTTTGTATTTTTAGTAGAGACAGGGTTTCATCATGTTGGCCAGGCTGGTCTCGAACTCCTGACCTCAAATGATCCACCCACCTCGTCATCCCAAAGTGCTGGGATTACAGATGTGAGCCACCACGCCTGGCAACCCCTTTATTTTGTTTTAGCCACACAACTGTTTTGAAGGCAGGGCTAAAACTATTAATCCCATTCTACAGAACTGAAAACTGAAGCCCAGAGAGGTAAAGCAACTTGCTCCATGTCACACAGGGAGGAAGTGACTGAATCATGATTCAAGATTAGTCTCTTGACACCTTGTTCCTGGTGCCTCTTCTAATCAGTCCCGTTCATTCTTTCATTCTTTTATTTATTCAAACCATCATTATCATTGGGTGTCACTCATTCAAGCAGGAGCTTATTAAAGCCCATTCTGGGCCACCTGGTGCTGGGAACCTGGAGATGAAGCCGCCCTTCTCCCTGGCTTCGAGGAGTTTCTAGGGAAGAGAGCCCATGAGTAGCTCCTGATTAGCTCAGGACAGTGGCCTGGGCTAGGTGATGGAGATGCCAACTCTTCTCATGGGTGGGGTCCAAGCCAGCATCCCTGAGAAGGTGAGACAGGGCTGGGCCACCTGAGGAGGTGCAGGAGTCTGCCAGATAGAAAAAGAGAAGAAGGTCATTTACGTCAGGTCAGGGTGTGTGCCACCGTGGGTCATGGCGGCTGAGCTCCTGTCTGGAATAAGCCCAGCACCCTGGGCAAGTGGAGCGGGGGACATTTAGAGGAGGGGATGGGGAGAAAGGCCAGGGAAGCTGACGAGGATAGATCGGCAGGGCTTTGAGCGCCAGATTGGGAAGTTGAGGCTGCATCTGAGGCAGTGGGGAAAGACTGACGGGTGGAGAGCATGAGGGGTCCCCGCTGAGACAGGAAGGGTATCAGTTCCCACTGAGTCCACCCCTTGGGCCTCTCCTCCACCCAAGAGTGCCCTCAGCACCCCTTCACCCCAGGTGCATGACGTCCGCCTGTAGCCCGGTGCCACCTCCCTTGGGCATCAGGGGGAGCCAGCCCCAGCAGAGGCCCACCCACCTTGGGAGAGCTGCCCTCAGCTGCCAAGGGCCCGCCAGCCTCTTTGGAAGACCTCAGGGCTGGGTTCAGGAGGCACAGGCCTCAGAAGCCGACTACCCCAGGCGAGGCTGTGATGCCAGGTGTGCCAGGCCCTCATTAGGCCTCGGTGCACAGCCCAGGCTCTCAGAGCGTCTTTCTGAGAATCCCCAGAGAAGAAAGAAATCAAAGGCTGGGGATTCAAAAACAAGGATGAGGAGATAGAAAACAAGATTTCTATCTGAATAATTTCCTCTAATTGCTGGTAAGAGACATTAATTTTCCTTTTGAAGCTCCCCGTGGCCTCGGGCGTCTTGGGACGTGCCAAGATGGCAGCCCGTCTAGCCAGATTATCTCACTGCCCGCCTGCAGGGCTGGCACCAGGCCACCGCGGGGGTGGCTGGCGGCAGGCTGGGTGCTGCTCTGGTCCCGTGGTGGGGCTCAGGGTGCAGGAGGAGCCCTGGATCTGGTTCCCTGAGGATGCCACACAAAAGGCCTTCAGAGTACCATGTCCTCCTGGCCTCTTTCTCCACCCTGGGTTGGACATAGGGGCGTCCCGGCCACCAGAAGCCCAGGCCCCACTGGGCTTTGGACACACAGGGCATCAGCTGGGTCTAGGCCTGTGCAACTGCATTTCCTCACCTCTCCTGCCCATGAGTGACTGCAGCCCCCACAGCAGATAGACCCAGGGGAGGCCGGCAAGGGGAAGGCCAGTGTGAGAGAGGCCCCGGAGAGCGTGAACCTGTCCATAGCTCCCCTGGGGGAAGTAGGGCTCATTATGATCTCCATTTTACAGATGAGGGCATTGAGGTTCAAAGGATGGGATTGGGGCTGGGCATGGTGGCTCACGCCTGCAATCCCAGCACTTTGGGAGGCTGAGGCGGGCTGATCCCTTGAGGGCAGAAGTTTGACACCAGGCTGGCCAACATGGTGAAACCCCATTTCTACTAAAAATGCAAAAATTAGCAGGGCGTGGTGGCGCATACCTGTAATCTCAGCTACTCAGGAAGCTGAAGCAGGAGAATAGCTGGAACCCAGGAGGCAGAGGCTGCAGTGAGCCGAGATCGTGCCACTGCACTCCAACCTGGGTGACAGAGTGAGAGTCCATCTCAAAAAGAAAAAAAAAAATGAAAAACCCTACAAAGTATGGGATTGGCCTCACTGTAAGAGAAAAGCTGGATTGATTTTCTGTGCCCAGGGCTTTTGCCATTGTGCCCCCATCCTCAGACAGTTAGGGAGAAAAGTACAAGAGAAAAATCGAGATTCATTAGCTGCACATTCTAGACAGTCTCAGGCTGAGGCAGGAGAATTGCTTGAACCCAGGAGTCAGAGGTTGCAGTGAGCTGAGATCGTGCTACCGCACTCCAGCCTGGGTGACAGAAAGAGGCCCTGTCTCAAAAAAAAAAAAAAAAAAAGACAGTCTCAATACATCCCCAGCCCACCCATTTGGTCTCCTCTCCAATTGTTCCTCCTCCTGTGTCTGAGACACTTAGAGGCCTTCTCTGGGTTCCCTCAGCCCTGGACTGTCCCTCCAGAGATTGTCATTGCCCCCTGCTGGGCCTGGTCCCCTGCTCCTGCCTGGGAGCATCTCAGGTCTGGGTCGTATCTAAGCCCACCCCATATCTCGTGCCCAGCCCATGCTCTCTCTCCAGGGAGGCACACCAGGACGCCGGGTGCAGGGAAGGCCCCCCAACTCCAAGACAGTGTGTGGAGTGTTCCAGCTGGTGATGGAACTCCCATTGTCTTTCACCCTAAGAGCATTTTCCTTTCCTTTTGATCCCTTGCAATTTATGAAAAATAGAACGCATGTGTTCCTGATTAATTTTTACAAAGATCACGGAACTGTTGACTTTTTACTTAAAAAAAAAAAAAAAAAGAGTCATTTTATGTGGTGCCTCCTTTCAGATTCTTGCAAGACTGCCTTTGCTCAGGAAGTGAAATGTGGGGAGAAAACAAGCCACCCTGCCACCAATACAAGAGTCAGTGCTGTCACAAAAGTTGGCCATGGTGGACAGGTGTCCTGGGACGTCCCCGCCTCATTTGCACTGCTCCCTGGCTCCCCACTGTCCTGGAGATAAAGTCTGGTCTTCCACAACCCAGTCCTCCTGGCCTCTCCATCCCCAGGAACCCTAACATCCAGACTTCCTGAACTTCCAGTTGCTCCCAGAACACGCCAGTCCATTCCCATTCCTATCTCTCTGCACACTTTGCTCCCTCTGCCAGGAACACACTCAATTTTGTCACTTGACAAACTCCTATGCATCCTTCAAGGCCCAGACCCAATGTCTCCCTGTCTGTTCCCTCAACTTTGCCACTCGACAAACTCCTACACATCCTTCCAGGCCCAGACCCAGCATCTCCCTGTCTGTTCACTGCGTGCTGCCTCCCCCAGACAGTCCCCTGTGCTTTCCTCAGCATTCAGAGGGGTAAGTCCTCATTTGACCCAAGAGGCCTGCATACACCGCCTTTGGCCTGCCTCCCAGGGTCACAGACCCAGGCGTGCAAAGATGAAAGGCTGGTATGTCGTGGTAAGAAGTATTAAAGGAAAAAGATAAATCCTCCCCAAATGGAAGCCATGCACAGTGTTTATTTTTGGTATTTTATGGGGTGCTTTTGAGAATGGGAGCTGGAAAAAGAGAATTCCACCAGGACAAGCAACAGATTTCATCCTTAGGGTGGGAGGAGGAAGAAAGGAGGAACAGTCCCTCTGATCCAGGGCCTGGATTCCAAAGGAACAAAAATTGCTGCCCAGCCCAGAGCAGGTCACAGGCAAAATTTTATTTTATTTTATTTTTGAGACAAAGTCTCACTCTGTCACCCAGGCTGGAGTGCAATGAAGCGATCTCAGCTCACTGCAACCTCCACCTACCAGGTTCAAGTGAATCTCCTGCCTCAGCCTCCCAAGTAGCTGGGACTACAGGCAGGTGCCACCATGCCCAGCTAATTTTTTGTATTTTAGTAGAGACGGAGTTTCACTATGTTGCCCAGGCGGCCTCAAGTGATCCGCCCCCCTCGGCCTCCCAATGTGCTCTGATTACAGGCATGAGCCACCACGCCCGGCCAATCTTATTTTAGGCTCATCTCTGACATCCCGAAGCTCTGCTAGAGCCCTTCGGTGCCCTGCCCCGAGAACTGCATGTGATTGAACACTCACAACCATTCTTGCAGGAATGCAAATGTTCACCAATTAGCCATGTGCTTCTCTACCTCCCAGCATCCTTTGCAATTCACCTGGAGTCATGTGGCCAGTTCCAACCAATAGGATGTGAGCAGAAAGTGACTGCATCTCTTCTGGGCTGGAGCAGTTAGGAGCCAGGGTCCTCTTTCTGTCTCTCTTCTCTCCTGCTGCGGTGATCTTAGAGGAATATCCACTCCAGAAAACAAAGCTGTAAGACAGAAGGAAGCTGCCATACTGGATTTTGCATGGGGCAAAAATCAAACCTGTACATTGGGTTAAGCAACTGAGTTTTGGGGGTTTCTCTAATGTCGATTACCTGAGTATTATTACACTGAGATACAATCTGAGGAAGTAGGGTTTATTATCTCCATCCTGCAGATGAGCACGCTGAGGCCCAGAGAAAGAACTCGGCTGAAATCTCTTAATTACAGAACCATTGCAGCCCACCGCGTCTGATTCCAAACCCCGTGAGGTTTTGCCTGCTCTTTGCATGGTTGGCTTGTTGAAAACAAAACAGCTCACAGGGGCACAGACCAAGGAGAAGGTAGAAACCCAGGAGCAGCTCTCTGCAGTTTGCTTTTAAAACTTGCATGTCGTTATAAACCCAATCAGGCTTGTGTAATCCGTGATTTTGGGGGTAGGGGACAACTGCTATTCAGAAAAGCACAAGAGACAAGTAAAACTTCAGGGAACCTTGGCCCCCCAGGAGGGTGGCAGGATGCAGGGTTGGCCATGTGATGGATGTGCGTAGGGCATGAGGGCGGCATGTGGGGCTGGCTGTCAGATGCCCCACCTGCAGTGTAATGGATGGCAGGTAGGGGCCACCAGGACCCAGAAGGCGGAGATAGGGCCTGATTTACAGGCACCAGGGAAGAAAATGCAAACAAGATTTATGGCAGCTCAAATGACTCGTTGGAGCCGAGTTTATTATCCATCACGTGCATCTGAATGTGTATTTATGGGTTTCCAAATGATCCTGTCTCGCGGAAAATTATGTCCAAAGAACATCAACAGCAATTAATCTGCGTTCGGAAGAGCTGATCCCAAGTGGAGTTCAAGGCCTCTTCTAGTCTCTCAGAGATGCCGAGGGCTGGTCCCATTTGTGCGTGCACAGGTTGGAGAAGCAGACACAGGCCAACAGATGCTCTGAGTCAAGCCTTGCATGGCAATCAATGTGCAGAGATGACCACATCTCACAGAGCCCTGCCTGCACCCGGCTGTATCTGATGCTGAGCTGCAAATGTTCACCAGTTAGCCATGTGCTTCTCTACCTCCCAGCATCCTTCCCAATTCACCTGGGGTCATGTGACCAGTTCCAGCCAATAGGTTGTGAGCGGAAATGACTGCATCTCTTCCAGGCGGGAGCTCACAGGTGCTACTAAGAAAACAGCCCAAGGAGAGGGCAAGAATACCAGCTCTATCACCTAACTGCTGAGTGACCCCAGACAAGTTACTTAACCTCTCTGAGCCAGTGTCCTCATCAAGAAATTGGAAGTAACAGCAATAGCTACCATGGAGAGTAATTCTGAGGCATACAAGATCCTGCATATGAAGTGCTTAGTACAGGAAGGGCCCATAAATGGTTTCTTTTTCTGTTATCAACGTGATTATGACTCAAGCATCATATGTAATGCTTGGCACAATCTGACCACCCAACAAAACCAAACAAGACAAATTTCTGGCTGAAGCCCCATTTAGGAAAAGAGAGACCACTTACCAAGTGGCATACTCTGTATACCAGTGGCATAGGCCCCAGCCATTCAGATAATCACCTAAATGGAGGTTTTGTCTTGGAATGTTATGAATACATGAAAGAACTAGTTATGAATGGCTTGACCTGCACAGTTCTCAGACCTGTAAATACTGTTTTTTATTTTTATTTATTTGAGACAAGGTCTCACTCTTGTCCAGGCTGGAGTGCAGTGCCACAATCATGGCTCACTGCAGCCTCGACCTCCTTGGCTCAAGCGATCCTCCCACCTCAGCCTCCCAAGTAGCTGGGACTACAGGTACATGCCACCATGCCTGGCTAATTTTTATAATTTTTGTAGAGATAGAGGGTCTCACTATGTTGCCTCAGGCTGGTCTCCAACTTCTGTGCCCAAGCTATCCTCCTGCTGAAGCTTCCCAAAGTGCTGGAATTACAAATGTGAGCCACCAGGCCCAGTTTAAGTACTTTTTTTTTTTTTTTGCGGGGGGTGTGGGGAGGGCCAGAGTCTTGCTGTGTCACCCAGGATGGAATGCAATGGCACGATCTCAGCCCGCTGCAACCTCTGTCTCCCGGGTTCAAGCGATTCTCCTGCCTCAGCTCCCTAGTAGCTGGGACTACAGGCATGTGCCACCACACCCAGCTAATTTTTTGTATTTTTAGTAGAGATAGAGTTTCACAGTATTAACCATGCTGATCTCGATCTCCTGACCTCATGATCCACCTGCCTCAGCCTCCCAAAGTGCTGGGATTACAGATGTGAGCCACCACGCCCTGTTTAAATACTTTTACTAAACCCTGAACTTTGGCACTGTTGAAGATAAGAGTCGACATTCCACCAGTACACACCAGTATGACTGTCTCTTTTATGTGTGTCAGTAAGTAGCAGTCACAAAACACTAGAAACTGTTGGCCAGACACCTGCTGCCCTGGGCCACCCCAGCCCTTCCACCAGGACTGCTTGATTACAGGGTGTCTTTGGCTAGGCACGGTGGCTCATGCCTGCAATCCTAGCACTTTGGAAAGCTGAGGTAGGAGGATCACTTGAGCCCAGGAGTTTTACTTTTTATTTTTATTTTTTTGAGATGGTGTCTTGCTCTGTCACCTAGGCTGGAGTGCAGTGGTGTGATCTCAGTTCACTGCAACCTCTGCCTCCCGGGTTCAAGTGATTCTCCTGTCTCAGCCTCCCGAGTAGCTGGGACTACGGGCGTGCACCACCATGCCCAGCTAATTTTTTTTTGCATTTTTAGTAGAGACGGGGTTTCACCATGTTGGCCAGGCTGGTCTCGAACTCCTGACCTCAAGTGACCACCCGCCTCAGCCTCCCAAAGTGCTAGGATTACAGGCATGAGCCACCACACCTGACCATGAGCCCAGGAGTTTTAGACCAGCCTGGGCAACATAGTGAGATCCCATCTCAACAAAAAATTAGCTAGGCATGATGATGCATGCGTGTAGTCCCAGCTACTCAGGAGGCTGAGGTGGGAGGATCACTTGAACTTGGGAAGTCAAGGATGCAGTGAGCTATGATTGCACTAGTGCACTCCAGTTTGGGCAACAGAGCAAGACCCTGCCTCAAAAAACAAACAAACAGGCCAGGCGTGGTGGCTCATGCCTGTAATTCCAGCACTTTGGGAGGCTGAGGCAGGCGGATGACCTGAGGTCAGGAGTTTGAGAACAGCCTGACCAACATGGAGAAACCCCGTCTCTACTAAAAAATACAAAATTAGCTGGACTTGGTGGCGCATGCCTGTAATTCCAGCTACTTGGGAGGCTGAGGCAGGAGAATCGCTTGAACCCGGGAGGCGGAGGTTGCAGTGAGCCAAGATCGTGCCATCGCACTCCAGCCTGGGCGACAAGAGCGAAAATCTGTCACAAACAAACAGACAAAAACACGGGTGTGTCTTTGTTTGGGGGCCTTCATAGCAGAACCTAAGACAAGGTCTTGGCAGTTGGACGTTTATTTGGGAGGCACCTCAAGGAACAGACAGAAGGAAAAAATAGTGTTAAAGGGAAAGAGGAAAAGCTGGTGTCAGGGTGAGTTATCAAGGTCGCTGCTTCAGCAAAGGGGGCTTGATTCTGTAGGAACCCTTGCAAAGAGTACAGAACGTCTCCTAGAATTGTCCTTCTGCAAGAAGGAGCCTGGAGCATGTATCCACCTGTTCCTCCACCCCCCGAGAGGTAGAGGGTGTCCCTTGAGGACACTGACTTCCTCACAATCCTGAACAGAGCTTGCTCATAGCCTCAACAGACCCTTGTTGTTGAAAGGACCCTGAACCAGAGAGGGAAAAGATGCTGTCACATGCTTGATGTGGGACACTCACTGCATACCTGTGCTTGCCCGTAACTGACCACCGCTGCTGCTGCAGAAATCAGAAGGAAATTAATGGAAAGTGACACAGAGCACCAGAAAGTGTCTGCCACAGTCCACCCCTTGCACCACTCAGATCCACGTGTGCCCACCCCAAGTCCATGGTGGCACTGAGTCTTCGGGAGAGTGGACAGGTATGACCTACAGAGAGAGTGAATACAAAGATGTGTTGGAATGAGCTACATTCTGGGCAGCTGCAGCTGGTCCCAAGACCATAATTAATACTTGTCATCAGTCCCCTCTAGAGAGAACCCATGCAAGATTTCCTTCACCCTGAGCCAGCACTTCAGATGGTCTAAGGCTCTTGCCTGCTGGGGTGACCCAGGCCCTCATCCCTGAGGGACCTCAGCCTTTGGTTGCCTGTTCTCTGCCAGGCATGACTGCCCCCTGTTTACCGTTATCGCCAGGCACGAATGCACCAAGATCCTCATGGTCTGCTGGGCTCCTGGGGTCCTGGTAAAACCCCATGTTCCAGACAGACTCCTCCCTACCTCCACTGTGCAGCAGCCATCCAGACCCCTCATAATACTCAGTAATGACCCCCATTAGTATGGCAGCTCCTTCCTTTGAATTCTATTTCATCGGCACAAGAAACCCAAAGTGACAGATAATATTTACACATTTGCAGATGCAGGTTCAGAGGAACTTTTCATGGTTTTATTATTTATTTATTTATTTTGGAGACAAGGTCTCACTCTGTCGCCCAGGCTGGAGTGCAGTGGTGCCAGCATGGCTCACTGCAACCTCTGCCTCCCAGGCTCGGTAATCCTCCCACCTTAGCCTCCCAAGTAGCGTGGACCACAGATGCACACCACTACAACCCAGCTAACTTTTTGTGGTTTTTTTTTTTGTTTTTTTTTTCTTGGTAGAGATGAGGTTTCACCATGCTGCCCATGCTGGTCTCAAACTCCTGGGTTCAAGCGATCCACTGGCCTCGGCCTCCCAGAGTGCCGGGATTACAGCTGTGAACCACCGCACTTGCCCCATTTCAGTGAATTTTCTAACGGAAGTGTTTCTCTGGCAACTGGAAAATCGGACTGTCTGGTGCCACTGGGGTCACTGGGAGTGATTTGGGAGGGGTCAGTCCTTGCTTTGGGAACATTTCAATTCCAGCTGTTGGGATACGGTGCATCAACTGTTGGTTCAATGAGTATGGCACATTGTAGAAGATAGCTTGTATCAGTAATATTTGTTTAAATTTTCTGTATTTTATGATGCTTTGACTTCTGGGGGCCTTGCTAATCCTGGAGAGACTGCTCCTTCCAGCGCTAGTGAATTCCTAGAGATGGTAAACAACTTTCCTGCGAGCGCTAGCACTCCTTTGGTATGCAAACCGGCCAATCCAGAGCCTAAACTCAACCACCTTCTCCATCTGGATTTTGCACTCTTGGAGACAATATTCCTCTACCCCCAGCATCCCAGGGCCAGACATCAGACAGCTAGGAGTGGCCCCTATACCCTGGAGGCTGCTGAAATTACTCAAATGAGCCAATCCCAAACCCAATCAACCCATTCCCCCAGCCTTACCCGTTCCTTCTTGCACGAACCACAGTGAAGGCTCTTGCCCCGTTCCCCCTCCGCCTCTCCCTCCTGACCTACCCGAGTGCTTTCCTGAATGGCTCCACGTGGCCTCCTGTTTCTAGGGATGGGTGAGTAAAAACTTTTTGCTTCACGGCATTCATCTCCTGACCTGTTGGCCTCACCATACCTGATTAAAACAAATCCCAGGTACTTTCTTGGAGGCAGAGAGTTGGGGACAGAGTCTTGCTCTGTTGCCCAGGCTGGAATGCAGTGGCACAATCATGGCTCACTGTAGCTTTGAAATCCTGGGCTCAAGCGATCCTCCCACCTCAGCCTCCTGAATAGCTGGGACTACAGGCATCCACCAACATGCCTGGCTATTTTATACATATTTTTTAGAGATGGGGTCTCACCGTGTTGCCCAGACTGGTCTTGAACCCCTGGCCTCAAAACGATCCTCCTTCCTCGGGGTCCCAAAGTGCTGGGATTACAGGCATGAGCCACCAGATACATTTTAATTTAATACAAGCTCCAAACCCCACAGAGAAAGCTCAAATTGACCCCTTAGCCCAGCCTTTAATAAGCCATTTCAATGGTCATCAGGCTGACTGTGTCCAGCTCATGTAGTTGTTGATAGGACCAATGGATCCCATTGCCATGTATCCATTGTGGACCTTTTGCTGTAAAATTGATCTCTTGGGTTGGGCGCAGTGGCTCATGCCTGTAATCTCAGCACTTTGGGAGGTCGAGGTGGGTGGATCACTTGAGGTCAGGAGTTCAAGACCAGCCTGGCCAACATGGCAAAACCCTGTCTCTACCAAAAATACAAAAATTAGCCAGGCGTGATGATGGGCACCTGTAATCCCAACTACTCGGGAGACTGAGGCAGGAGAATCACTTGAACCTGGGAGGCAGAGGTTGCAGTGAGCTGAGATTGCACCACTGCACTCCAGCCAGGGCAACAGAGCAAGACTCTGTCTCAAAAAAAAAAAAAAAAAAAAGTATTTCTTGGTCCAAGGTGACATTGTGCAGGATTCTAGATTGAGAAATCAGTCACTTTTGAAATCCCATGTGTAGAGCTGGCAGGGTTGTGCCAAGGAAGACACATATCAATGTGGAGTAGGTGTTATTTACGAGGATAAATCATGCTCCCTCCACAATGGAATGGATCCTCTGTAAATGCCTTGCTACTAAGCTTTGGGCTGGACTCCTCTGAGGCTCAGGGTGGGTCTCTGTGCTGACACATCAGACCTGCATCAGCAGCAGCATCTAGACCCGCCTCCATAAGGCAGCCCGTACTGTGGGCCCTTGCACAGCTTTCACCCCTTCCCTCTCATCTAGGCCCATAGGTTCTGCCGCGGCATTTGCAAAGTCCTCACGTCATGCACCCTGATGGAGGGTTGTGCTGAAATCTGAAATATTGGCTGAGAGTATTTTCTAAATTGGGTTCATGCTGGAAGTAGGCTTCCTTATTGCATAAAAATATGGAAACTGCAATGATTTCTTAGACAATATTTATGCCCCAGGCTACCGTAGTGCAAGGTGACAAGGCTGCTTTCTTCCAGCCCATGGTCACCATGCTGCAGAAGCAATGTGTCTGCCTAGGGCACCAGGGGAGGCCTCTCAGAGGTGGTGACACTTGGGCTGGTTCTTGTAGGAATGCAGAGGTGTACTGACAGGGGATGGAAGGGTGGATATTTCAGGTAGGGGGAACAACATGTGCAAAGACATAGAGACATTCATCATTCATTCAGGAAACATTTTTGGAAGCCCTCTACATGTCAGACACCGTTTTAGATTCTGGAAGCACAATGATGGACCAAAGTCAGATAGGGCTTATGGACCGAACAGGAAACTGGCAGCAATCTAAGAATTGTGCAAGTAAATGCAAGGTGACAACTCTAACCAGTGCTGGAAATGAAAAAGACACAATGCTTCTGATACAGTTTGGCTGTGTCCCCACCCAAATCTCATATTGAATTGTAGTTCCCATAATCCCCATGTGGTGTGGGAGAAAGCCGGTGGGAGGTAATTGAATCATGGGAGTGGTTACCCCCATGCTGCTGTTCTCATGATAATTAGTGAGTTCTCACGAGATCTGATTGGTTTTGTTTTTTTTGTTTTTTGTTTTTTGTTTTTTGAGAGGGAGTTTCACTCTTGTTGCCCAGGCTGGAGTGCAATGGTGCAATCTAGATCTCATCTCACTGCAACCTCCGCCTCCTGGGTTCAAGCAGTTCTCCTGCCTCAGCCTCCCAAGTAGCTGGGATTACAGGCATGCGCCACCATGCCCAGGTAATTTTTTGTATTTTTAGTAGAGAGACAGGGTTTCACCATGTTGGTCAGGCTTGTCTTGAACTCCTGACCTCAAGTGATCTGCCCACTTCGGCCTCCAAGAGTGCTGGGATTACAGGCATGAGTCACCATGCCAGGCCTGATCTGATGGTCTTATAAGAGCTTTCCCTGCTTTTGTTAAGGCACTTCTCCTTGCTGCCGCCATGTGAAGAAGGACATGTTTGCATCCCTTCCTGCCATGATTGTAAGTTTTCTGAGGCCTCTCCAGCTATGCAGAACTGTGAGTCAATTGAACCTCTTTCCTTTATAAATTACCCAGTCTCTGGTATGTCTTTATTAGCAGCATTTGAATGGACTAAATACAGCATCCAGTAGAGAGACTTGGCTAGTCAGAGAAGATGGCAAAAGCCATCTGAATGTTGGGTGGTGGAGTTAAGTAGACATCTCTTTGCAGGGGCAGGAAGAGTGTTCTTTGATGTTCCCTGAAGAGGAAATGGCATGTGCAACGGAAAATCCCAGGAGAAATGGGAGAGTGATTGGATATTAGGAGAGAAAAGACAAAAACACTAGAGGGTCAACCTGTGAGGAGACATCCATTGAAAGTGAGTTTCAGAAGAGAACAGAGCAAATGGAGATGCAGTCAAAAGGGAAATAAAAAATAAAAATTTGGAGTTGCCCCCACCCCCTGACTCTTTGTCCCCCATTCCTGGTTCTCTGGCCGGAAAGACAAGGCATTTCCTCCAACCACTTCACAGCTCCAGGATTTGGGCTGCGCTAGAATCTATCTTATGGAATGTGGAGAAAAACCAACCAACCAACCAGTCCAGGAACTCACAGCGATGCCCATCATTCTTTCAGTTTTCATTTCCTTCCTTAATCCACCACCTATGATCTACTTTTCAGAGTTCTCAGACAGTTACTGTAGGCATTCTGTTCAGAATTTTTAGTCGTGATCACTGAGAGAGGCAGGGAGGGGTGTGTTCATAAGTCCTGCAGCTGAGTTTTGCATGCTGATGTAGTCAATGATCTTGCTAAATTCTCTTACTATTTTTTTTTTTTTTTTGGAAACACAGTCTCACTCTGTCACTCAGGCTGGAGTACAGTGGTACAATCATAGCTCACTGCAGCCTCCAACTCCCAGGCTCAAGCTATCCTCCTGCCTCAGCCTTCTAGTATCTGGGACTACAGGCAGGTGCCACCACACCCAGCTGATTTTTATTTTATTGTTTTTGTAGAGACAGGGTCTTGTTGTGTTTCCCAGGCTAGTCTTGAACTCCTGGCCTCAAGCAATCCTCCTGCCTCAGTCTCCCAAAGTGCTGGGATTATAGGCATTGAGTCACCATGTCCAGCCACTTACTAATTCTAACAAGTTGTTCACAGATTTTAAAATTTTCTGGGCTGGGTGCAATGGCTCATGCCTATAATCCTAGTACTCTGCGAGACCAAGATGGGAGGATCACTTGAGCCCAAGAGTTCAAGACCAGCCTGGGTGACATAGTGAGACCCTATCTCTAAATAAATGAATAAATGATCAAAAAATAAAAAAATTCTAAATGCCAAAAAATTTCACCTGTGGATGATGGCACTTTACTTTTTCCTTGCAATCTGTATATCATTTTCTTGCCTTATGGTGGGGCTTGGCAAACCTTTTCCTAAAGGCCAGATAGTACATATTTTAGGCTTTGCAGGCCATATGGTTTCTGTCGCAACTATCCAACTTTTCAGTTGTGTGTGAAAGCCGCTATAGGCACTATGTAAATGAATGGGCAAACCTGCATTCCAATAAAACTTTAGGCACAAAAACAGGTGGAGGAGCATGACCAGAATGAGAGGATAATTAGAATAAGGACTTCTGAAATCTGTTCCTTCATAAAAGCAATGAGCATGCTGGCAAAAACAGTCAAAATCAATTTTTTCATACTTCTGCAAATTAACCAAAGGCTTGCAGCTACCTGAGGAGTGTTTATTATTACAATTATTATTTTTTAATAAGGCTGACTTTGGGAGGCTGAGGCAGGAGGATCGCTTGAGGCCAGGTGTTCGAGGCCAGCCCAGGCAACATAGTGACACCCCATCCTTACAAATACTATATATTTTTTAAAAAATATCAGGGTGCAGTGGTGCATGCCTGTAGTCTTAGCTACTGGGGAGGGTGAGGCAGGAGGATCACTTGGGCTGGGAGTTCAAGGTTGCAGTGAGTTATGATCATGCTACTGCATTCCAGCCTGGGAGACAGAGTGAGACCCAGTCTCTAAAAAAAAAAAATAAGGCCGTATTGCAGTAAGAACAGCAAGCTTTGTGAAGTTTTAACTTGTCTTATTCCCACAGCCCTCTTTACAGTTCTGTTGCAGGCATGAAAACCAACAGCCTTGCAACTATGATGTCTGCAAAACCAGCCCACAAAAAGCTCTATCCCCAGAAAATGGCCACTATTTGACCTGTCTGGAAGCTGCCTGAAAAGCTCTGTTCCCAGGGATTGTCTTTATCTGACCTGACTCACAGCTTACTCTGTGTGACCAGCCCTGGCCTCAGGGCACTTGTCAAAAACAATCAGCGGTAACTGTTCAACATCGTAGCTGCCTATGTGGCAATACCATTTGGGGTCAATAGGCTATGTAAAATCGTGAAAGGAAAAACTGGGAAATGAGTTAACCTTTGGGTTTTTTTTTTTCCTTTGGGGGTTTTAAAAGTTTCGATACATTCCTGGGATGATAGAGGCTTCATGCATGTGCAGAGCAGTGCACATGCACAGAAAGACCTGATAAGACCCTGATGTCTCACCTCTGGCTGACCTTGAGGCTCTGCACAAGAAGGAAATGAAGGCTACGGCAGAGCTGCAAACTGCTTGGTAAAGCATTGAAGTCAGGCTCCACACACACACACAGTGCTCCTCAGCAAAGGCTGGGACACTTATGGGTTTAAGGGATTTAAAGAAATATCTGGGCTGGGCGCAGTGGTTCACACCTGTAATCCCAGCCCTTTGGGAGGCCAAGGTGGGTGGATCACTTGAGGCCAGGAGTTTGAGACCAGCCTGGCCAACATGCAAAACCCCATCTCTACCAAAAATACAAAAATTAGCCAGGCATGGTGGTGTGTGCCTGTAGTCTCAGCCACTTGGGAGGCTGAGGCATGAGAATTGCTTAAACCCAGGAAGTTGAGGCTGCAGGGAGCCAAGATCACGCCACTGCACTCCAGCCTGGATGACAGAGCAAGACTCTGTCAAAAAAAAAAAAAAAAAAAAAAGCCTGTGCAACCATTAGTTGACTACTAAGCTAACAGGAATTTTAGCAGCAAAACATGAAAAAGAACACAGACTTTATAGAATTAATCCAGAAAAATCACTAAGGAAACAAACAGCAATAGCAACAACAAACTCTTTGTGGTGGGGGGTCAGGGAATCTGATTTCCAAATTTGCTACATTATATTATTTTAAATGTCTAATATTCAACAACAAAAAATTATGAGACATGCAGAGAAACAGAAGAGTATGGTCCATTCACAGGAAACTGTCTCTGAGGAAGTCCAGACACTGGAATTACTAGGCAAAGTCTTCAAGTACACTGTTATAAATATGTGCAAAAACTAGAGGAAACCACGTCTTAAGAATTAAAGGAACGCTATTATTCAGTGGAACCTAACAGACACCTACAGAACACTCCAGTCAACAACATCAGAATACATGTTCTTCTCAAGTGCACATGGAACATTCTGCACTATAAACCATATGTTAGGCCATAAAAAAGTACTCAGTAAGTTTAAAAGGGTTGGAATCATACAAAGTATGTTTTCTAATCTCATGAGAATGCATAACAGAAGGAAATTGGGAAATTCAGGAACATGTGGAAATTAAACATCACACTCTTAAGTAACCAGTGGACCAAAGAAGATATCACAAGGAAATTAGAGCATGCTTTAAATAAAAATGAAACAACCCACCAAAACTTGTAGAATGCAGCCATAAAGCAGTGCTTAGAGGAAAATTTATAGCTGTAATCACCTATATGAAAAAGAATAAGGATCTAAATCAGTCACTTAAACTTCCACTTCCTGTAACTTGAAAAAGAAGTCTAAACTAAACCTAAAACAAGTTGAAGAAAGGAAATAATAAAGATTGTGAAGGGGCATCGTTTGTCTGGGGTAAATACCCGAGGTTCATTGCCTCACACCAAGGAAACTGAATACGCAAACACACACAAGGAATGAGTTTAAGAGCAGAGGTTTAATAAGTGAAAGGCAGAGAAAAGCTCTCTCTTCTGCAGAGGGAGAGGGGCTCCCGAGTAGGGTCTTTGGGCTTCATGGTGAAATGCATGGGGTTTTATAGACGAGCTTGAGGAGGCAGTGTCTGATTTACATAGGACATGAGAGACTGGTCAGACCAGGTGTCCCATTTGCATAGTGTGCGAAGAAGCTGGCCATCCCACCCTAATCTTTTATTATGCAGATGGGGTCTCTACTTGGCCAATGCCATGTTGCCTGCTTTTTTACTACACATGTGGCAACAAAGAAAAGGGAAGAAGGAACCTCCATGTTGAATATACCTAGCTTCCAGGTATCCCTTTTCTATTGGCACAGCTGTTGGCATTTACCTATGCACGCTTTCAGCTTGCTTATCTATGCTTGAAGCTTGATTTTTCAGGCTGCTTTTTGTTAGAAAAGAAATGATTTGGGGGCTGCTTTTTATTAAAAGGAAACCTTACCTAGTAAGGGAAGAGACCACCCCTCATAATTGTCTGATGCCCAATTTCTGCCTCCAAAGAAAGAAGTAAAAACTGAAAGGCAGAAGTGAAATCCACAGGAAGACAGCCTGGCACCATGCTCTGGGCCTGATAGTTAAAGATCGACCCCGACCTAACCAGTTATGTTATCTATAGATTCCAGACATTGTATGGAAAATCACTGTAAAAATCCCTGTCCTGTTCTGTTCCGTTCTGATTACTGGTACATGCAGCCCCTAGTCACGTACCCCCTGCTTGCTCAATCGATCACAACCCTCTCATGTGGACCCCCTTAGAGTTGTGAGCCCTTAAAAGGGACAGGAATTGCTCACTCAGGGAGCTCAGCTCTTGAGACAGGAGTCTTGCCAATGCCCCCGGCTGAATAAACCCCTTCCTTCTTTAACTCGGTGTCTGAGGGGTTTTGTCTGTGGCTCGTCCTGCTACACTAGGATTCTCTTACCCTCACTATCTTCCTAAATAATTTCTTTCTAGCTCCCGTATCTGTTGGAGTGAAGTAGATGAAATAGAGAATAGAAACACAGGCTCATGTGGATTCACTGGTGAATTCTACCAAAAATGTAGAGAATGTTATGGTTTGGATTTGTGTCCCCACCCAAATCTCACGTTGAATTGGAGGAGGGGCCTGATAGGAGGTAACTGGATCATGAGGGCAGATTTCCCCATTGCCGTTCTCATGATATTGAGTGAGTTCTCAACCAGGTGCAGTGGCTCACACCTGTAATCCCAGCACTTTGGGAGGCCGAGACGGGCAGATCACAAGGTCAGGAGTTTGAGACCAGCCTGATCAACATGGTGAAACCGTGTCGCTACTAAAAATATAAAAATTAGCTGGGCATGGTGGCATGTGCCTGGAATCCCAGCTACTCAGTAGGCTGAGGCAGGAGAATCGCTTGAACCCAGGAGGCGGAGGTTGCAGAGTGAGACTCCGTCTCGAAAAAAAAAAAAAAATTGTGTGGCACTTCCTGCTTCCCTCACTCTCTCTCCTGCCACCATATGAAGAAGGTGCTTGTTTCTCCTTTGCCTTCCATCATGACTATAAGTTTCCTGAGGCCTCCTCCTAGTCATGCTTCCTGGTAAGCCTGTGGAACTGAGAGTCAATTAAACCTCTTCATAAATTACCCAGTCTCAGGTAGTTCTTTACAGCACTGTGAAAATGGACTAACACAAATAATAAACTCAAATTCTTCACAAAACCTCCAGAAAATATGAGCTAATAGAACATTTTCCAACTCATTCTATGATGCCAGTATTACCCTGATAATAAAACTAGACAAAGACATCACCAGAAAAGAAATTTATGAACCAGTATCCATTATGAACATAGATGGAAATCCTCAATAAAATACTGGAAAACCAAATTCAAGAACATATAAGACGATTATATATCACCACCAGGTGGGATTCATCCCAAGAATGCAAGATTGGTTTAACATCTGGAATCAATCAAAGTAATACACCATATTAACAGAAGAAAGGACAAAATACACAGGACCATCTCAAAATTTGCAGAAAAAGCATTTGATAAAATCTAACACACTGTCATGATAAAAACAAAACAAAACAAAACAATAAACTAAGAATATAAGGGAACCTCTTTAACCTGAAAAAAGGCATCTACAAAAAACCCATAGCTAACATCATATTTAATGGAGAAAGTATGAATGTTTCTACCCTAAAATCAAGAACACAACTAGGATGTCCTCTCTCACTATCTCTATTCAGCATTGTACTAGAGATTCTAGCCAGAGTAATTAGGCAAGAAAAATAAATAAAGCCATCCAGATCGGAAAAAGAGAAATAAAACTATTTCTATTCTCAGATGACAAGAACTTGTATACACAAAATCTTAAAGAATATGCACACACACTATTAGAACTAATAAACAAGTTCAGCAGTTTCAGGATATAATGTTGGCATACAAAATTCAAGTTTACTTCTATAGACTAGCAATAAACAATCTGAAAATATTTCATTTTATTTTGTTTATTTTTTTTTGGAGACAGGGTCTCACTCTGTTGCCCAGGCTGGAGTGCAGTGGTTCAATCATAGCCCACTGCAGCCTCAAACTCATGAGCTGAAGCAAACCTCGAACCTCATCCTCCCAAGTAGCTAGGACTACCGGCATTTGCCACCTCACCTAGCTAATTTTTAAATTTTTTATGGAGATGGATCTCACTATATTGCCGAGGCTGGTCTGAAACTCCTGGCCTCAAGTGTTCCTCCCATCCTGGCCTCCCAAACTGCTGGGATCACAGGTGTGAGCCACTGTGACCACCTGAAAAAGTTTTAGCAAATCCATTTACAGTGGCATCAAAAAGAAGGAAATACTTAGGATTAAGTTTAACAAAAGTAGTGTAAGACTTTTATGTGGGAACCTATAAAACATTGCTGAAAGTAATTAAATAAAATACATAAATGGAAAGACATCTCATGTTCATGGATTGAAAGAGTTAATATTGTTAAGATAGCAATACTCCCCAAATTGATCAATCCCTATCAAAATTCCAGCTGGCTATTTTGGTAGAAATTGACAAACTAATGCTAAGATTCTTATGGAAATACAAGGAACTGGGACTAGCCACAACAATCTTGACAAAGAAAAACAAAAGTTGGAAGACGTATACTTCCTAATTTCAAAACTGCTAAGGTACCATACTCAAGACAGTGTCATGCTGGTATAAGAACAAAACATGTAGATCAATAGAATCTAATTGGAGTCCAGCTATAAACACTTACACTTACGGTCAGCTGATATTCAACAAGGGTGTCAAGACTATTCAATGGGGAAAGAATAGTCTCTTCAAACAAAAGACTGAGACAATTTTATATCCACTTGCAAAAGAATGAAGTTGGATCCCCTATTAGTTTCCTCACTGCCATAACAAATTACTCTAAACCGTGTGGCTTAAGAGCAAAGAAATCTATTGTCACACAGTTCTGGATGCTAGAAGTCCAAAATTAGGGTGTCTTAACAGGGCCATGCTCTCTCTGAAGGTTCTTGGGGAGGATCCTTCCTTGCTTCTTCCTAGCTTCTGGCTTGTATATACTTTGCAATCCTTGGTTTGCAGACACTTTACTCTTATATCTGCCTCCATTGTCACATGGCATTCTTCTTGTGTATCTCTATATCCCTGTACATGGTGTTCTTATAAGGACACCAGTCATTGGATATAGGTCCAATCCTATCTTGTTTACATCTGCAAAGACGCTATTTCCAAACAAGGTAATATTTACAGGTATTGGGAGCTGGAACTCTAATATATCTTTTGATGGAGGCGCAATTCCACCCACAGCAGGCTCCTACTTCCCACCATGTAAAAACTATCTCAAAATAGATTATAGACCTACATGTAAGAGCTTCAACTACAAAACCTTTAGAAGAAACCATAGGTGTAAATTTTTATGACCTTGGATTAAGCAATGGTTTATTTGATGTGACACCCAAAATGTAAGAAAGAAAAGAAAAATTAGACAAATAGGAGTTTCTCAAAAATAAAACCTTTGTGCTCTAAAGGTACTATCAAAGAGTAAAAAGACAACCCTCAGAATGAGAGAATGGAAGAAAATGTTTACAAATCATATACCTGATAAGGGACTTTTTATCAAGAATATACAAAGAACTGTTACAACTCAACAGTAAAAATGCAAACATACCAATTAGAACTTCAATCCACAAGCTGCCTAATCCAGGGTCACCAAGATTTACATCAATGTTTTCATCCAAGGGTTTTATGGTTTTAGCTCCCACATTTAGGTGTATAATCTATTTTGAGTTCACTTTTTTATATGGTGGGAGGTAGAGGTCTGTTGTGGGCAAAGGATTTTAAGAGACATTTCTTCAAAGGTAAACAATGGCCAATAAGTCATGAAAAGATGCTCAGTATTCTTAGTCATTAGGAAAATGCAAACCAAAACAGTGACCTACCACTTCCTGTTCACTAATTTGCCTAAAATTTAAAAAGGCAATAACAAGTGTTGATGAGAATATAGAGAAGTTGTGGTCCTCATACATTGATGGTGGAATTGTAAAATGGTGCAGCAACTTTGGAAAATAGTCTGGCAGTGTTTCAAAAAGCTAAACAGAGAGTTACCAAATGGCCCTGCCATTCCACTCTAAGATACCTATCCACGAAAAGCAAAAACAAACATGTGTCAACACAAAAACGTGTACAAAAATGTACATAGTAGCATTATTCATAATAGTCAAAAAGTAGAAAGAGCCCAAACGTCAATCAACTGAGGAATGGATAAACAAAATCTGGTTTATCTATATGGTAGAATATTATGCAGCCATAAAAATGAATAAAATTTTATTTATTTGTTTTTAACATGGGTGAATCTTTAAAATATGCTAAATGAAAGAAGCCAGACACAAAAGACCACATATTGTATGATTCCATTGATATAACATGTCTAGAATAAGCAAATGCTTCCCAGCCGCTGGCAACCACTAATCTACTATCTGTCTGTCTGTCTCTATGAGTTTCCTTGAATGTTTGGTAGAATTCATCACTTAAGCAATCTGAGGCTGGAGTTTTCTTTGTGGGAATGTTTCTAATTATGAATTCAATTTCTTTAGCAGATATAAAAGTATATCAATTTTTTATTTTTTCTTATAATAATTTTAATACATTGTATTTTTCAATGAATTTATCCATTTCATCTAATTTTTTTTTTTTTTTTTTGAGACAGAGTATCACTCTGTCGCCCAGGCTGGAGTGCAGTGGCATGATCTCGGCTCACTGCAAGCTCTGCCTCCTGGGTTCATGCCATTCTCCTGCCTCAGCCTCCCGAGTAGCTGGGACTGCAGGGGCCCGCCACCATGCCTGGCTAATTTTTTGTATTTTTAGTAGAGACGGGGTTTCACCATGTTAGCCAGGATGGTCTCGATCTCCTGACCTTGTGATCCGCCCACCTTGGCTTTCCAAAGTGCTGGGATTACAGGCGTGAGCTGCTGCACCTGGCCATTTTATCTAAATTTTTAAATTATTGGCATAAAGCTGTTGACAATATCCTTTTGCTGTATCATGAAAGTCTTGGGGATCTGTAGTGATGTCTCCTGGCATGGCTAATTTATGTTTTCTCATTTCTTTTTCTTGATCCAGCCTGCTAAGTATTTATCAGTTTTATTAATCTTAATCAACATGTGGCTTTTAAATTTTCTCTATACATTTGCTTTTGATTTTATTCATTTCTGCCATTATCTTTATTATTTCCTTTAGTTTTCCTTCTCCTTTTTCTAAATATGCTGTTTTTTCTTTAGCATCTTGAGATTAAAGCATAGATCATTCATTTTCTACCTTTTTTCTTTTCTAACATATTCATTTAAAGTTGTAAATTTTCTTAGAAGAGATGTGCTAACTGCATCCCACAAATTTTATATGTTACATTTTTATTTCCATGAATTTATAATTTATGTTGTGATTTCTTCTTTGACATATTGAATTATCTAAAAGAATGTGGATTATTTCCAAGGGTTTGGGATATTTTCTATTTTTTTTGTTATTAGTTTCCAGTTTAATTTCAATGTAGTCAGAAAACATATTTTATTATTTTAAGCATTTGAAATTTGTTGAGATTTATTTATGGCTAGGCATATGGTCTATTTTGGAAAATGTTCCATGTACACTTTAAAAGAGCACATATTATGCAATTGGTAGGCGTGTGTTCTATATATTGTCCATTGGGTGAAGCTGGATAACTGTATGCTTCAAATCTTCTATAGTGATAGCTGGATAACTGTATGCTTCAAATCTTCTATAGTGATCTTTTATTCAAAATGTGCTGCTTATAAACAGCATATAGTTGAGATTTTGAAAATCCAATCTGACCCTCGTCCCTTTGGGCTGTTAATAGCCCTAGCTCATCACATTCTCCCTTCTGGTTCTTCTGCAGCCCACCCACACCTTTGAAAATAGTCTCCTTGAAATTAAATCTTCCTCAAATTATCCTAAATTAAGTGTACCATGTGTTTCAAATTGCAGCCTCAACTGGCTCACTGCCTTCTTTATCCCAGCCTCCATTGCAGTGAGGTTGGGGGCCATATGACTAGTGCTGACCAATGGACTGTGAACAGAAATGACAGCATCACTCGCATGGAGACTCCTCCATCTCTGTCTTCCCTGTTGTGACAATCTCAGAGCCTACGTTCTTTCAATGGCTGGGCTACAAGATGGTGACAGGCTGCCCAACCTGGTGAGTACTTACTTTGTGTGAGTAAGAAGGAAACATTGCAAGGGTTGAAGCACTGAGATTCCAGGATGAATTTGGTATTTCTGAATAGCCAATTTTGCCTTGACTTGGGATCATACCATATGTCTACTTTGGTACTGTAAGTATAGCTGTTGATGGATGTTTGCCCTGTTTTGCCTTTTTGCTCCTTTCCTTCCTTCCTTGGTTCTTTCCTTCATTCTTCTTTCTCTCTTTCTTTTCTCTATATTTCCTTGCTTTCTCTCTCTTCCTCTATTTCTTTCTCTATTTTTCTTTCTTTCTCAGTTTAGTTCTCCTGTGTTCCTGTTGATTCCAAGCCCTACAATTTTCTTCCAATGAATTCCTTTTCTGCTTTATCCAGACAGCCAGAGTGGGTTTCTATTGCTGTCAGCTAAGAAACCCAAATGGTATACTATTTTCCGCTTAACATTATGTCATAGACGTATTTCCATGCCATTAAGTATTATTCAAAATATTATTTTAATGGCTGCACAATATTTCATCATATTTATGTATCATAATTTATTTAACCATGCCCATGTGTTTTAGTAAATTATAAACTTCTATTAAATACTTATAATGAATATTATCATATCTACATTTTTGGCTTCAATCCTGGACAGCACCTTAGGATATCTTCGGAGTGAAATTACCAGCTGAATAGTGTGAACATTTTAAAATCTCTTGTGGCATAAACTTAATTTTTTTCCTAGAAATTTTATACCAACTTGTATTTTCACATGTGAGATGAATAGGAATACTCAATTTTACTCCACTCAATGAGATTGAATGCTATAATTATATTTAAACGTTCTTTGATAAGCTATAGGAGAAAATCTCATTGATGTTTTAATGGGCATTTCTTTGATGACCAATGAAGCTGAATATTTTAAAATATTTTATTACATATTTTTATTTCATCTTTTGGGCATTTCTCATTCACTATTTTTCTATTGGACTGTTCATTTTTATTGATTTGTAATTACTTTTTACATATTAGAGGTATTAATCTTTTGTCATATTTCTTGCAACCATTTTATTCTTGTTTGTAGTTTCCCAATAAAATAAACTAAATAATTTTTAAAACAAGGAGATTTAAATTTTTTGTATTAAATTCTACCTTAATCTTTGTTATTTTTTCTACTGCTTTTAGGTTTAAAATGTTTTCATGTACCCCCAAGATCAAACATTTGTTTGCTTTTTAATGATTTCCCTTTCTTACATTTAATTCTTTAGGTCCTCTGGAATTTATATTAATGTATGGTGTGAAGGAAAGAGCTAGTTTTATTTCCTTCCAAATAGCTAACCAAATGTCCCGGCATCATTTATTGAATAATCCATTTCTTCCCTACAGGTTTGCAACGCCACCTCAGTAAGCTGAGACGTGGTAATTGCCATGGCAACGGGGCTGCATTAAAAGCATTGTGCGCGCAAAGTGAAAGGCTGCTGCCTGGCAGAGTTCAGTCTGGTCTCACTGCACCTGTTCCCTAATTAAGATGCACCTTTTGGTTTTGTCTTTTGAAAAAAACAAAATGCTCCCTTTATAGCCACGAGGCAAAAGAAAAATTAAGGCCAAGATCCTTTCATGCCCAATATGGGCCTGCCCGGTGGTTGGGGCATGGGGGATCATGGGCAGCAAGTGAGAAAGTGCACAGTGATTTGCCGCTGTTACATCCTGAGAAACTGGAGGGCTGTCATCAAAGTCCTCGAATAGCTGGAGAGTGGGTGTGGGATGGTTACATTTGAAAATGCAGCTCCGATATAAAAGAAAGCAAAGACTGCACTGTTTTCCCAGCAAGAGCCTAGCTGGAGACCCTAAGCCTAAGATAGAAGCTTCTGCCATCAACAGGCCACAAAACCCATACTTCCTGCTCTATGAGGCTTCTGACCTTGGTTCCCTAGAATCCTCCCTCCTTATCAAGTATCTGTGTCTAGGCCTAGGGGAGACCAGACCAACGTCTGTCCTTGTCTGCCTACAAGGACAAGGCATTCTACTGCTGTAGACCACTTGTTTATGTGCCCCTAAAATTTGTATGTTAAAGCCTGAATCCCCATTGTGATGATATTTGGAGGCGGGGCCATCGAAAGGTGATTAAGTTTATATGAGTTCGTGAGGGTGGGGCCCTCATAATGGTATTAATGTCCTTATAAGAAGAGACACAACAGAGCTTACTTCCTCTCTCTCTCCCCACCATGTGAAGACACAGCAAGAAGGTGGCCATCTGCAAACCAGAAAGAGAGCCCTCACTAGGAACCAGATCTGCTGGCACCTTGATCTTGGACTTCCTATCCTTTAGAGCTGTGAGAAATGTCGCCCCCAGGTCAATGGGATATTTGTTACAGCACCAGGTACTGCCTGAGAACTCTACCTTTAGGGAGCCTGCGTGCTGGGTCACTGGGGAGACAATGAAGGTGCTTGACACCCAGTTTGAATATTGTGTCACTGCAAAGCTGACTGCTGTTGAAGGACAGCCAGTGAGAGGTCATGGCAAGACATCAGAAGAAGCAGAAGTCATGAGCATGCTGAAGCTATGAGGCCAAGACAAAATGTCACATTGCCACAAGAAGAGGGACAAACAGGCAACAGGCAGAGCCCATGGGAATCAGTAATCTCCTGCTGACACTGAGGCCTTGGGACTAACTCAGATCCAGTACTACTCTCTTGGGACCTGTTCTGACTCCAGCTCCTGTCCTTGGAGTCCCCTGAGATCCCTGTAGCCTTGTAATAAGCCCACATTATCATATTTCCCCTGCCGGCTCCACCCTAGAGCATTTCCAACAATTTCCAGTGCTTTTCCCCTTCTCACACCACTGGGCCTTTGCACGTGCTAGTGCCTCCCCAACTTGCCCTGCCTTCTCCTTCACCCAGACAACTCCTACTAAATCTCTCAGACTCCTCAGCTGTGTCCCTTCCTAGGGGAGGACTCTCTTCCCTCCAGTGAGCCCGGTGGTCCTCCCTGGGATCCCCTGCTCCTTGTCTTCCCTGCCGTCCTTACTGCCATCCTTGTTCTCTACTCAGAAGGAGGCAGAGGCTGGCCTGCCCCCAATCCCCTGTAGACTGACCAGATGAATTGACCTGGGCTGGGCAGGGCAGGCGTGTTTGACCAACTGTCTGGGCACCCCATGGCTCAGTCAAGTTGACACATAAAGTTCACCGCCCCAGGGCCCCTTCGTTGTATTTGTGTATGAATAAAACACAGCATCCACTCCAGGTATCTGAGGGTCCTGGAGGCAGGTTCTGTGATCCCTTTTTACAGATGAGGATGCGGAGGTCCAGTTGTCACTCACCCAGATCACACTCTCATCTGCTGATGGGAGGAGTATTTGATGGGATGTGTGAGCCCGGCCGTCTCCCTTGGGACACATCAGCTCATTAAATTTGCCAGCCCCTGCCTGAAAAAGTATTTAATTTGCCTTTTAGAATGCACCCATTGCAAGTTAATTAACTGGCAATTGAAAGTTATAGGTGGCATTAGAATTTATTAATAACATTGGAAATAAATCTCCCTGGAATTCAATTAACTGAAAACCTCATGAAATTCTTTTTTTATATAATCCATAAAGCCGGTCTGGGAGAGAGGTGTTCCAGAAACCTCGGGGGTGGTGGAAACTGCAGGCGTGGAGGGTTGGAGTGGGGAGGGGGCTGCTGTTCTGATGTAGGCCAGTCTTGGCTCCCACCTGCCCCTGCCCATAACCTCCAACATGGCCTCTTAGGGTCAGGGAAGAAGCCACGCCCCCATCGTGAATGTCCCACCGTGTACCAGTGTCAGGGAAGAAGCCACGCCCCCGTCGTGAATGTCCCGCCTTGTGCCAGTGTCAGGGAAGAAGCCACACCCCCATCGTGAATGTCCTCCATGTGCCAGTGTCAGGGAGGAAGCCACGCCCCCATCGTGAATGTCCTGCCATGTGCCAGTGTCAGGGAAGAAGCCACGCCCCCACCGTGAATGTCCTGCCTTGTGCCAGTGATTCCTTTCCAGTGATTCATCTGCTCTGCACCTGGCCTGAGCTGGGCTCGCAGACGTGACCTGGCACACAGGACGCTCACAGCCGACTGGAAGAGACAGAGCTGGGAGGGTGCGCTTTGGATTTAGGGAGGTGACGAGTGAAGCTGGGGGACCCCAATGGCACCTTGACCACCCTTGGCTGAGCCCAAAGCCAGAGTCGGGCTGTTTCTGCCACTCCGGTAGGAGAGTTGCCCCTCGTGGGTCTTCAGGACATGCCAGGAACAGGCTAAGAAGAGCGTGCCTTCGTGGGAACCTCTGAGGTTCAGCCCAGCCCGAGCCACCTCCACACTGTGGCCGTCATGTTGGGCCCTTGCCAGAAGTTACGGTCTGATTCGGGGGGTCCTGACTTTCTTCTCTGGCTGGCGGCAACTGTGGCGGGGCAGGCAGCGGTCCCTGGCTGCGGACTGAGAAGTTGCTTTCAGACCTAGACTCTAGGTCCCAAAGCAGGCCTGCCTGCCCGGGAGACCCTTGGGCCTCCTACCACTAGAAGAGGGGAGGCTCCGAGGCAGGGTCTTGCCTGAGCCTGCAGCCTTGCTCCACCCTGGGGCTCAGCTGGGCTGAAGGGTTGAGGACAAGAGGGTCCCACAGAGCCAGAGAACTCAGTCACAGGCCAGGGCCTCAGGTGCACCAAGGACTATGGCTCAAATGAGTTCCAGTCCCTAGGGGAGAGACCTTGGAAGTAAAGCTGTTACTGGTTGGGTGTGGTGACTCATGCCTGTAATGCCAGCTCTTTGGGAGGCCAAGGCAGGAGGATCACCTGAGGTCAGGAGTTCAAGACCAGCCTGGCCAACATGGTGAAACCCCATCTCTACTAAAAATACAAAAATTAGCTGGGCGCGGTGGCGCACGCCTTTAGTACCAGCTACTCGGAAGGCTGAGGTAGGAGAATCGCTTGAACCTGGGAGGTGGAGGTTGCAGTAAGCCAAGATCGTGCCACTGCACCCCAGCCTGGGCGACAGAGTGAGACTCGGTCTCAAAAACAAAACATAACAAAAAAGAATAAAAGAAAAGGTGTTACTGAAGTGGTGTCAGCCCCTTCCCCACCACACACACCCTGTAGGCACACATGTGCCCAGGTTTGTACACACTGTAGCAGATACGAATACCCACACACATACATTCAAGCACACACACGTGCACATATGTGTATACGGATTGGACACACACACACATTCTCATGCATGTACACTTTTACACGTGCACACACGTGCACATATGTGTACACTCAGAACATGCACACACATGAACACACTCATTATGCGTGCACACACTTGCATATGCACACGCACATGTATAGCAGGGCCTAGAGCCAGTCGGCATTTCAGAAGAAATGTCAGGTTTGATCTGGACCCCGGGCCACAGAAGTGGGTATGTGCAGGAAGCAGCGGCCGGAGGCAGAGGCAGGAAGCGCACAAGAGCAGAGGAGACTCAGGCAGGAAATTCGAGACAGCCATGTCTGGGCCAGGCAAAGTGGAGACAGGGTGGAGCAGGGCGGGGCGAGGTGAGCAGGGGCCTGTGCTAATTCTCCCTCCTTAGTGCCCAGGCAGGTGGCCTCAGACTGGGAGTTCTGGGCACCCAGGCAGTGAGGGCTCCAGCCAGCCCTTCCCCAGATCTGGCCCTCAAAGCTCAGCTGTGAGCCAGGAGGGGACCTGGAGGCTCCTGCCAGGACTGAGCTGACCCTGATGAGTCCCCTTTCCCCAGGGGCTGTGGAGAGGGAGGAGGGAAGGCAATCTTGGGCAGGGGAGGATGACCACGGTCCAGCCCTGCAGCGTCCTAGCTGGGAGCCCGGAGTGCTTTGCTTCCTACTCCGAGTCTTGGGCCCTGTGGACAGCTTGGAAGTGCAAGCGGCGGTGTCCGCACATGCATGCAAGGACCTTCCTGAAGCTGGGCAGAGGATCAGATGGACCCGCCCTGTCTCCTTGGCTGCAGGGGTGAGAGGAGGTGAAGATTTGAGGGGGTCACACAAGGCCAAGAGCTGGGCTCCCCCTGGGGCTTTGAGGCCCTTCCCCCAACAGCGCTGTCCCATTTCCTGCGGACACTTAGCACTGCTTTGCGCGGGGGGAGCCAGCCTCCACAGCTGGACAGAGATGAGGCCGGACAATGGGCAGACCTCCTGGCTGACTCCTGGGGCTGCAGCCGCTATGTGTGCAGAAGGTGGTTAGGACAGGGACCCAGGTGACAGCACCAGGGGGCAGAGCTCAGGCTTGAGGCCAGGAACAGGGGAGCCACAGCAGATTCATGAGTGAGGGAGGAGCAACGCCAGGCTTGCACTTCAGAAAGGTCATTCTACGGCCAGACGGCAAGGAGAGGCCAGACTGAGACCCTCAGGGGTCAGTTTCCTCTTCCTCCAGCATCACGGTCCTCGGAGATCCCCACCCTGGCAGGTGCTTCAGTGTCCTGGGAGATTCGTTCCACCCCCACCCAAATCTCCTCTGCCCTTTATCCGCCCCCAGCCTTTGCTCACACTTGGCCTCTTTGGCAGCGCCACCCCTGGGTTTATGTGAACTCTCTTTTTTCCTTCCAGAACCGCTTTCCTGGGGGCAGAGCAGAGCATGGCTTCCCAAATCCCACAGACCTGGTCTGGAACTCAGCTTCACTGCCAACCGCCTGTGTGACCTTGAGGAAGCTACGTAACCTCTCTGGGGCTCAGCTGACTCACCCCAAAATGAGAGAGGTGGCTGTGACATTAAAGGAGGTGACATGTTTCACTGTTTAGCACTGGATCTGTCCTCACCATATTAAGGACCAACTCACACCCAGCCCCTTGGGGGAGACCTTCTCCCTCAGCTCTGTCTCAGACCTTCTCTGGGACCCACAGTATCTGCTACCCTGGCTCCATCGAACACACTCCGGGCTGGCCCGTCCACCCTGCTGGCGGGAGCTTGGAAGTTGTTTTTCCCCAAACATTCCTCATACAGCCCTTTCCCTACCCCCCTAGACTCTGCTGGTCCCATCCAGGCTCTCCCATAGTGGGATCCAGGGACCAGAGGAAAAATGAAGGCATCCCATGAGTCTATTTAAAAGTTACACATCGAGGCCGGGTGCAGTGGCTCACACCTGTAATCCCAGCCCTTTGGGAGGCTGAGATGAGTGGATCACCTGAGGTCAGGAGTTCGAGACCAGCCTAGACAACATGGTGAAACCCCGTCCCTACTAAAAATACAGGAAAAAAAAAAAAAAGCTGGGTGTGGTGGCAGGCACCTGTAATCCCAGCTACTCAGGCGGCTGAAGCAAGAGAATTGTTTGAACTGGGAGACGGAGGTTGCAGTGAGCCGAGATCGTGCCACTGCACTCCAGCCTGGGCGACAGAGAGAGAGAGAGAGAAAAAAAAAGTTATACATGGAGCTAACCAGCTGTTACGTAACACAGGCTCTATCTTCCTACTTTGACAGATATCTTTTTCCAAGGACCTGGAAAGCCAGGTTTGACGTTGGAATTGTGACTGTCAGAGTCTTGTGCTGGAAGGTGACAGCTGGGGAGAGCCAGCCCCTGTCATCCTCCAGCCCTTCTGCTTCCCTCACTAGCTTCCACCTTGCACCACGGGGGGCTTTGTGTGCCCACCTGAGGGTGCCCACCTGGAGCGTCTAAGCTCAGTTCACACCATCCAAACTCAGCAACCCCTTGATTGAAAGACAAAGGTGTCGTTGGGCGTGGAGTCTGCCTTTAAGACAAATGGAAGGGGAAGACCTTGGGGGAAGCGGGGGCGGCCCTGGGGCAGGATGTTTTGGTGTCCTAGGTAATGCAGGCAAATCTCTCTCTTAGGATCCCATCTCTGCCACTGGGTCTGGGGGAATGAATGTCTGCTGGTCTGCTTCCCCAAGGAGGAGAGGAGGTGTTTTTTCACACACACACACAAAATTAAAATAAGTTTTAAAAATTAAAAAATAAGACTGTCAGCTCCCAGTCCTTAGCGCTTCCATATTGCTGATCATCTGGACGTGGCTAGGCTTCTAGCCTATCATCTTATTGACTTTAAAAATATGTACACTTACCACCTATTTTGGTTTTGTTTTGTTTTGTTTTTGAGACGGGGTCTTGCTCTGTTGCCCAGGCTGGAGTGCAGTGGTGTGATCTCAGCTCACTGCAGCCTTGACCTCCCAAGCTCAAGTGATCCTCCTGCCTCAGCCTCCAAGTGGCTGGGACAACAGGTGCATGCCACCACATCTGGCTAATTTTTTTTTTTTTAGAGATGGGGTCTCACTATGTTGTCCAGGCTGTTTATTGCCTATTTTGACTTCTTCCCCTTGAAGCGTTGGTTCATTGAGGGCAGAGATTCCTGTCTTTTGTTCATGGAAAGTTCTCAGGGCCTGGCTCAATTAAGGTGATCAATAAAAGATTCGTTACATGAAGGAAAGGAGGAAGGAAGGAATGATGCGTGGTTTTGTAACTCCTGCCCTGGGAAAAGGAATAAAAGGGGTGAGGACATTTCTCCAGCCTAAACCTACTCACACTCCCTGCCTGGGACAGTTGCCCAGTGGTTCCTGCCAAGGTTTGACTTCAGGCACCTGCCCCACCCCGGGTCTCCCTGTTTGCTGAATGAGCTGTGCCTGCTGGGCCCAGGACCTGTGGCTGGAGGAAGTATCCCAGAGCCAATGGGGCTTGGAAGAAGAGGCTCCGGCTTAAGGAACGTGTTGCCTATTCACCAGCAAATAAAGACAGATGAAGCTCTGGCAGGCCATCTCTCTGTCTCTGTCTCGTTTCTCTCTCCCTCTCGCCTCTTGCTCTGTCTCTCTTTTCCCTTCCCTCCCTCTTTCTCTCTTTCTGTTTCCCTGCTCTCCCTGCCCTTTTGGTCTCTGGGTCCTGGACTCTCAGAGCAGCCTGGAATCTCCTTCCTCCACACGATTGCTGTGGTGGTTTTTTATGTTTAATTTTTAGAGACCGGATCTCGCTCTGTTGCCCAGGCTAGAGTGCAATGGCGGAATCATGGCTCACTGCAGCCTCCAACTCCTGGGTTCAAACGATCGTCCCACTTCAGGCTCCCAAGTATCTGGGACTACAGGGACAAGCCACCACCATGCCAGGCTAACTTTAAAAAAAAAAAAAAAACACTTGTAGCAACAGGTTGTAGCTATGTTGTCCAGGCTGGTCTTGAATTCCTGACCTCAAGCAATCTTCCCACTTTGTCCTCTCTAAGTGCTGGGATTACAGGTGTGATCCACCATGCCTGGCCTGGTGTGGTGTTCAATGCCCACCCTCTCTATAGGATTTCAAGCTCCAGGCAGAGGCGGGCAGGGTTCTGTTTGTAGCTGAGCACTGGGCACTGGACACAGGGTGATATGGTTTGGCTGTGTCCTCACCAGGATCTCATGTTGAATTGTAGCTCCCATAATTCCCATGTGTTGTGGGAGGGACCTGTTGGGAGATAATTTAAACAGGGGGCGGTTCCTCCATACTGTTCTCATGGTAGTGAATAAGTAAGTCTCACGAGATCTGATGGTTTTATAAGGGGAAACCCCTTTTGCTTGGTTCTCATTCTCTCTCTTGCCTGCTGCCATGTAAGATGTGCCTTTCCCCTTCCACCATGATTGTGAAGCCTCCCCAGCCACGTGGAACTGTAAGTCCATTAAACATCTTTTTCTTTATAAATTACCATAAATTACCCAGTCTCGGGTATATCTTTATTGGCAGAGTGAGAACAGACTAATACACAGGGCAAGAGCTTAATACCTACAAGGGTCACAGGGTGATTCAGCAGTGGTTTGGGTCTCTGTGTTGTACCTGGGACTTGTCATCAGGGTATATGGGTCTCCATGGGGTCTCTGATATGTCGCTGACCCCAGACCTGGACAGGAGCATGGAGCAGGATCAGGGTTGCTCCTCCAAGAGCCCTGAGGCCGCCCCAACTTAACTCACCTTCCTGCAGAGCTGGGGGCCAGGCCCAGTTTATAGACAGTGTGGTTGGGTGGAGGGGTGAGGTGGCCTCTGAAGGGGCTTCCCTCACCCTCTGGAGGTAAGAAACAGATCTTGACTCTGGAGGTAGGGCTCAGACACAGGACCAAATTGAGGGCTAGCTAAAACAGGGACAGAGCGGAAGCATCTTTCCATTGGACACGCCCACCAGTGTGCCATGTCAGTTTGCCATCACCATGGCAACACTCAAGAGCTACTGCCCTTTTCCATGGCAAAGACCCAATGACCCAGAAATAACCACCCTTTCCCTAGAAATTTCTGCATAAACCAGCCCTTAATCTGCATGCAATTAAAAGTAGGTATAAATATGGTGCAGAACTGCCCTGAGCTGCTATTCTCTGCCTGGGGAGAAGCCCTGCTCTGCACGAGCAGTCATGGAGCTGTAGTCCTGCCCCTCCAATAAAGCTGTTTCTCCTGCCTCCAGCTTGCCCTTGAATTCTTTGCTGGGTGAAGCCAAGAGCCCTTGCAGGTTAAGCCCCAATCTGGGGCTTGCCTATCGTGTGTCACTCCCAGCCCCCTCCCTGGAGGTCCTGAGGGCAGAGCTGGACCTCCCTGCCACAGAGGCCCTGTGGTCACCCTGGGCCTGGCTGGAGCTGCTCACAGCTTCCCTGGCACCTGGCCAGTAAGATGCAGACCAGCCTCCTGCAGAGCTGTCACCACACAAACAGACCCACAGTGGGGAGAGCACCTTTATTGTCAGATATAATAATAACGCTACAGGCTGGTGGTCCCGCCCGCCTCTGACCACCCCTCCATGAAGACAGAGACTGCCTCTCCAGACCTGCCTCAAGGGCCAGAAGAAGATCCCAGGGCCCAGAGGGACCAGGCTACAGCCAAACAGGAGTACCAAGAGCACTGGAGACAGTCACTCCTGCTGTGAAGACAGAGTGCCCCAGGGTGGCGCCAGCACCTTCAATTCTCTGAGTTTGCTGCCGTGGCTGTGTCCCAGGTCCCAGCCCAGCAAGAGAGGAACACCAGGGCTGAGCTGATCACGGAGACCCTGGCCCCAGAGGCCTTGAGGGCTCCAATCACAGCTGTTCTGGGCTGCTAGGGACCTGGTGCCTGCCGTGGAGCCTGCCAGGCCCCCAACTCTGGAAGGTGGGAGGCAGGAGCATCTCTTCCCAGCAGGCCTGGGACTCTGTTTCCCTCTCTGCAGCTTGCAAAGGGGACACTGGGCTTGCTGTGTCATGCAAAAGTAGCAAACCTATAGAGTCCACTGAGAGACAAACTCATGGGGCAGAGGCTGCAAGTCCCACCTCTGATAGACATGCCCATGAAATGCTGCCTCCCCTGGCTCAGGGATGGGACGGACCCAGAGAGAGCGGGTGGGCTCAGCAAGACTGGGAGGCAGTGGCCAGGGATGCCTATCTGGTTTGGTGGACCCTTGCACCCCCAATGCTTCTCTCTCAAGGTCCTCAAGTCCGTATGGCTGGCAGTGATTTATTCAGGGTCTCCCTGGCCTCTGAGAGCTGCAGTCCAGGCTGCTCCCCAAGCCAGTGGGGAAGGGGGTTGAGGAAGGGAAGCCCCAGGCCCTGCAGGACCCTGCCTACCCCCTCAGGCTGGCTGGCTTGCCCAGCCTCCCCGCAGCCCTGCCTGCCTTAAGGAACCGTTCTGGCCCTGCGCCCTCCCTGTCTGAGTTTTCTCTCGAAGAGGGGAAGCTGGCAGGGTCGAGAGAACATGGCTTCAGGAACTGAGGGGCCTGGGTTCAAATCCTGCCCCTGCCACCCGTGATCTGGTGGCCAAGAGAGGGTTATTTCTACCGTCTGAGCCTCGGTCCCCTTGTGAAGTGGGGATAATAAGCTTACCTCCTAAGGGTTAAATAATGAGACAACGTAACGAAAGTTCCCTGGACAGGGCCAGTTACAGCAGGGACTCAATAAATGATGGGTATTAGGATTATTCTCATTCCCAGCACCCAGCCCACCCAGACCCCGTCTCCAGCTGGGAGTGGGGGTAGGGGAGGGGACAGGCCAGAGAAGGGCTCTGATGAGGGTGTTGGCCCCTCCAGACCCTGCCCCTGGAGACATTATCTGTCCCCAAAGCCCCCCATGTCCTCACAATCATCCATGCCTGGAGCCCAGTTCCCCTGGGGGCATCTTTAGGAAACAGCGGCGGCTCAGGCCTCTGGGGCTGGGTCTCTAGCCAGGACAGGGTGTCCTGGAGCAGTGGGCTCTCACTTCCTGCTGCTGGCCTGGTCCACGCTCTTCTGTCCAGGGTCGGGCCCAAGCAGGGCAGCAAGGACCCCATCGGGTTGGGCGCCACCCCTCTTCATCTTGAGGTTGGCTCTCAGGGCAGCATCCTGGCCAGAACCTCCCTCTGGGGAGGCCAGGGGATCTGGAAGGAGAGTAGGAGGGTGGACTCGAGGTAGAGCCTTAGGAACACTTGGGGGCACATTTGATCACGATATGTGGCCACGGAGAGATGCTCTTGCCCAGGGTGGAGAAGCAAGGCAGCAGCAGGCTTTCAGCCCCTTATGCATTCATTCATTCATGGATCCATGCATCCATCCATTCATTCACTCATTCACCCATCCACCTGTCCATTGACCCATTCATCCATCTGTGCATCCACCCATTCATCCATTCACCCATTCATCCATTCACCCATTCATCCATCCACTCAGTCACTCATTTATCTATGCATCTATCCATTCATTCACTCATTTACTTGCCCATCCATCCATCCATCCATCCATCCACCCATCCATCCACTCACTTATCCACCCACCCACCTATCCACTCATTGATTCATCTATGCATCTATCCATCCATCCGTCCATCCATCCATCCACTCAGTCATTCATTTATCTATGCATCTATCCATTCATTCACTCATTTACCCATCCATCTATCATCCATCCATCCATCCATTCACTCACTTATTCACCCACCTACCTGTCCACTCACCCGTCCATCCACCCATTCATTCATTCATCCATGCATCTATTCATTCACTCATTTACCCACCCACCTGCCCACTCATCCATCCACTCATTTATCCACCCACCTGTTCACTCATCCATCATCCATCCATCCATCCATTCACTCATTCACCCACCCACCTGTCCACTCATCCATCCATCCATTTATCCATCTATCCATCCACCCATTCATTTATTCATCCATGCATCTACCCATCCACTCACTCATCCACCTATCCACCTGTCCATTCAACAATTCATTCATTCATTCATTCACCTATCTATGCATCCACCCATGCATACATTAATCCAGGCAACCAGCCATTCGTTCACTCACTCACTCACCCACCCACCTGTCCATTCACCTATTCATTCATCCAATCATTTTCCAGCAAATGCTGATGGGCCTCTACTCCAGGCCCTGCAGAGGTATCATTCACTGTTCTGCACAAGGGACTCCCAGAGGGTCACAGAAACCCCAGCATGGAATGGAAGGCTCCCTTATGTCACCATAGGGACAAAGAGGAGGGTTCAGAGAAGGCTTCACAGAGGCCGAGATCTTTGAGCAGGTCCCGAAGTGGCAGTCAGTGTTCACCAGGCAGAGGCATGGCCCGAGCAAAGGCATGGAGGTGGGAGGGGCCTCAACATGGCTGGGCAGGGCTCTGCCCACCATGGCTATACTAGGGAGGGGCTGGGAAACTGGGCTGATGCACTTGGAAGTCTGTCAAGGGCAGCAGGGAGCCACTGAGGGTCCTTGAGCAGGGGAGGGGTAGGGTCAGACTAGGGGTAAGGGAGGGAGACCAGAGACCCTAGGCAGCAGCCATGAGGGCAGCATTGGGAGAGGAAGGAGGGGAGAGAGATTCCCAGCCCGCTGATCCTGGTCACTGCTCACCGTGGATCCCAATCATGTGCTCCAGGATGAGGACTCGCTCTGCCAGGATCTTCAGGGCCTCTCTCAGCTGCTGCACCCCTTCGCCCTGGCGGGGAGGAAACAGGCAGGGTCAGGGCCGGCCATGAGGAAGGGGTCAGGGCCATCCTGATACAGTGACAGTGTATGTGTCCTCAAAGCCCCCCACCACTGCCTCTTCCCACCCGACACCCTCACCACTGCAAATAAGCATAGACTGAACATCATCAACTATGTGCCAGACAGGGCTTCAAACCCTGTTCACAGACAAAGAGCTCGAAACACAGAGAGGGCAGGCAACCTCCCTACGGCCACACAGCCTGGCAAAGCGGCCGATCCAGACTGCAGATCCACACCTGTCAGCCTCCAGCCTGAGCTTTTCCTTCCACCATAGCTGCCTGTCAGCTTCCCCAACATGCCCTGAAAATACCCTAACCAGGACACAGCACCTATCCCAGGGCCCAAAGGTAGGAGGTTCTTTGCCTGTTTCCTTCCTTGAATGCCCAAGAGCTCGCCACCAAACAGCAGGCAAGGGGCAGGGTAGGTGTGGCCACGCCAGGCAAGAAAGACAGCAGAGAAAGCCACCATTTCAAAGTGCAGGCAGGCAGGCTGGCGTGATGGCGGAGTCTGTATTTCAAGGGCCCGGTCTGCACACAAGCAGAGGACCTTGTGCACAGAGACACCTGAGTCAGCCAAGACAGGGTGCTGACTTATTGAGAAGGCAGGTGTCGAGGCCACTCTGAAAAGTGACGATGAGGAGACAAAGCCACTGTCCCCATCCTGCCCAGCCCTGGGAGTTGGCAGCAGAACGGGTGCCTTTTGCTGGTGTAACATGACAGATCTGTCTTATGTTCAGATTAATTTAGCTTAAAATGAAACAAAAGGAAACCAAAAAGCCTCCTACTGGGTTATAGGAGAAAGGTCTGCCCACCAGGGGACCAAAGGCAATGGGAAGTTGAGCCAATTACAGGGTCTGGGACAGGGATGTCAGTGTCGTGTCCCCAACTCAGAGAAGGAGCAGGGGAGACCAAGGGACCTGGCTGAGCCTCATGTTCCTAAGCCACAGGTGGTTGGTTTTTTTGTTTTTGTTTTTTGGGGTTTTTTTAGGTTTTAGAGACAAGGTCTTGCTTTGTCACCCAGACTGGAGTACAGTGGCACGATTATAGTTCACTGCAGCCTCAACCTCCTGGGCTCAAGCAATCCTCCTGCCTCAGCCTCCCAAGTAGCTGGGACTACAAGCACACACTACCACGCCTGTCTCATTACTTTTTTTTTTTTTTTTTTTTTAAGAAATGGGGTCTCGCTAGGTTTCCCAGGCTGGTCTTGATCTCATGGGCTCAAGCGATTCTCCTACCTCAGCCTCCCAAAGTGCTGGGATTATAGGCCAGGCAGGTTGCTGTTATGAAATGGAGGGGATCACAGTCACCTCTCAGAGTACTGCTGTGAGTGACCAGTGTATCAGGCTCATGCCTCAGCCCCTCTCACTGCCTCCTGCACCCCTCACAGCTGCCTTGATTCCAGCCTCTTCCCTTTCTCTGGTCTTGCAAGGACTTCCTGAAGGTCCCCTGGACCCGCCCTGGCCCTTCCAGCTGTTTTGCCCACCCAGCTTTGACACACTCAGGGGAAACCCCGCTCAGGCACTTTCACTTTTAGCTTTCAAGGCCCCCACTGCCGGCCCCATCTCAGTGGCACCCCCACGCAACAACCTTCTCATTCTCTGGCAATCACTGCTGTCCTCAGCTGTGTCCCTCACTGGGCTGTGAACTTCTCAGGGCAGGGACCCTGTACACCTGGTGGCCCAGCACCTAGCTCAGGGCCAGCTGAGGGGAGGAGTTTGACTTTGGACCTCAGATGAGCCCTTCATCCCCTTCATCCACTACCCCAGCTTCAGCCTCCCCTCCTTCTCCCAGAAGCCGCAGGTCCCCACAGCCAAGCCCGTGCCCTGGCTGCCCCCTCCCACTGGCCCCAGCCTCCGCTTGCTCCAATCTTCTCTCCTCAGATTCCCAGTTTGCAAGTCCCTCTTCCTCCATCCATCCTCTACCACATCCAGCAGCCCTGTCCCCTTCAGTCCCCCAGCACCCTTGACCTTGTGAGCACACCCATGCCGAGACGCCATTCACGGGAGAACCCGGTCCGTTGAGAGGGACTCTGCAGCCTGACGCCTCCTCCAGGGAGACTGTCTTTCCTACAAGTTTGCGACTCCTCTCCCTGTCCCGGGAAGCCCCCCCAAGGGCCAATCACCCCCTCTGTGGCATCCCCACCCAGCCACCTTCTCACTCGCTTGCAATCACTGCTGTACTCAGCTGAGTTCCCCACGGGGCTGTGAACTTCTCAGGGCAGGGGCCCTGTACACCCGGTAGCCCAGCACCCAGCTCGGGGCCGGCTGACGGTCAGCGCAGATCTGTGGGGCACCTGCCCTCCCGTGACAGTGCTCACAGCCAAGGAGGTGGGAGGGAACATGAAGGGCAGGCATGGTTACCTCTGCAGTGGCGGCTTTCTCTCCTTCTTCCCCCTTCACGCCAGGTTCACCCTAAGAAGCAAGTCACACAGTCAACACTGGAACGGGAGGTGGGGGCACCTCTCCACCCTCTCCAGTTCCCTGGGGGCCTGCGGGGAGTTAGGGGCAGGCTGGGCAGGCAGGGCCTGGGGAACGGGTGCTGGGCCCAGGGGACTCCTGCCCTGGGGTGAGCACAGCAGGGGAGGCCACGGCTCCGGGGCACAGCCTGCTCAGCCTGGCATGGCAGGGAAGTGTCCAGGGTTGGCTGTAAGTGCTTCATTCTGCTTCTGGGGCAGAAGAGACTCAGGCTAGGAAGCCGGCAAGTTCATGCCCGGGCCCTTCCAGGATTGAGTAGCCTGCCTGGAAGGGCTGCTGTCTGTCTCCAACACAAGGCCAGTAATACCAGATTCAAAGTCACATATTTTATTGTATTTTATTTATTTGAGATGGAGTTCCACTCTTGTCACCCAGGCTGGGGTGCAGTGGTGTGATCTCGGCTCACTGCAATCTCTGCCTCCTGAGTTCAAGCGATTCTCCTGCCTCAGCCTCCTGAGTAGCTGAGATTACAGGCATGCGCCACCATGCCTGGCTAATTTTTGTATTTGTAGTAGAGACGGGGTTTCACCATGTTGGCCAGGCTCATCTCGAACTCCTGACTTCAGGTGATCTGCCTGCCTTGGCCTCCCAAAGTGCTGGGATTACAGGCGTGAGCCACCGCACCCAGCCAATTTTTTGAGACAGGGTCTTGCTCTGTTGCCCAGGCTGGAGTATAGTGACGCGATCGTGGCTCACTGCAGCCTCTACCTCCTGGGTTCAAGTGATCCTCCAACCTCAGCCTCCTGAGTAACTAGGACTATGGGCACGCACCACCACAACCCAGCTAATTTTTTAATATTTTTATAGAGATGGAGGGGTCTCACTATGTTGTCCAGGCTGGCCTTGAACTCCTGGCCTCAAAATGATCCTCCTGCCTTGGCCTCCCAAAGCACTGGGGTTACAGGTATGAGCCACCACCATGCCCAGCTCACAGTAACATGTAAATGTCGAGCTACTACTGTGTGGCCTTGAGTGGGTCACTCTACTTCTTGGTGCCTCAGTTTTCCCAACTGTAAAATGGGATCAGTAATCTATCTATCAGTATCTATCTCATCTGTTGTTAGGAGGATTAAGTTAATCAATAGGGACAATGAGCTTAGATTAGAGCCTGGCACCTAGAAGTGCCATCATTGTGTCTCCTGTGTTGTGTTTGGTCACTAGACAAGCACGGGAGGAGGCATGGCTTGGGAGCTTGACACTCCCTGGTTCAAATCCAGGCTCCACCACTGCCTCGCTGTGTGGCTTTGGGCAAGTTACTTAACCTCTCTGAGCCTTAGTGGGCAGTTTTGGCAAACGGGGATAATAAAGCATGGTCTCTTGGGGTCGCTGTGAAGCTTACATGCGCTGTGGGGGAAGAGAGCACCTCCACTGTGGCCAGCACATATTAGGTGCTCAGCAAAGCTCCACTCCTCCTTCCCCGCCCCACACCCCTACAGTGAGGCTTGGGCATCAAGGAAGCGCCTGACTCCTTGGCCCTAGAGGCAGGAGTCTATACTCATAATTTTTTTTTTTTTTTTTTTGAGATGGAGTCTCACTCTGTCACCCAGGCTGCAGTGCAGTGTCGTGATCCTGGCTCGCTGCAACCTCTGCCTCCGGGTTCAAGCAATTCTTCTGTCTCAGCCTTCAGAGTGGCTGGGACTGCAGGTGCATACCACCACACTCAGCTAATTTTTGTATTTTTAGTAGAGACAGGGTTTCACCATGTTGGTCAGGCTGGGAGACTCATAAGTTCTTGTTTCCAAGAAAGTCGATTAAAGGAAGGCTGTCTAAGCCTATTTCTGGGAGGTTCAGAGAAAAGAAGGGACTTCCCAGGTCACACGGCATGTTAACCCGTGGCCCCAGGCCACACAGCACATGAATGAAAGGCCAGGGTCACACAGTGCATTAATCCAGGGCCGCAGGCACTCAGGACTGTCAGCCCACTCTCTGGAGGTCGCTTCCGTCCTCACCCCGCAGCAGGAGGCGATTTGAGTCCTTTCTCAGTCCCTCCCTGTTGCCTGAGCTCCAGCAGGGCCACCCAGGGCTGAACCCCCCACCAACCCCCGCCACCCAGTGCCCTGGGCTTGCATCAGAGCCTCTGCCTGGGAGTGGCCCAGGCCCATCTGCACAGCCCACACTTACAGACGGCCCCACTGTGCCTCGCTCTCCAGCCAGGCCCTGCAGAAAACCAAAGGAAGCGTGTGAGGCCTGCCCGTCCTGGCCAAGTCTCCAGTGCCCTCTGGCCACCCCCCTCCCCGCCCACTGTGCTCTGAGTCTGCAGAAGAGGAAGGGAGAGGAGGATGGCCCGGCCGGCACGGGAAGGGCAGACTCAAAGCCCTCCAGTCCTGGAGCCACCTGGAGCTGGTATTGACTAGGGACCCCAGCTGAGCCCTCAGTCTTCTCACCTGCAAAATGGGCCAATGCCACGTACGGCTGTCAGGCAGAGAAGGGGAGCAGGTGGTCCGGTGTGTGGAGAGAACTAGTGATACTAACAGCGATGGCCAGGGTCCCACGCGTGCTGATGTCAGCCCAGATGGCTCCCGGGAGCCCCAGGCCCGTGTCCAGCTGTCCCCTGACATCGCCACCCAGCTGACCATGAGGTGCCCACTCCCCCTCTCTCCAAAGAGAACTCCTGGTCCCCCCGACCCCGAAGCCTCCCCTTCTCAGGAAATGCCTCCCTGGTCCTCCCAGCTGCTCCTGACAGACACCAGGGAGTGAACCTACAGCCTTCCCTGCCCTTCTCACCAGACTTATTCCATTGGCCAGACATGCCGAGTCTACTTTCTATTTTTACATATTTAATTAATTAATTAATTTTTTTTAATGAGACAGGGTCTTGCTCTGTCACCCAGGCTGGAGGGCAGTGGTGCCATGAGAGCTCACTGCAGCCTCCAACTCCTGGGCTCAAGCCATCCTCCCATCTCAGCCTCCCAAGTAGCTGGGACTACAGGCGCACGCCACCACACCAGGCTAATTTTTAAATTTTTTATAGAGATGGGGTCTTGCTATGTTGCCCAGGCTGGTCTCAAACTCCTGGGCTCAAGCGATCCTCCCACCTTGGCCTCCCAAAGTGCTGGGATTACAGGCGTCAGCCATCTCACCTGGCCCCTCAGAGGAGCTTTTTAAAGATGTAAATAAGATCATGGAATCACCCTCCCTGAAACTCAGTAATTCCATCCACTGTAACAAAAGCCCACACCTGGGACACGTAGATAAGGCCCTGCCCACTGTGCCTCATCCGACACCACACACTCCATTGCTCACTACCTGCCAGCCTTTTCCCTGCCTCAGGGCCTTTGTACCTGCTCTTCCTGACTTCTGACACAGCTGCAGAGGCAGGGCAAACCTGGGGTTCGGGGCTGAGTCAGGCTTGGGGTGCCGCCTCCCCATAGGCAATTCTCGGGGCAAGGTGAGGGGCTGAGGCAGAGATTCTGTGACCTGGCCCAACTCTGCCTACACCCTCTGTACAACCTCAGGCAGCATCTGGTCTCTCTGGGACTCAGTTAGCTCATCTGTGAAATGGGAGTGATGCTAAACCTCCCTGGCATAACAGGAGGAGGATATACTCAGCAAAGAGTCACTGCTGCTAATAAAATTAAAATCTCGGCCGGGTGCAGTGGCTCACACCTGTAATCCCAGCACTTTGGGAGGCTGAGGCGGATGGATTACTTGAGGTCGGATGTTTGAGACCAGCCTGGGCAACATGGTGAAATCCCATCTCTACTAAAAATACAAAAATTAGCTGGGCGTGGTGGCGTGCGCCTGTGGTCCCAGCTAATCCGGAGGCTGAGGCAGGAGAATCACTTGAATCCAGGAGGTGGAGGTTGCATGAGCTGAGATGGCGCCACTGCACTCCAGCCTGGGTGACAGAGAGAGACTCGGTCTCAAAAATAAATTTAAAAATAAATAAAACAAAATAAAATAAAATCTCACCGGCCAGGCCGACTGGCTCCTTCCTGAGTGACTCTTGCTGGTAAAAAGGTGCTTCTTCTCCCCTAGGGAGACAAGGCCACCCGCCACCCGCCGCCTCCCACACCCTACCTAAAATGGCAAAGTCCTTACCTGGGATCCAGGTGTTCCTGGGGGTCCTGGGGGACCTCGAGGCCCAGGAGGACCTGTGGGCAGAGTCACAGATGGTCACCTGGGGCCAGAGAGGGGGCGCCCCCAGCATCCCACCCCAGCACCTGTTCTTGATCTGTCTCCATGGGAAGCAAAGGAGGGTTTGGGAATGAATGGTATGGGGAGGAGGGAGGCACACCCCCTCTCAACGAGGTCTCCATCCTCGGAGCCCAGGGTCCTCTCCACCGGCTGCCCACAGCTCCCACACCTCCTCCTCCCAGGGCCTTGTCCACGACGCAGCCCCAATCCCGAGACCCGGCAGGCGAGGGAGGAAGTCCGTCCAGACCGGTCCCACGCCCCAGCCAGTTGGTCCCCTGGTACGTCTCTCCGGTCTGTCCCCCCTCGGGACCTGGGACCCATCCCTCTTGCTGGGGTTACTATAACAGCCTCCTGATCATCGACCCTTCCTATGGCCCCCAAGAGTACACTCTCAAAAATCCAAGCCCAGTTACATCCCTTTCAGGGCTCCTGAAGTCCTCAGCCCGGCCCCTTCCCACCCTCCCTGCCCCAGCCAGACACCCTCCTGGCGTCTCTGCTAAAGCTGTCCTTCCTCCTGGAGCCTCCCTATTCCTCTACTCTCCCAGCAAACCCTTTCCTACTGGTTTTCCTACCAGTCTGACACAGAGCATCACCTCTTCCAGGAAGCCTTCCCAGCTTTCCACTGCTTCTCCAGGCAAATCCCTTATGTAAACCAGCCACCGCCCATGGCCACTGAGGTTTACACGTCTGTCTCCCCCATGGGATGTGGAGTACCCAGAGGGCCGGGCTGGGTCTCATGTGTGTGCCCAGCTCAGGGAGGGAGATTCATGACTAATCTCCAGCCTGCTAGGAAGAGTAAGGTCTTGGTCTCTCATGACCCCGCACGGGCCCAGGGAGGGTCTCTCATGATCCCTCCCCGTGGTGCAGGGAGCCGCATGTTGGGCTGTCCAGCATGGCCTGGCTCCCAGGTTTGGAGAGGGCATGTGAGGACAGGCACTCCAGGGGACAAATGTCAGGAGTCTGTCCAGTTCTCCAGAGACCTGGCATGTCACCTGAAGGCCCCCAGGTACCCTCTGAGCTTACTCCCTCTCCTCCCTAGAGCATCTGCTGAAATGTCACGTTTTGATGGCGCCTCCCCGCCATGCCCCAGCTTCTCCCTTGTAGCTCCCTCAGATCCTGTCGAAGTCACAATTTATGATGATATTCCTGTCCTCCACCAGAATGAGAGTTTCACGATGATGTTTGTTTTGATTATTCAGGAGTTCCGGGAACCTAGATCACTGTCTGGCACATGTAGTGGCAGATGTTCAATGAATGTTTGTGAGACGCACAGAGAAATGAATGAATGAATGAATAAACAAATGAATGAATGAATGAATGAATGGACAAATGAATGAATGAATGAACGAATGAATGAATAAATGAATGAATAAACGAATGAATGAATCAATGAATAAACAAATGAATGAATGAATGAATGACTCCCTTCCCGGGCAGAAAGGGGCAAGGCAGTCAGCCCTGCATTCCTCCCCCAGTGAGGAATGTGGATGATGGAAGGTCAGGCCAGGACTGCCAGCCAGGTCCCAGCCCCTTTGAACCCCTTGGTTTCTGCCTCAAAGGTAGGGACTTCCTGCCACCTCTGTCCTGACCCCATCCCCCACTGGTGTGTGTCCCACTCTGGCCCATGCAAGGGCAGCCTCATGCAGGCATCTTATTCCAGCAGAATCACATGGGTTTCATGCATCCAGTCCCCCAGGGGCACTGCCACTAGGAAACGAGGGGCTTCATTTCCTGCCACACAGTGGGTGGGACAGACCCAGTCCCCAGCATTGCCCAGAAGCCATGGACCGCCAGCCGACCTCCAGCTCCCCTCAAGGCCCCATGGCTCAGACCAGCCCTGGGGGGATGGAGTCCTCAATGCAGGCCAGCCCACCATTCACTTACCTGGTGGACCAGGGGGACCCCGGGGTCCTGGGACACCTGCCAGCACTGTGTCCACGATGGCAGAGGCCAGCCTTGAGTCTCCATCTGTGGGAAGAGTGGAGCAGCCAGGGGTCTGGTGGGGCAGACCTGGCAGTGCTGGGAGGCTGGTCCTGGGCACTGAGCCCTGAGCCAGGCCACACGAAGCCCAGGGGGGCTCCGCCCATCACCCTGGGGCCCGCTGCAGATACTGTTGCCCCCACTGCTCAGAGGAGCACCGAGAGGCCCAGACAAAGAGCAGGGAAAGCCAGGTCGGTCAGCTTCATATAAAACGCAAATACCTTCTAGAACATTCCAGGCTCTTCAGACTCTGGGTCTGCCATGCTCACTTCTCCAATGCCCCAGGCTGGCATCTTCTTCCAGGCTCCACTCCACAGGCCCATCCTGCTGCACCCAACTGGCTCACTCCTCCAGGAAGCCCTCCATGCCCACCCCTCTGAGCTGTGCCTGGGGAGTCTGATTACATCATGGCGACCACACTGCCTGGAGCAGGGGTGGAGTCTGTTTAACAACCCATCTCCCATAGCCCTCCAGGATGAGCCCCTCACCTGATTCACCCTGGCCCATCCCGAACCAGACCCAGGGCCCCAGGGCAATGCCATCACCTTCCTCATAAAACCCTTCCCCAGGCTGGGCACAGTGGCTCACACCTGTAATCCCAGCAGTTTGGGAGGCTGAGGAGGGAGGATCACTTGAGGCCAGGAGTTCAAGACCAGCCTGGCCAAAATAGTGAGACCGCATCTCCAGACCAGCCTGGGCAACATTGTGAGACCCCATCTCCACTCAAAAAAAAAAAAATTAGTTAGATGTGGCGATGCATGCCTGGGGTCCTAGCTCAGGAGGCTGAGGTGGGAGGATCCCTTCAGCCCAGGAGTGAGAGGCTGCAGGGAGCTATGATGGCGCCACTGCATTCCAGCCTGGGCAACAGACCCTATGTCAAAAAAAATTAAAATAAAAATCTTCCCCAGTTGCCAGGACACTTAACCAGAAATGATGCTCCTCTCAGGGCTCACGGACTCCTCTGCCTGGCCTCCCACTACCTCATGGTCCCTTAGGCCCAGAGTCCTGGTCCCGTCCACTCTCTGCACCTCCTTGTCCCCACCTCCCAAGGTAGAAGTGGACATTTCTGTGTGTTCAGAGGCTCTCTTGGACTGGCCGGTGCCCCCGAGGGCCGGAGTTTGTTTTGCACATTGCTGTGTCCCCAGCGGCTAAAATCCTGTGCCTTGCACATAGTAGGTGCTCACTAAACACCTGCTGAATGACCTGCAGTGAGGGCGGGTGAGGAACAAATACAATAAGGGATAACCTTGGTGGGGTGGGGTAGCCAGGTAGGGAATCTGGGCCAAGTCAGCCAGCAGAGTGACCTTTGGGGCTCAGGACCCCAAAGGCAGGGAGCTGAGCACTGAGGCAGAGACAGGCCACTTTGGGGCCAAAAGCAGGGCTTGGGGCTAGCCCTGGGTCCACTTGAGGATGCTTAGCCCCAGGACCAAGACTTGCTCCCAAGCTGTTCCCTGTCATCGTCACTGGCAGGCCCTGGACACTGCATGGAGGGCTTCCTGGAGGAGGCCTGCAGGAGTGAGCCAGTTGGGTGCAGCAGGATAGGCATGTGGTGGGGTCCACTTCCCGGGATCCTTTAAGGAAGGCTGATCCCTCCCAGAACACAGCGTAGCTCAGCCCTCCCTTGGCCCCCCAGGGGCATTACTCACTGTCTTTGTCTGTAGGCGGCTGCAGGGAGTAGAGGGCGCCCTGGGGGCTGTTTGGTGAGGGGCCTGGGTTGCCTGCTGGGCCGGGTGGTCCTGGGGGGCCGGGGCGCCCCATCTCTCCAGGAAGCCCACGGGGCCCTGGAGGCCCCAGGAGCCCTGCAATGAGGAAAAGAACAGTCACTGTGGCAGCCAGAGCCTGGCAGGTGGCTGCAACTTACAAATGGCGAAACTGAGGCCTTGAAAGAAACAGGGTTGGTCAGGGGCCCACAGGCAGTCAGTGGTGACCTCCGATCCACAGTCTTCCTTGGGGGTGTCCTGGGGTGTAAATGAAATGGGCTTCCCTTCCCAGCCCAGTCCAGAGGGGACACTTAGTGGCAGCTGGGGAGGGTGAGGGGGGCAGGGACGGTGAAATCAGCAAAGTCTCTGGCCAGAGGCCCATTGGTCCCTCCCAGGGACTTCAGCCCTGTGGCAGGAACACCAAGTATAAGCCACCATCCTGGGCTGGCCCTGTACCTGCTGAACCAGGGGTCCTTCCCCCGCAGGACCCAGGAGGAGTTGAGAGGGTGGTCTCTGGAGGTGTTTAAATGGCTGAGAACTGCTCCTGGCCCCTGACAGCCTCGATGCTCATGCCTGTACCCGAAGCCCCTGAAGACCCCGTTTTGGCCAGGTGTTGTGGCTCACCCCTGTAATCCCAGCACTTTGGGAGGCCGAGGCAGGCAGGTCACCTGAGGTCAGGAGTTCAAGACCAGCCTGGCCAACATGGTGAAACCCTGTCTCTATTAAAAATACAAAAATTAGCCGGGCATGGTGGCGGGCACCTGTAATCCTAGTTACTCAGTAGGCTGAGGCAGGACAGTTGCTTGAACCTGGGAGGTGGAGGTGTCAGTGAGCTGAGATTGCGCCACCGTGCTCCAGTCTGGGCGACACAGCACAAGACTCCGTCTCAAAAAAAAAAAAACCAGCCAGGTGAGGTGGTGGCTCACGCCTGTAATCCCAGCACTTTGGGAGGCCAAGGTGGGTGGATCATCTGAGGTCAGGAGTTCGAGACCAGCCTGACCAACATGGTGAAATCCTGTCTCTACTGAAAATACAAAATTAGCCGGGTGTGGTGGCGCATGCCTGTAATCCCAGCTACTCAGGAGGCTGAGGCCGGAGAATTGCTTGAACCCGGGAGGCGGAGGTGGCAATGAGCCGAGATGGCATCACTGCACTCCAGCCTGGACAACAGAGCGAGACTCCCTCTCAAAAAATTTTAAAAAAAAAGACCCCGTTTTTCTGGTACCCAGCAAGATCAGGGCTGTGGGTGCATGGGACACCTCGCCTGTTCCAGTAGAGAAGAAAGCCCAGCCCCTTCCGCAGGTTGACAACATCACATATGTGGGGGGTTTTCTTACCAGGCGGCCCCGCTGGACCCTTCTCTCCTGTCTGGCCTCGGTCACCTTTAGACCCGGGGGGGCCTGCAGGTCCTGGTGGTCCTGTCTGCCCCGGGGGCCCTGGGGAGAGAAGGAGACAGGACATCAGAACATGGTGGACCCCCAGCCTCCAGTGGCTCCAGGCCTGGCCCCCTGGGCTGTCAGCCTACGTTCCCCCAGGAGCCCTGCCTACCTGGGACTCCCTAAACAGGCAAAGGCACTCACATCACCTTGGAGCTGGTTATTACAACTTACAAACCAGCTTTGCACTTACGAACATCTATGATTCTAAGAACTGCTTTCGTTCCCATTTTCAATGTGGGGAAACTGAGGCTCAGGAAGGTTGGTCCCTTGCCCAAGCTCACACAGCCAGGCTGCAGATGAAGTTGCTTAGCTCCAGGTCCCTCTCTCACACCCTGCTGTCTCTCTGCTTAGGGTCAAGAACCGGGCTTGTGGCAAAGTGCTCCCCAATAGGTGGCCTCCGAGGAGGCCCCAGGAGGTCCTGAAGGATGGATCTTCCCAGCTACAGATCTCTAAGCCCCAAGGGTGGACAAGGAGATGGAGAGGTAAGGCTTGCTGTGTGGCCAGGGGACAGCCTTTTCTCCCTCTGGCCCAGAGAGGATGCTGAAAAATGTTTGCTCAGCACCTTGGGAGGCTGAGGCAGGAAGATCACTTGAGCCCAGGAGTTTGAGACCAGCCTGGGCCACAAAGTGAGACCCCATCTCTACAAAAGATACAAAAGTTAACCGGGCATAGTGGTGCACGCCTGTGGCCCCAGCTACTGGGGAGGTTGAGGTGGGAGGATGGCTTGAGCCCAGAAGGTCTGGGCTGCAGTGAGCTATAATCACACCACTGCATTCCAGCTTGGCTTACAGAGCGAGACCGTCTCAGAAAAAAAAAAAAAAAAAGTTTGCTGATCTGATGAAGGGACCTGCGCTGAGTCTTAGGGCCCTTTGCACTCTGCCTGCATGGGACTGTGGTATGGTGGGGAGGGCCTGGCTGGGGGCTGCTGGCCTCGGAAGAGCCCCGCCTGCGCTCTGGAATCCAGGTTGGCTGCAGGTGTCACCATGTGTAGAGTGTGTGCCCCACCTGGTGGCCATTCTTGAAACTGCATTTTCCCCTGGTTGGAAAGGTCTTGCCAGGCATGCGCTTTCGTGGGCCTGGGTCCCCGGTGGGATGGGAAGCCCCTCCTCCTCCATCCCCCAAGAAAGATTTGAAGAATGTGGGCATGAAGTAACGCTCTGGGGGTGAGACCTTAGGGACAGCGGCTCGAGGGGTAGGCCAGGGGGCCAGAGTGAGAGAGGTCCCCCTTCCCATAGCAGACCTGAGCTCCGCCCTCCTCCCGCAGCCTTCAGTCCCTTTCCAAGAATGCAGGATACCCTACCCTCCTTCCCCGGCCCTGGGACTGGCCACTGGAGGCCACCTGTGTCATGCATCTCTCCTCCCTGCTCTGCCCCTGCTCCCCAACCCAGCATCAGAATAGACACTCAGAACAGAGGGCAGAGGGAGAGCGCCCCCTCCAAAGGGCTCTAAGGGCAGAGAATCATGGAGGCAAAATGCCCCCAGCTTGCTGGCTTGCTGGGTGACCCCAGGGGTGTCACTTAACTTCTCTGAGCCTCAGGTGTCTCCCCTGTAATCTCAAGGCTTCCAAGCTTTGTGTGAAGATTAAGAGTGATATCTGTAGGCTGGGTGCGCTAGCTCACACCTGTAATTCTACACTTTGGAGGCCGAGGCGGGTGGATCACTTGAGGTCAGGAGTTCGAGGCCAGCCTGGCCGACATGGTGAAACCCCGTCTCTACTAAAAATACAAAAATTAGGCTGCGTGTGCTGGCTCACACCTGTAATCCCAGCACTTTGGGAGGCCAAGGAGGGCAGATCATTTGAGGTCAGGAGTTCAAGACCAGCCTGGCCAACATGACAAAACCCCTTCTGTATTAAAAATGCAAAAAGTAGCGGGGCTTGGTGGTGCGTGCCTGTAATCCCAGTTATTAGGGAGGCTGAGGCAGGGGAATCCCTTGAGCCCGGGAGGCAGAGGTTGCAGTGAGCCGAGATCACGACACTGCACTCCAGCCTGAGTGATAGAGTGAGACTACATGTCAAAAAAAAAATTATATCTGTATTTGAAATATTTTCATATCTGATATGAAAATATTTAATAACTGGCACAGTGCAGATCCTGACCACTCATGGTAGACCCCAGCCTTCAACCCCTGGATTCAGCCTTATAGACAGGTGTTGTTTGCTAAATGTCCTCCAGGATAAAGCCCCACCTCAGTGTCTGGCAACCAGCAGGGCTTCATCGATTGCAACTATGATTATTACAATTGTGATTAAAGCAGAGGTAATTACAGCCCCAGGCGGCAGAGCCCAGACCAGTAGGTAGAATCTGCAGAGGGAAAATTCTTCCCCTTAACTTTAAAATGTGGCCAGGGCCAAGCATGGTGGCTCACACCTGTAAATCCCAGCACTTTGGGAAGCCGAGGCACGAGGATTGCTTAAGGCCAGGAGTTTGAGACCAGCCTGGCAACACAGTGAGACCTCGTCTCTACTAAAAATTTAAAAAAAAAAAAAAAAAAGCCAAGTGTGGTGGTGTGCACTCGTAGTCCCAACTACTTGGGAGGCTGAGGCAGGAGGATCACCTGAGCCTTGGAGATGAAGGCTGCAGTGAACTATGATCATACTACTGTGCTCCAGCCTCAGTGACAGAGCAATACATTGTCTCAAAATAAAATAATAAAATAAAATAAAATTGTAAAAGTGTGGCAGGAAGGCAGGGGGGCAGATGTCCTCCAATTCCAGCCAGAGAGTTCAGAGAGCAAACCCCAGAAAGAGGTGGGAAGCAGTAAGTTCCTGCTCCCTGGCCAGGCAGAATGCTGCAAAATTGAACCCAGCAAGGCTGGGCTCGGGGCCATAAGTGCAGAAGCCAAGGAGCAGGGCAGATACTGAAGACAGTAGCTGAGCTGTAAGACAATAGGGAATGGTGGGGACTGCGGCAAACTATGCAGCCTGGACTGGACCTACAGTGGCAACCCAGTAGCTGGTTGTTTCCATGAGGGACTGCCAGCCCTGATGGCCAATTCTCTCATTTTTATTTTTATAATTTTTTGTAGAGAGAGGGTCTCACTATGTTGCCCAGGCTGGTCTTGAGCTCCTGGATTCATGCAATCCTCCCACCTCAGCCTTCCAAAGTGCTGGGATTATAGGTGTGAGCCACTGCACCTGCCCAAGATCATCTATTTTTTTGAGACAGGGTTTCACCCCTGTCTTCCAGGCTGGATTGCAGTGGCATGATCTTGGCTCACTACAGCCTCCACCTCCCCAGCTCAAGCAATTCTCATGCCTCAGCCTTAGGAGTAGCTGGGATTAATCATGCTGGGCTAATTTTTGTATTTTCAGTAGAAGTGGGGGTTTTACCATGTTGCCCAGGTTGGTCTCGAACTCCTGACCTCAAATGATCCACCTGCCTTGACCTTCCAAAGTGCTAGGATTACAAGCATGAGTGAGCCACTATGCTCGGCCAGATGGTCTACTTTTTTTTTTTTTTTTAGATGGAATTTTGCTCTTGTCCCCCAGGCTGGAGTGCAGTGGCGTGATCTCGGCTCACTGCAACCTCCGCCTTCCGGGTTCAAGCGATTCTCCTGCCTCAGCCTCCTGAGTAGCTGGGATTACAGGTACCTGCCTCCACGCCTGGCTAATTTTTGTATTTTTAGTAGAGACAGGGTTTCACCATGTTGGCCAGGCTGGTCTCGAACTCCTGACCTCAAATGATCCACCCTTCTCGGCCTCCCAAAGTGTTGGGATTACAGGCATGAGCCACTGCACCTGACCAGATCGTCTACTTCTTAAGAGAAACTAGAAATCCTGGCTTTTAGGTGAAATACCCATTTTCAACTGTTAGCTTAATTTTTCAAAATGCCACATGGCATGTCGGAACTAGAGTGTCTAGTGTGTGGCCTCTCTAGGGAGGCCCTGGGAGGCCGTGCCCAAGGTCCCTTCGGCTGCCCCAGCCTGTCCTCTCCGCAGCCCTCACTCACCGGCTGGGCCCTTGGGCCTTCTCTGTCGTGGCACAGGGTGAGCAAGAGGGATGGCGTCGGGAAGGAAGTCCTCATTCCAGGTCGGCGGAGTGCTCTCGGGGGCCGGCAGGTCGTTGTCCGGGCTGGAGGGCCGTTCTGCTGCTTCTAGCAGGAGGACCTGGGCCAAAGGAGATAGAGAGTCAGGTTCCAGTTAGGCCTGACACATAGGGACATGCGTGACATGCAGGGACATGCATGTGCACCCCATGAGACCTGCAGCTGTCCACGCTGCGTGTGCCCCGTCACGCTCCTTAGTGGGAGAACCTCACTCGTGGCCCAGGTTCCCTCCATCCCCGCCCTCTCCTCCTTCTGACATCAGGAAAGTCTTTCTGGACCCTCAGGTTCAAGGAGTGCCCTTCAGACACCGTCAAAGTCCCTGTGCTGGCTGGGAGTGGTGGCTCATGCCTGTAATCCCAGCACTTTAAGAGGCTGAGGCTGGAGGATCACTTGAGGCCAGGAGTTTGAGACCAGCCTGGGCAACACAGTGAGACCCCCATCTCTACAAAAAATAAAGAAAATTAGCCGGGCGTGGTGGCACACACCTGCAGTCCCAGTTACTCAGGAGGCTGAGCCCAGGAGTTCAAGGCTACAGTGAGTTATGATTGTGCCACTGCGCTCCAGCCTGGGTGACAGATCGAGACCACATCTACAAAAAGAGAGAGAGAGAAAAAAAAAAGCACACACACATACGTGCGCACACACACACACACACACACATACACACACACACAGAGACAGAAAAGGAAGGGAAGAAAGGGAGGGAGGAGAGTGAAAGGGTGGGTATAAATAGGCCCCTTGTGGCACATGACCTTTAGAAGACTTTCCAGAAAAACAAAAGTGGCCACGATTGCTTGGGACCAGCCTGCAATGCGGCCCCATCTGTCCCTCCTTGAGGGAGGCAGGAGTCAAAGGTGGCTGAGACCCAGATCCCGGGACCGGGAGACTTTCTCCTTCCTTTAAACGACTTGAGAGCCAGGACTCAGAGGCCCCGTGAGTCTCTGCTGCCCCTGAAGAGGCCAACAGGGGGCGCTGTGTGCCAGAAATAGGCTCGGGGTGGGCGGAGATCCCTGCTGGGAACCTGGGTGGGTCCTGGGGCCGAGGGGCGTGAAGGACCTGCTGGGCTGAGCTGAGAGTCCATGGTGCACAGGCAGATGGTCTCCCTGAGTAGCTCCCTCACCAGTTCTGCAGTGCCCCTGGGCCTGGGGGACAGTCCTGGGATCCCTGGGGACAAAGTGGCCTGCTCTGGGCTCCTCCCCAGCAGGGGCGTCTCCAGGGTGCACTTAGCGGCTGCTCAGGGCTCTGACCCTGCACCCAGGGTTCTGGCTGGGCCCCCTGGGCTCAGGCCCTGCTGTGGGCTGCAGAACGGGCTCCCCCTCCACCCCTCTATGGGACACAGTCCTCCGATGGCCTGGATGCCTGGCCCAGGGCCCCTTAACCCCCCAGAGCCAATTCTTTCAGCCCCTCCCCTTTCTGGTCCTTAGAAGGGTCCATGAAACTGGGAGGGTCACTGCGGCGACATCACAAATGAGGTGGAGACAGAGGCTCAGAGACTGCAAGTGACTTGCCTGAGATCACCCAGCAAATGGGCGGTGAGGCCGGGGCCCCAAGTGGTGCCTCATCCACCAAACCACAGTTTATCCTCCCAACAGTTCTGTCTCAACCCCAGCTGAGCTTCGTGGAGGCACAGAGAGCGGGGACAGCTGGCTCAGATCACACGGCAGTGAAGGGTGGACCCCGTTCTCCTGAATCTCCAGGAGGAGAGAAGGGTTCCGACTCCTGCCCCAGCCACTGGCACCCCTGGAGAAGCTGACGGGCCACAGCCAAGTTTAGGGGCTCTGGAGAGGAGCAAGAAGACGGTGGCTGTCAGATCACGTGATGGAAGGGGCCTGGGATGGCCAGCGCAGGGGATTTGGAGGAGCGTCAGGCCCTGGTGCTCCTGGGGCTGGGGGCAGGAGGTGGGGTGAAGGTTGGAGTGTGTCTCCCCTTTCAGGCCTGGCTGCTGGGAATAGTAGAAATGCCCCCAGTCGAACAAGGGCACGAGAGAGGGGCAGGCTTGGGAGTGAAGGTGATAAGTTGAGGGGGGGTGGGTTGCAGTATCCCGAGGGGACCTCAGATGGCCATATTTAACAGGGGGTGGTCCCAAGGGCTGGGAAGTGGAGGTAGAGGACCATGAGAGGAGGCAGGGATGGTGCGGGGAGGCTAGGGCGGAGGAGGAGGGAGCAGGGTGGAGCCTGGAGAGATCTGGGGAGGGGTCCCGCCTTGGCCTCCTACAGGCAACCTCTAGCGTTCCCCATTCTGGGCAAAGCTCTGGCTTCCCCCGAAGTGACCTGCCAGCCAGTACAAAAGGCCTAGCTCTCTCCTTCATGGGGCACCTCCCACCGGGACACCCCTGCCCACAGAGCCTGCAGACCTGGGCAGAGGGGCCCTGGTTGGAATCTGCCCCTGCCAGCATCTCAGCCCTCCTGGTCTGGCTGTGTCTGACCTGGAGAAACTGATCCCATTTCTGTCCAGGCATGAGCTCACCCGGGTGGGCAGCCATGGGTGTGGGGCCAAGAAAACCAGGCCACGGCCTTCGGGGGCAGTGGCCCTGATGATGTCATTGTGGCCTGGCAGACTAGCCGGGACACTGCCCTCTGCACCAGAGACTGCTGGGACTCTGAGGCTTCTGTGACTCTTGTGTACTGTTTGTGGTCCATGAGGTCAGAGAGTAAAGCCCAGGGCAGGAGAGGGGAGGGCAAGCAGGAATCTTCCCCGGTACCCTGCTGGCCTTCTGCCTGCCAGCCTGTCCCAGGAACAGAGGGTGGCAGAAATCCTGGACCAGCTTCCAGGTCTGCACCAGTGGGAGAGCAGATGGAGCGGACTCTGTGGGTTGCCTGGCCCCCAATGCCCCTTCTTCTCTTGCCCCAGAACTCCCTCTTGTGACTCTGTACATGTGACCCAGGAAAGGAATCAGGACCAGCCTGAGCCAGGCAGAGCCATCCCTTTCTGTTTGGCCAGGTACTCAGTTTCCCAGCTCCCTTGCAACCAGGAGGTGGTCACATTGCCCCAGCACAGGCTCATGAAACGTAAGGAGTCTGTTTGGGTGCTTCACCTCACCCTCCACTTCCTGCCTTTACATACAAGGTGAGGATGTGATGCCTGGAGCTGCAGCAGCCACTTTATAATCATGAGGCATCAACCAGCTCACTAAGAAGTCAGCGAAGAGCCTGGCTTCCTTGGACACCAAACCAATCCCGAGACCACCTCTGCTCCTGGACTTCTTGTGGAATAAACAATAAATGTCCTTATGGAATAAGCTACCATTGGCCAGGTTTCTCTCATTTGCCTCCTTCCCGACACACCAAAGCAGACTTCTTGTCTAAGGGAGCAGAAGCCCCAGTGTCCAGGCTCTGGGTTGCTGATGTTTTATGCAAGCCATCTGATTTCTGCTTCCCTGTCTGGGATCTGCCTGCCTGGCTCCTGTCCTGGCTCTGCCTTCACCCTGCTAGGATCCCAGCCTCTGCCCTGGCTGACCCCTAGCCTCTGATCCGAGCTGAAAACCCAGCTCCGTGTCCTGGCTCCTGCAGACTCGCCTGACCTCGGCATGGCCTCTGGTGCCGCTGGGCTGTCTTGGCAACTAGCCCAGCTGGTGTTCCCTTCCCCTCTCCAGGCCGCTGCCTTTCAGGGCCCTCTGATCTGGGCCATCAAAGCTGCCAGTGGGGCCAGGCACAGTGGCTCATGCCTATAGTCCCAACACTGGGAGGCCAAGGTGAGCAGATCACTTGAGGTCAGGAGTTTGAGACCAGCCTGGCCAACATAGGGAAACCCCGTCTCTACTAAAAATACAAAAATTAGCCGGACGTGGTGGATCACACCTGTAATCCCAACTACTCAGGAGGCTGAGGCGGGAGAATCACTTGAACCTGTCCCAGGAGGCAGTGGTTGCAGTGAGCTGAGATCACGCCACCACACTGAGATAGCACGAGACCTTGTCTAAAAAAACCTCCTAGAGGCCCTCTCAACATACGTGGGCATGGAGTGGGCAGGTGGGCGGCCAGAAGGTGCTCCAGACAAGATGGGGGAGCTAAGATAGGAGTCTCCCAGCCCCTACTTAGAAATGCAGACAACTGTCAAAAGGAGGGGGGCTGCAGAGCTACCCCATCTCTGCACACTCCAGGCCCAAGCTACCAACCCCAGCTCCCCACTCGAGAGCTGCCTGAGCTTCCCCACTCTGGACTAGCCTCAAAACGAAGTGACTCCAATTTCCATTTTCCAGGCCATCCAACTGAGATCCAGAGGGAAGGGCTGGCCAAGATGGAGTGGAGGAAGGGTGGGAATCTTGGCCTGGGCTCCTCCCACGCACTGCTGTCCCTCCCTCCAGCCCTCGAGGCACACAGAGAGGACACAGTCCTCTCACTCAGGGTCACAGGACAAAGCTCTGCCCCGGGCCTGCTGCTGGAGGCCATGGAGCTGGGGCCCTTGGTGAAGAGGGTGTCAGGGCCGGGAAGACCACAGGGAGGAATTGCTCATGATGGGAGGATGTGGGCCAGGTGGGTGGCGGACAGCTGGCAATGTGGCCATCCTACCCTAGAGCTGCGACTTTTAACACCCACAATACTGGGCTGAGGCCAGGGCTGCTGCTCTGTGCCAAACCACACAGAGGCTTCCGGTACTAGGAAAATGTCCATCAGGATGGGCATGGCTCGGGGACCCCGCCTTTTCTAAAATCTCAGGTGCCAGAAGCTCACCGGCTCAACCTCTTCCCCTATACTCATTCTAGGGGGTCCTGGCCCCGGCTCAGCCCATGTGGAAACATTTGCTCCCTGGAGCCCTCCACTCCTGCCCCACAAGAGCTAAGACTCCAAGGAGAGCAGCTGGGTCTCTCCCATCCCAGGCCTGTGCCCAGGGGCCTGGGCTGCTGGGAGACCCTGCCCGCCCATGGAAGGGCTGGAGGACAAGGGAAGCCGCTAATGCCTGCCGTGGGGCTCCCCGTCATTGCTCTGCACAGATATCTCTCGCACACCTGTGTTCGTATCTGTAAGGCGGGAACAGTGACGTGGCTGGCGTGGGTGACAGCACTAATCCTTGACTCCTGGTCAGCATTAGACCATTTCCAAAGCCGGTTCCCACTGCCATCTCCCTGGAGGCTCTCACCAGCCCTGCAGGGCTGATGCTCTGATCCATTCTACAGATGAGGAAGGGGGGCTCTGAGAGAGTCACCCAGCTGGCAGGTGGTGGTCCCACAAATGTCTGACTCCAAGCCACACTCACCTGCAACCCCCAGGGCGGAAGTCAGGGCCAAGGGTAATGTGGAGTTGTCAAGGGCTGTGTGTGTTAATGTGTGCACAGTTGTGTCATGTGTGTGCGTGTGTGTGTATATGTATGTGTGCCCATGGACATGCATGCTTGTGTGTGTGTGTATGTATGCCTGAGTATCCGTGCATGTGACCATGGGTATTACATATGTGTGTCCCTGTTTTTGTGTGTGTGCATGTGTCTGTGTGCACATGTGCAAATGTGTGTGTCTGTATGTGTATGTATGTGTGTCTCCACATGCACACAGATGTGTGTGCACAGGTGCCTATGTGTGCATGTGTGTGCACATGTATTATGTGGGTATGCATGCGTGTGTATGTGTGCTCTTCTGGGTGGAGGCATGGCTGACCCTGGCCCTGCTCTCTTCTAGGGGTTCTTGCTGCCTGGGGCTCCAGCCCCACCATCTCAGGTCCCTGGTCCTCACCCAGCCTCCCTGCCACGTGGCCCTGCTCACACACTCTCTCTGGACAATGCCACGTGCTCTGGTCACCACAGTTCTGCCCCAGAGAGAGCTCTGCCTCAGGCTCAGGTGATTCCAGCCTCCTGGTGCTGGCTCTCCCCTGGGGGGCCAGGCAGTGCAGCCAACCCTGCTGTTCCAAGAGGCTTTGTAGATATTTGGAGGCTGCCTCATCCCTCCAGACCTGTCCTCCCTCAGGTCAAGCCCCTTTGGCTAAACACCAGAGCCTGCTTACCAAGCCCTCTGGGTGAGAACGGGGCTTGTCCCCATCGGGGCAGACACTGTTGGCGCCCCACACGCACCCTTCAGCCCCACCTGGCTTTGGCTTTTGCCTGTGGCCACCTGCAACTCTGCCAAGGGCTTTCTCCAGCCACAGGAGCTGGCATGAGCCTGCTGAGACAGAGGTACCCTCGGGTAAGTGTTACCCAGTGAGGGGCAGGAGAGATGCCTGGCTTCATCACCCTAAGGTGGGCTGCCCCTGAAATGTGCTCAAAACCACCGTCTCCCAGAGGGAGCGTGGGATGGAGCCCCAGCTGCTCCCACAGGTCACCTGCCCATGAACACACCTGTACTGGGCATACCCTTCTCGGCCTCTCTCCCTGCCCAGTGCTGCCTGGGGTCACTGCCAGGTAAATTACTTGTCCTTTATGGATTCCTTCTGCCTCTGGGCTGACTCCACTTAGGGAGTCCTGTTCCTATAGACTGGGCCGAAAGCTGGTCACTTCCCAGCAGTTCCTCCTCCACGGAGTCTTTTCCCATCGGTTCCTCTGTGCCCAGCCCCGTTCTGGAGGTGGGAACAGTGGCCCTGGAGGGACAGAGACTCCCTCCTCTTTCCACTGTCTTCTGGGTGTCCAGCCTCCCAGCCCCCGGGTCCTGGGAGCTCAGCACCATTCTGACCTGCCCACAACCAGCCTGCTGCCCGGGACCTCCCAGCCCAAGAAGGCCACCCAGAGCCACCAAGGCCTGAACAGTACCCAGTACCTGGGACCGGCTGTCCAAGCCTGCTTGGAAACCTGGGGCTGGGAATTCCACGGCCACACCCAGTGGTTGCCTGATGCCTCCCTCCACCACCCAAGGTCCCCAGGCAGCTCCCCAGGCCCAGACTCCCCAGCCCGACTGACCTTGGCCTCCAGTGTGGTCAGTCGCTCACTCATGTCACTGAGCCGGGTGCAGTTCATGCATTCTGAAAGAGAAGAGGAACTTATATGAGAGCAGAGTGTAGACCCTAGGAAGACAGCAGCCCAGTTACCAGGATAGCCTCTGGGCAGGCAGGCAAGCAGAGAAATCTCCAGTCATTTTGCCTGGAAAACTCCTATTCATCCTTCAAAGCCTTACCCTCAGAGCCCCCTCCTCCATGCAGCCTGCTGGACCACTAAGCCTCCCTTCTGAGCACGCGCAGTACACTGTACTGTCTGTTTATTCAGACAAGGTGATGCCATGAGCTGGTGAGCACAATGAAGGCAGGGGTCTTTTTCTATTGTGTTCACCCATGAATCTCAGTGACTGGCACAAAGCAGAGACTCAAAAAATATCTGACAATTGATGAGCAGATAGTGAGGTGGGCCCCTGACCTTGAGAACCAGAGTCTGGGGAAGGAGTTGGGCTAATAGACACAGGGTGGGAAGGGGATGCCAAAGCCAGTCCAATCAGGGGGACAATCAAGGAGGACGTCCTGGAGGCAGTGGCATCAAAGATGAGACCTGAGAAATGCACAATAGCTGGCCAGGTTCAGCAGAGAGAAGAGCAAATGCATTCTAAAAGAAAAAGGAATGCATTCTGAAAGAGTACATTTTCTGAGGCTGGGAGGGGAGTGAGAACAGGGCAGGTTGGCCAACTCAGAACACACTTGAGGACTGCCAAGGCTGGAAAGGTCAAGGAGCTCTAACACCAGGGGCCTGGGAAGGGCTGTGGCAGTGTCTGTAGGTCACTGGAGGGTCTTAGGCGGGTGAAATTCAAGGTCAAGTTTGCATTTGTAGATGCTCACTCTGGCAGCAGAGTGTGCAGTGGATGGAAGTGGGAGGGACTGGAGCCCGGAAGGCCAATTAGGAGCCTCGTGATGCTGACCCCACCCAAGAGCACATCTCTCTGGGCTGTAATTACCTTTTTATGTCTGTCTCCCCCGAGGCCCGAGACCTGGAGCTCTTTAATGATGAAATAGATGGTTCAAAGCTGTTCTAAAGAGCTTTTATTGCTCTAGAAGTCAGGGGATGCCTAAAGTCTCTTTCTTCAGCTCATTTCAAAGCCTGACCCTGCACATCCCCATCACTGTTAAACAGATGCCTAAGAGGTATTTGGGTAACTGAATAGCTCCCACTCTGCATGCTGGGGCTGACCACGATCCTGCTTGGGAGAGGTGAGAGCTGCAGCCCACGCGCACAGTCCATGGCCCCCCAACACTGTCAGCCTCCCCCTTGTTCTTGGAGCTATCCCCGTCTTTGTCATCGAATGCAAATCACCTTGAAATGTCCCGTGTCCTTAAAAAAAAAAACAAAAAACAAAGGGCGATTCCTCTGCAATAGATGTTTGGGGAGAAACCACGGGGAGTTGGGGGGAGTCTCAGGACCCTGGGAATAGGTGGTCGAGGCTGTACCCTCAGGGTGCTCAGTCTCGGGTCAAGAGGGGGCAACACCCTACTCGCTGCTCCTCACTGACATGTGGCCTAGCAGAGGGCCCCTCTCCCTCCTTCCCTCCCTTCTACCCCTGGCTGGCCCAAATCAGTGATTTATAAGCATTTGTTAAGGAATAGAACTCTTTCTCCTCCATAAAACCTTGTCAGTACCTCTGATGCATAAAACAGATTGAAGACTGAGGTATAAACACTGAACATTCAAACAACTAGAGGAATATATACAGTTTTCTGACTCTGGGACCAGGCAGGACTTCACCAAAGACACATGATACAGGGATGTGGTTTTCTAGTTAAACATGGTGGATTGAACACAGGTTCCCTTCTGTTTCCTCTCAGGAAAGGGCTGATAAAGAAATAAAAAGGTAGGCCAGGTGTGGTGGCTCACGCCTATAATCCCAGCACTTTGGGAGGCCAAAGCGGGAGGATCATGAGGTCAGGAGATCGAGACCATCCTGGCTAACATGGTGAAACCCCGTCTCTACTAAAAAACACAAAAAATTAGCCAGGCATGGTGGCGGGCGCCTGTAGTCTCAGCTACTCGGGAGGCTGAGGCAGGAGACTGGCATGAAGCCAGGAGGCAGAGCTTGCAGTGAGCCGAGATCGTACCACTGCACTCCAGCCTGGGTGACAGAGTGAGACTTCTTCTCAAAACAAAAAAACAAAAAAACAAAAAACAGAAAAAAAGCAAGAAATAAAAAAGGTATAAAATCCACAAAGCAAAGGGAAAGGCGGAGGGACCTCTTGGCAGATGAACAATGCAAATACTATTTGGCAAGGTGCATGCAGCCAGGTGCGCCAGCCAGCCTTGCATACCCAAGGCGGGGATGGAGACTGGGAGCCACTGGCTCTCCTGGGGCTCAAGATGCCCCAGATGGGGCAGAGGAGGGAGTCCTCCCTGGAAACAGGGGCCCGCCAAAGAGGAAAGACCCACCGCCGCTGACATTTGGGGACATCCCTGATGAAACGGTGGAGTCCCTGAAAGGCCAGCCTCCAGGAAGTCCCCAGCCAACAAGGCCCTGGCGTCCAGGGGGCTTTCGGTGCCTGCTTTTTTTTTTTTTTAAAGACAGAGTCTCACTCTTGTCACCCAGGCTGGAGTACAGTGATGCAATCTTGCTCACTGCAACCTCCGCCTCAAGTTCAAGTGATTCTCCTGCCTCAGCCTCCCGGGTAGCTAGGATTACAGGCACGCATCACCACGCCCGGCTAGTTGTGTATTTTTAGTAGAGACGGGGTTTTACCATGTTGCCCAGGCTGGTCTTGAACTTCTGACCTCAAGGGATCCGCCCACCTCGGCCTCCCAAAGTGCTGGGATTACAAGTGAGAGCCACCACACCCAGCCTAGTGCCTTCCTCTTAAACTTACACAACCAATGACTCCTGTGCGGCTGAAAGAAGTCCTTAATGGGAAAGGCAGAGATCAAAATGAACAGGGTTCCATTTGTTCACCTATTCACTCACCCACCCAGCTACCCATCCTACACCTCAATCCACCCCAGCCCTAAACACCCCCATCTACCCACCTATACATTCACCCTGCTCCCCATCTGTCCACCTCCTCTCCTCTACCTCTAATCATCCCTCATCCACCCGAAGGCTCTGTGGATGTTCCTGCGACTGGATGACACTGTGCCAACACTCTAATACTGGTGGGGAGAGGGTCAGGGCTGCACAGACCCGAATGCCTGCCTTCAGGGGTTGTCTACTTGAAAGCAGAGATGCATGACCCCTCTCTAGTAGCTGTGTTCTGTGGGTTGACCAGGATCACTTGGAAAAAGCAAGATGGAACCTAAGCATCCACCAATGGTGGATTGGATAAAGAAAATGAGGTGCATATACACCGTAGAATATTACACAGCCATGAAAAAGAATAAAATCATGTCCTTTGCAGCAACATGGACGCAGCTGGAGGTTGTCATTCTGAGTGAACAAACTCAGAAGCCGAAGATCAAATATTGCATGTTCTCACCTATAAGTAGGAGCTGAACAAGGGGTATATATGGACATAAAGATGGGGTATGAGGATTGAAAAATAATCTCTCTGGTACAGTGTTCAACATTTGGGTGATGAGGCCGGGCATGGTGGCTCACGCCTGTAATCTCAGCACTTTGGGAGGCCGAGGTGAGAGGATCAGGAGTTCGAGACCAGCCTGGCCAACATGGTGAAACCCTGTCTCTACTAAAAATACAAATATTAGCCAGGTGTGGTGGCAGATGCCTAAAATCCCAGCTACTAGGGAGGCTGAGGCACGAGGATCGCTTGAACCCGGGAGGCAGAGGCTGCAGTGAGCCAAGATCAAGCCATCGCACTCCAGCCTGGCCAAGAGAGCAAAACTCCGTTTCAAAAACAAAAAACAAAAAATATTTGGGTGATGGGTGCACTACAAGCCCAATCCCTACTATTATGCATGTAACAAACAAGCACATATAACCCCCTGAATCTAACATAAAATAATTTTCTTCTGAGACAGAGTCTTGCTCTGTTGCCTGGGCTGAAGTGCAGTGGTACAATCTTGGCTCACTGTAACCTTTGCCACCGGGGTTCAAGTGATTCTCCTGCCTCAGCCTCCCAAGTAGCTGGGACTACAGTCACGTGCCACCGTGCCTGGCTAATTTTTGTATTTTTAGTAGAGATAGGGTTTCGCTGTGTTGGCCAGGCTGGTCTCGAACTCCTGACCTCAAGTGATCCACCCGGCTTGGCCTCCCAAAGAGCTGAGATGACAGGCGTGAGCCACAGCACCTAGCCTTAAAATAAAATAACATATTTAAAAAAGAAAAGGATGGGTGTGGTGGCTCATGGCTGGAATCCCTGTACTTTGGGAGGTTGAGGTGGGTGGATCGCTTGAACCCGGGAGTTTGAGATCAGCCTGGTGAACATAGTGAGACCCTGTCTGTACAAAAAGATACAAAAGTTAGCCAGGCATGGTGGTGCGTGCCAGTAGTCTCAGCTACTTTGGAGGCTGAGGCAGGAGGATCACCTGAGTCCAGAAGGTTGAGGCTGCAGTGAGCCATGTTGGCACCACTGCACTACAGTTTGGGCAACAGAGCCAGACCCTGTCAGAGAGGGGAGGGGAAGGGAGAGGACGGGAGGGGAGAGGAGGGGAGGAGAGGGAAGGGGAGGGAAGGGAAAAGCAACTCTCCAGCTCGAGCCACACAGGAAGACACCACCCCACCCTTGGGGCCTGAGGGAAGAGGAGGAGGAGGTGGACATGGGGAAGTTACAAATGACAGCCCCGGCCTGTCCAGGAACTCTGGGCAAACTGCACAATCTGGAGGCTTTTAGGGGCCTTGAGCAGAATGTTTCAAGGGCCTGAGGCAACAAATAGGATCCCCTGCATGGGGGAAGTTCAGCGGATGGAGGGGGAGGCCCAGCTCTCTCAAAGACCTATTTCTGGAAATTATGCTGGGCCTGGGCCCAGTTTGCTCTGGCACTGGGCACCCTGCTTGGCAGGTGAGGAGCAGCTTGGCCAACAGTGGACATGGAGGTTGTGGGGTGGGTCCAGCTCCCCAGCTGTGGTGAGGCCCTAGAGGCCCAGCCAGCTCGGACTCCCCACACCACCCCCATCCCCGGGCAGGCGCTCCAGAACCGGACAGGATTTTCATTCCCTTGGCATCTGTCATCGACAGGCAATTAAGCATGTTTGTTTAACTTTCTCTGATTATTCACTGGAGTGCTGGAAACATGGAAATGGTGATGGGGGTGCTGATCCTGCCCGCTCCTGGCTCTGTGATCGGAGGAGGCCCTGCCCGAACTACTCTACGATGTGGTCGCTAACTTTCCAGGATTATGAAGTGTCCCATATGCCTGGCCCCTCCGAGAACACACTGGCCCTGGAGCACCTGGGGCCACAGTGCCTTTCCCAGCGTCTAGGACCCACGCAGAAACCAGCGGGGGAAACCTTTGCCAATAGGTGTATGTTGGAAGTGTCAACGTACCAGGCAAACTAGTCTGTGTTTGTGGGTGCACAAGCAAGTGTGTGTGTGAAAGACACAGGCTGGTGTGGTGGCTCACGCCCGTAATCCAAGCACTTTGGGAGGCTGAGGTGGGCGGATCACGAGGTTAAGAGATCAAGACCATCCTGGCCAACATGGTGAAACCCCGTCGCTACTAAAAATACAAAAAAAAAAAAAAAAAAAATCAGCTGGACGTGGTGGTGCATGCCTGTAATCCAAGCTACTCGGGAGGCTGAGGCAGGAGAATTGCTTGAACCTGGGAGGCGGAGGTTTCAGTGAGCCGAGATCATGCCACTGCACTCCAGTCTGGCAACAGAGCTAGACTCCATCTCAAAAAGAGAAAAAAAAAAAAAAGAAAAAAGAAAAAGAAAAGAGAAAGAGACAGACAGAGACATAGAGAGAGAGAGCAGGCCAGGTGGGGTGGCTCATGCGTGTCATCCCAGCCCTTTGGGAGGTCAAGGTGGGAGGATCGCTTGGGCCCAGGAGTTGGAGACCAGTCGGGGCAACATGGCAGGACCCCATCTCTAGAAAAAATTTTAAAATTAGCTAGATGTGGTGGCGTGTGCCTGTAATCCTAGCTACTCAGGAGGCTGAGGTGGGAGGATTGCTTGAGCCTGGGAGGTGGAGGCTGCAGTGAGTTGTCATTGTGCCACTGCACTCCAGCCTGGGCTGGAGATGTAGTGTCCGAGAGAGAGTTGATTGTGCGGTGTGTTCATTGTAAAGAGAACTATAGAGACCTGGGTCTAAGTCGGCCAGGAACTCACCGTGTGGCTTGAGACGCCCTCTCTCTCTCCACACCTCAGTTTTCCCATCTATAAAGGGGGTTTACACTGGATCAGCTCCAGTGGCCTCAGGCTCCGGGACTCTTCACTCTTGCCGCCGGTGACCTCCTCCTCGGCCTCTCACTTCCGGGCTCTGCCCACCCACAGCAGGACAACAGTTGTCAAGTCCACCTGCCATCTGCCTTTGGTCAGCACTGCTCCTGGTGATGGCTCTGCTCCCAGAATTCAGGACCCACCTCCCAAATGAGGCTGGATTCCCAAGGCCTGGGCCCTGAGAGGGGATTTGCAGATAGGGTAGGAGTTGGTTATTGCAGGGAAATGGAAAGAGGCAGCTGGAGTCTACTTGAGCCACAAGATCCCAGTGGGAGGCAAGGCACATGGATGGTCCTGTCCCCAGAGGCCCAGCTCCCTCTGTGAGAGGTCTCAGAGGGGTCTGCAGGCAGAGGGCATGTGCAGGGCAAGTGTCACCAGCAGGCCACCCCAACCAGGGCCCAGTTGGAGGCGATCCTTAAAAATCCATCCAGAAGGCTGGGAGCAGTGGCTCATGCTTATAATCCCAGCACTTTGGGCAGTTGAGGTGGGTGGATCATCTGAGGTTGAGAGGTCAAGACCAGCCTGGCCAACATGGAGAGACCCCATCTCTACTAAAAATACAAAAATTAGCTGGATGTGGTGGCGGGCACCTGTAATCCCAACTACTCGGGAGGCTGAAGCAGGAGAATCGCTTGAACCCAGGAGGCGGAGGTTGCAGTGAGCCGAGATCACGCCATTGCACTCCAGCCTGGGCAACAAGAGCGAAACTCTGTCTCAAAAAAAAAAAAAAGAAAAAGGAAAAGAAAAGAAAAAGAAAACGCAGTTCTGCTCCAGCTAAAAAGATACCATGGCCAATAGGAGGGCAGCATGGCCCACTGTGGCTGTCCCCAAGGAGACTGGCTGGATCCCCATTATCAAAATCCCATTGAGAGGTGAGCCAGCAGGGTAGTATTGGGGTGTCAGTGTAAAGGCTGGACTGCCATGTAGGAGGGGGGTCAAAGGAAGAAAGTCTCTGCGTTTGGTCACTTTCTAACTTAAGTAAGAATGAAGTGCCAGGCGCGGTGGCTCACACCTGTAATCCCAGCACTTTGGGAGGCCAAGGTGGGCGGATCACGAGGTCAGGAGATCGAGACCATCCTGGGTAACACAGTGAAACCCCGTCTCTACTAAAAATACAAAAAATTAGCCGGGCGTGATGGTGGGCACCTGTAGTCCCAGCTACTCAGGAGGCTGAGGCAGGAGAATTGCTTGAACCCGGGAGGCGGAGCTTGCAGTGAGCCAAGATCATGCCACTGCACTCCAGCCTGGGTGACAGAGAGAGACTCCATCTCAAAAAAAAAGACCAAAAAAACAACGAAGTCAGAGGCCAGGCTCAGTGGCTCACACCTGTAATCTCAGCACTTTGGGAGGCTGAGGAGGGCAGATCACGACTTCAGGAGATCAAGACCATCCTGGCTAACACAGTGAAACCCCATTTCTATTAAAAATACAAAAAAATTAGCTGGGCATGGTGGCACACGCCTGTAGTCCCAGCTACTCAAGAGGCTGAGGCAGGAGAATGGCTTGAACCCAGGAGACAGAGGTTGTAGAGAGCTGAGATCAGGCCACTGCATTCCAGCCTGGGTGACAGAGCAAGACTCTGTCTCAAAAAAAAAAAAAAAAAGAATGAAGTCAAACTGTGGATACTGAGTGGGAACTATCTCAGCACTCTTGCTCCACCTGGCTCTTAGAAAGCTGGCATCAAAGGCCATGCCACACACTCACAAATCATAAGATTCATAAGATTCTTCTCTGGGGCACCCATTCTCAATGATATGAAAGCAAGTGCCTGGACCATGACTGGGCATGGACAAAGTCTGTCTATAACCCTGGGGGTTCTGTTGACTTGGCTGGCAGAGTCTGTTTTTCTCCCTCTCTGCCTCCACATCCAACCCTTATTCAAGGTTGATGGGTCTTGCACCATGGCTGGACCACAGGCCAAAGCATCTTCCCCCCAGCAAGATCTAATGAAAAACTACTGTTATAGAATTATTAAGCTAGTTTAGCAAGGTGGCTGGAATATAAAGACAGTTTACAAAAATCAATCATATTCCTACATACAACAAGCAAATAGAAAAAGAAATTAAGTGATACCATGCACAAAAGCATCATAAAGTATGAAATTACATACGACTAAATCTCCTGAAAACTATAAAACACCACTGAGAGAAATTAAATAACTAAATAAATGGAAAGATATACTATGTTCATGGATTGGAAGACTCAATATTATAAAGATGTTAATTCTCCCCATCCCAGTAAAAATTGCAGCTGGTGTGTTACACTAGTACATTGAACATGTCAGTGTCTATACCACTGGGTTGGTGTGTTACGCTGGGACATCAAACATGTCAGGTCTATACCTCTGGAAACAACAGAGCATTTTCTGGCTGTAGGTGCCTGATAAATTGTCTTGATTTTCCTTTGTAATTCAACTGTATAGAAGGTTTTTCCCTTAGCAGTAGGGGGAGTACAGGTGATTAATCATTGATGTCACTGCAATAGTCGTTTTTTTTTTTTCTTTGAGACAGAGTCTCACTCTGTCACCCAGGCTGGAGTGCAGTGATGCCATCTTAGCTCACTGCAACCTCTGCCTCCCGGGTTCAAGCAACTCTAGTGCCTCAGCCTCACGAGTAGCTGAGATTACAGCCACCCACCACGATGCCCGGCTCATTTTTTGTATTTTTAGTAGAGACAGGGTTTCACCATGTTGGTCATGCTGGTCTCGAACTCCTGACCTAAAGTGATCCGCCCACTTGAGCCTCCCAAAGTGCTGGGATTACAGGTATGAGCCACTGTGCCTGGCCACAATTGTTGTTTTTGAAAATAAATAAATAAATAAATATAAATTCTTCCAGTTGATCTATAGAGTCAATGCAATCCCAGTCAAAATCCCAGTAGACCTTTTTTTTTGGCGGAAATTGTCAGATTGATTCCAAAATGTATATGAAAATACAAATGTCCAAGACTAGTCAAGGCAGTCTTGAAGAAGAACAAAAGTAAAAGATTTATACTACTAGAATTGAGACCTTGTTACAAAACTATAGTAATTAAGACATGAGACAGATGGATGGTACAAAGTTAGACAAATAGATCCACACTTACACATCACTTGGCTTATGAAAAAGGCGCAAATGCAGTATAGAAGACAAAGGATAGACACATCAATAAATGGTGCTGGTCAATTGGATATACAAATGAAAAAGAAAAATAAAAGAATCTGACTCCTAATCCATACCACGTGCAAAAGTCAATTCCAGTTGGATTGTAGATCTAAACATAAAGGGTAAAAAAATACAGCATTTGGAAGAAAACATAGGTGACTACCTATATGACCTCAAAATAGAGTCCTTAAGCAGGATGCAAGAAGCATTACCATTTAAAAAAATTGATAAAGTAGACCACATTAAAATTAAGAATTTCTCGGGCCAGGTGTGGTGGCTCACGCCTGTAATTCCAGCACTTTGGGAGGCTGAGGCAGGTGGATTATTTGAGGTCAGGAGTTTGAGACCAGCCTGGCCAACATAGTGAAACCTCATCTCTACTAAAAATACAAAATTAGCCAGGCATGGTGGCGCATGCCTGTAATCCCAGCTACTCGGGAGACTGAGGCAGGAGAATGGCTTGAACCCAGGAGGCGGAGGTTGTGGTGAGCCGAGATCGTGCCATTGCACTCCAGACTGGGCAACAAGAGCAAAACTCCACCTCAAAAAAAAAAAAAAAAGAATTTCTTTTCATCAAAAGACACCATTAAGAGAATGAATGAAGAAGTATATCACCAACTGGAAGAGGATTCTTGGAATATGTGTATGCACAAAATAAGAGCTCCAAATGGCCAATGATCATATGAAGAGGGGGTCAAGTTCATTTGCCATATCAGGGAAATGTAAATTAAACCACAATGTGATACTCCCACATAGCCACTAGAATGGCTGATATTAAAAAGACTAACAGTTACTCTTTTTTTTTTTTTTTAACCAAGTATTAGAGAGGATGCGGAGCAACTGGAACTGTCTGTCATACACTGCGGGTGGGAGTATCAATGGTACAACCACTTTTAAAACCCCTTTGGCAGTCTCTAATAAGGCTGAATATAAGCCCACTCTATGACACAACAAGTCCATTCCCAGATATCTCCTCCCTTCCCATGAAAATACAAGCCAGGATATAATAAACTTCTGCATCAAACATCTTCCTGATCTCTGTCTTAAGTCCCTGTTACTCCAGTGGAAGCCCCTCTCTGCTTTTTCTAGACTTAGTGGAAATAGGAAATAGTTGCTGGGGGCTGCAGGAGAAGCTGTTCCCAAACATGGTGAGGAAGCCTCACCAGATGCCTGATTTTGATCTTAGACTTCTCAGCCCCCAGAGCTGTGAGGAAATAAACTTCTGTTCCTTATAAATTACCCAGTGTCCAATATTTTGTTCTAGTAGCACAAAACAGACTGAGATAGATGGATATACAAAAAGTTATCCCATCCAGAGGGCTAAGTGCTGTAAGCCAGTTGGGCACAGGTGCAAGGCAATTGGCGAGAAGGTGGGTGCCTAAGTTCCCTTGGAGTGGTCAAGGAAGGCTTCCTGGAGGAGGTGGTGCTTAATTAGGAGCCAGCTGACCAATGCGGGTGTGAGGGAGGGTTGGGAGCCACTTCTAGATGAGAGAACAAGACAGGCACGAAATTCATTCACAAAATGAATAAATATGTTCACCGAAAGGCATGCACAAGAATGTTCATGGCAGCATTGCTCAGAATAACCCAAAATTAGAAACAGCCCAAATTCCTATTAATGGCCAACTGGATAAATAAGTTGCATATCACAAAATGAAATACAACACGGTCAGAACAGTAGGCAAACCACATGCAACAGTGTGGACGAGTCTCACAGAACACGTCAGGTGAAGGAGGACAGACTCAAACAAGTACCTACTGTCTGATTCCATTTATCTGAAGTATAGAAACAAGCAGAAGAGTCTAAGGTGTTGGAATTCAAGTGAGTGGTTACCCGTGGGGAGAGTCACAATTGAAAGAGGCAAGAAGAGGGCTTTCAAGATCATGAGAACGTTCTTTGTTAATGTGGGTGCTGGTTACACAGGCATGATCAGTTTGTAATAAACATGCCAAAGTGTTCTCTTAATTGTCCTAAAATGCCAATCCAACCTTGTCACCCTGTGTGCTGCTGCTGTGGCCTACTTGCCATGCTCTGTGCACCTCTTGCTCTCCTAAGCCTTTACCAGTCTTGTACTCTCATCTAGAAATGGCTCCCAACCCTCCCTCACACCTGCATTGGTCAGCTAGCACCACCTCTTTCAGGAAGCCTTCCTTGACCACCCCAAGGGCACTTAGGCACCCACCTTCCCACCAATTGCCATGCACCCTGTACACAACTGGCTTACAGAATTTAGCACCCTGGATGGGATCACTTTTTGTATATCCACCTGTCTCAGTCTATGTTGCATTATGAGAACCAAATACCTGAGATAGGGTAATATGGTTTGGCTCTGTGTCCCCACCCAAATCTCATCTCGAATTGTAATCCCCATGTATCAAGGGAGGGACATGGTGGGAGGTGACTGGATCATGGGGGTGGTCTCCCTGTGCTGTTTCTGTGATAGTGAAGGAGTTCTTATGAGATCTGATGGTTTAAAAAGTGGCAGTTTCCCCTGCACACATTCTCTCTCCTGCTGCCTTGTGAAGACAGGCCTTGCTTCCCCTTTGCCTTCCACTATGATTATAAGTTTCCTGAGGCCTCCCCAGCCACGTAGAGTTGTGAGTCAGTTGGGCCTCTTTTCTTCGTCAATTACCCAGTCTGAGGTAGTATCTTTATAGCAGTGTGAAGACAGGCTAATACACTGGGTAATTTATAAAGAACAGAAGTTTATTTCCTCACAGCTCTGGGGGCTGGGAAGTCCAAGATCAAGATCAGCCATCTGGTGAGGCTTCCTTACTGTGCATGGGAACTGCTTCTCCCTGCAGCCCCCAGCAGCTGTTTCCCATTTCCACTAAGTCCAGAAAAAACATAAAGGGGCTTATAGAGAGAGTCAGGGCCCTGCTGCTGGGGAAGGAGCATGAGAGGGGAGCAAAAGGAAGACCACTCCACATGTCCCCTGCTGGAGCAAAAACATGCAAGAACACGGGTGTGTGTGTGTGTGTGTGTGTGTGTGTATGTGTCTGTGCTTGTCTGTCAACCTGGTTCTCTTCCTCCCACCTTTGCCTCCTTAGTAGCTGGGAGTACAGGTATGCACCACCATGCCCAGCTAATTAAAAAAAATTTTTTTGTACAGACGAAGTCTCAGTATGTTGCCCAGGGTGGTCGCGTCTCCTGGCCGCAAGCAATTCTCCCACCTCGGCCTCCCAAAGTGTAGGGATTACAGGTATGAGCCATTGCACCTGGCCAGTTCTTAAATGAGTCTCTCTCCAAAATGATTTGGCTATAAAAGACTCTGCTATCAGGAGGCTGGGAGGGTCCCCAAGGACCCTGTGTTCTGCACCGTCTCTAGCTGAGCTGCCCTGCCTGCCCCAGGCAGGTGTTGGGTGGGCTTGACTCAAGAGCATACCCTGAGACCTTCAGACCCCATCTTCAGCTTATGATGCTCTGGGGGGACTTCTGGATGTAGCAGTGGTGGTCTCTACTCAGCATGCACACAGAGAGCTTGTCCCTTCCTGCACATCCTCCCTGGATAAACAGCTGGGACTAAAGATAAGGACACTCCCTGCAGGCTGAGGGTAAAGATCTGGACCAGGCAATAGACCAGGGGATTATTGCCCCATTTTATTGTGGAGGAAAACTGAGGGCCACTGAGAGGGAGCAGATGAGCTGAAATGGAACCAGGGCATCTGGCTGCTCATCCTGTAGCCCTGCCTGGACTGGAGGGCCTGGGATGCTTCACAGGGGATCACGTTTCACCATGGAAGCTTGAGAATGAGCCGCGGTGATGTGATCCATCTGCTCTCAGCAAGCAAAACTCAGCTCCTTTTCCCGAGGAGAGAGGAGGGAACACTGGACGCCCAGATGACGTGACTTCTAGCTCCGTTAGTTACTGACTCAGAATGACGAGGTTGAACAGGCTTTAAAAGAGTGTCCAGGTGGTCCCTGCCTCTGATCTATGGGTGGCTGAGGCACAGAGAGGGCTGTGCTCTGCCTGAGGATGCACAGGGCAGTTCCCAGTGCCTGACCCCGCTCCCTGTTCAGTGTCCCCCAGCTGGCAGTGGCTGAGTGGGATCTCAGAAGGTGCACATGCATAGAGCAGGAAGCCTGTCCCCTGGCCTCAGCAGCCTGTGCAGAGTGGCAGGGAGCCACCAGCAGGGCCCGGCAGCCTCTCCCTCTGCAGCCTCCTAATGCTCACTTTGGTTCCTTTTGTTGGAGAGGCTGAGGTGGGATGATCGCTTGAGCCCAGAAGTTGGAGGCAGCAGTGAGCTATGATGACACTACTGCACTCCAGCCTGGGCCACAGAGCGAGACCCTGTCTCTAGGGGAAAAACTAAAAAAAGAATTTGTGGCTCCTGATTGCTTTGGGCCACTTTGGAAACCTCAGGAGTCAGTGAGTTAGAACTGTAACATCCGGGAGAGCTCCCAAAAAGGTGCATGAGCATTAGTGCCTGGATCCTGACACCTCCTGGGGCCATATCTGTACCTGTGTCACCTGCCAGACAGATTACCTGGAGATGAGTTTAGCTCACCTCTTCTGGACAGGCAAGTGTAACAGGTCATGGCAGGTCTGTTTGATTAAATTAATATATTAATTTATCAGCAACACTGTTCCATAGACCAGCTTTCCTTCAGACCAGCCATGAATGGGAGATGTCCCCAGAATGAAGGTGTGAGTATAGAGGGATGAGACTCTTTCAGGATCAAGTACTTCTTGGCCCTCCGTTGGGGACAGATTGGGGTCCCCACAGCTGGGGATGCTTGGATGAAGGAAGCTGGGTTACAATGTGCTCGGTGGAGGGATTTCAAGTCTTCCAGGAATGTCCCTCAGGACTTGACGGGGATTTCATTGCAACAAAAATAAGTGATCAGTCCCAGCAGTTGTTTGGGGCAGCAAGGATACCAGGAGAGGGGAACATCACTGTACATGTTTATCTTGCCGGTTTCAGCGATTCAATTGCTTCTCTTGGGTGGATTTCTGAGGATCGCATTGTTCATCTGAAGTTATTGCTTCAAGTGCTCTAACCCTTTCTTCCTCATCCAGAAAGAAATCATAAATAACTCCAGGGCCCCGCAAAGCTGGCAGCTGGCCCCGCCTGGGCCTGAAAGATGACACCAAGTGCAGGGGGAGATGGACTCTGTGGTTCCTGACCCACTTGGACACGGGGAGTTGGCGCTGCCATTGCTCTTCATCACTGGGAAAGAATTTGTCTTAATGGTGCTCCAAGCCCAAGGTCAAGGTTCAAAGGGTCATGAAACAAAGCTGGCAGCCTTGGAGCCTCCAGGCTGTGGTGGGGTGGGGAGCGGCCTGACACTGCCAGGCACTCTGAACCCCAGAGGGCTGAGGGGCACCCATAGCCTTGGGACTAGGTGAGGCCTCATCTTCCTGCAGCACCCACTGGTCAAGGCTCAGGAGGAGGCAATCACCTCTCAAGGAACAGACAAATTCCCAAAAATACAGCAAGATGCAGGCAAGGTTCTCTGGCCATTGGGGTTTTCAGAGAGAAATGGCAGCAGAGTTTTAAAAACAAAAGACAGGCTGGGTGCAGCGGCTCACACCTGTAATCCCAGTACTTTGGGAGGTAGAGGTGGGAGAATCTCTTGAGCCAAGAAGTTCAAGACTAGCCTAAGCAACTTAGCAAGACATCGTCTCTCAAAGTTTTTTAGAACAAGCTAGGCCTGGGTGGTGCATGCCTGTAGTCCCAGCTACTCGGGAGGCCGAGGTGGGAGGATCACTTGAGTCCAGGAGTTCGAAGCTGTAGTGAGCTATGATTGCACCACTGCAATCCAGCCTGGGACACAGAGCAAGACCTCATCTCAAAAAAAAAAAAAAAAAAAAAAAAGCGGGGAGAAGGGAAGCTTCTCTGACTGCAGTGGGGGAAGCCCTGGAGCACCCCAACCCTGTCTTCCAGCCCAGCTATCTTCTATCCCCTGGGATCAAGATGGGCAAGAGACGGTGAAATGGTTTGGCTGTGTCCTCACCCAAATCTCATCTTGAATTCCCACATGTTGTGGGAGGGACCCAGTGGGAGCCAATTGAATCATGGGGCAGGTCTTTCTCGTGCCGTTCTCGTGATAGTGAGTAAGTCTTGCGAGATCTGATGATTATATAAGTGGGAGTTTCCCTGCACCCTGCACAAGCTCTCTCGTGGCTGGGGAAGTCTCACAATCATGGCGGAAGGCAAGGAGAAGCAAGTCACCTCGCAGTGATTGTGAGGCTCCCCCAGCCACGTGGAGCTGTAAGTCCATTAAACCTCTTTTTTTCTGTAAATTGCCCAATCTTGGGTATGTCTTTATCAGCAACGTGAAAACGGACCAATACAGATGGGCAGGCAGGTCTCAGAGCCCCATTGCCCAGGTTCCTAGACACCCAACGGAGGAAGAGGTGAAGGAGATCCATCCACATCTCTGGGGAATGCTGCGCTCACACAGAAGCTACCTGCTTGGTGGCATTTGGCAGCCTGAGCTCAGCTTCCCTAGGGCAGTGATGTCAGCTCAGGCGGGAGATGGGATGGATGAAGGAGACAGGAAGGGAAGAATCACGGGGCAAGTGAAGGAGACTCCTTGAGTCTCAGGGTCAGACTCAGGATCACACCTTTCCTGGCAGGAGGCAGTTGCCACGGTAATCCGAGGAGCACTCGACAAGGCCCCTCCCCTTACCAGGCACCGACCTTCACCAAGGATGAATTTTTTCTTCCACTTGCCTGGATTTTCCAGCCTGGGAAATCACCCAAACACGATCTGGCTCTTTCTTAGGGAGACTTTCTGTGTATTGCTGCCCCGAATAGTTCTTTAAAATGCCTTCGAACAACATGACGGCCTCTGTGCAGGATTTTACAGTGGTTGCCTAATAGCTTAAGGCCTAGTCATCTCTCTGGGCCCTGCCCCCGACACGCTGTGTGACCCTGAGAAAGTTTTTCGGCTCTCTGAACCTCAGTTGTTTGGCCCTTAAGACACGAATGATCAAAGCCGTCTCCTGGGCCCCTGAACTGGTTAGAGAATGTGGGATTAGACTGCATGGCTGAGAAAAGACAGCTGTAATTTGTACTCTTATATTAAAAAGCAAATCTCACCAGGTGCACTAGCTTATGCCTATAATCACAGCACTTTGGGAGCTGAGGCCGGAGGATCACTTGAGCCCAGGAGTTTGAGACTAGGTGGGGCAACCTAGTGAGATCCCATCTCTAAAAAAAAAATTAAAACTAGCCATGCATGGTGGTGCGCACCTGTAGTCCCGGCTATTCGAGAGGCTGAGGTGGGAGGATTGCTTGAGCTAAGGAGGTCAAGGCTGCAGTGAGCTATGACTATTGCCACTGCACTCCAGTCTGGGCAACAGAGCAAAACTCTCTTTCTCTCTCTAAAAAAACAAAACAAAACAAAACAAAAACAACAAAAAAGCAAATCTCCCATACAGTTGTAAAGACAAGAAGGATCTTAGAATGATCTCACTCAGCCCTTTCTTCGTACAGATTAGAAAAGATATCTGGATGTTAAGTGGCTCACGGCCACAATCACACATTTGAATGGTGGCCAACCCAGGGCTAAAACCAGGTTCACCCTCCCAGGGCAGCAACTCCTTACTTCCCCCTCAGTTATTTACACCAAAGTAAGAATTAATCCTCAGTTCCACAGGGGGCACAATGTGTTACAAAGCATCCCCCTCGCCTTCCAGATGCCTGAGAGGTAGTTCTGTCCCCACAGTGAAGGACGGGAGAGAGATGGCCAAGCCCAGAAAAGGTAAGAGAGGGTCTGGCCGGGTGCAGCGGCTCATGCCTGTAATCCCAGCACTTTGGGAGGCTGAAGTGGGCAGATCACTGGAGGCCAGAAGTTCAAGACCAGCCTGGGCAACCTAGCAAAACCTTGTCTCTACCAATAATACAAAAATTACCTGGTTGTGGTGGCACACACCTGTAATCCCAGCTACTTGGGAGGCTGAGGCATGAGAATCACTTGAGCCAGGGAGGCAAAGCTTGCAGCAAGCCGAGGGATCAACCCACTGCACTCTAGCCTGGGCGACAGAAAGAGACTCTGTCTCAAAAAAAGAAAAAAAAAAAAGAGGCAGACATGGTGGCTCATGCCTGTAATCCCAGCACTTTGGGAGACAAAGGCGGGCAGATCACTTGAAGCCAGCAGTTCCAGACCAGCCTGGCCAACATGGCAAAACCCCGTCTCTACTAAAAATACAAAAATTAGCTGAGTGTGGTGGCACACACCTGTAGTCCTAGCTATTCAGGAGGCTGAGGCAGGAGAATCACTTGAACCAGAAGGTGTAGGTTGCAGCGAGCCGATCGCGCCACTGCACTCTAGCCTGGGCAACAGAGTCCCTGTTGAGACCCTGTCTCAAAAAAAAAAAAAAAAATTTATAGTAAGAGAGGGTCTCGAATCCAGAAACACCAATTTCTCCTTGATCAGAGAGGCACCGTTTGTGTGCAGGTTCCAAGAAGGAGACAGAAGACTCTGTTCAGGCACAGAGTGAGGCCACTAAATTGGGGCTCTTGTCTGCCTTGTTTATCGGCATCCAGACACTGGTCTGGAGCAACCAGGAAAGCTCCTGCCCCGTGGGCAGGGCTGGCGTCCACACTGGTCTTATCCCAGGCTTCTGGGAGCCCAGCTGCACTCACGAAGGCGCAGATGGGAGGATGTTCAGGCCAGAAGCAAAGCCATTGAAAGAACTTGGGACAACCAGAGGCTGGCCTCAGTGTCTGATGCCTGCTCTCTGCTCACAGCTGGGCTGGAGCGTGGGAGGAGCCGGGAAGGGAGCCTAGATCTCCCCACTTCAGCCTCTCTGAGCTTTAGGGATATGGTGGTGGCGGATAGGTAGCTGGAGATGCAGATTCTCTGCGAGGAGGAGACTGTCCAAGTACAAGGGAGGGGCAGCCTCACCCGGTTACCCCACATCCCCTTTCTCCTTCTCTCCTGCCCGCCAGTTCTGCAGGCTGGGCCCAGGCGCTGCAGCCAAAGACACATCTAGCTGTCTTGGAGGGGGGTCCTGACATCAGTGGATCACCCCCACCCATCCCCAGAGCCTGGGGTAAGACCCAAAGAGCACTGCCTCGCTAGCCATAGCTCACTGTCCCCTGCTCTCCAGCCAGCCCCAGCTGGAAGGAATAAACCTCCCTAATAGGGTTGTTGGGGACAACCCCGGGTCCCCTGACTCATCCAACACTCCTCCTCCTCCAGACCCCAGGGCCCAGAGAGGCAGCTGTCCAAAACCTCAGCAGCTCTGCCAATCTGGTGGGTGTGAAACAGAATCTCGTTGTGGTTTATTTTTTGTATTGTTTTTATTTTTATTTTTATTTTTTTGAGACAGGGTCTCACTCTGTCACCCAGGCTGGAGTGCAGTGGCGTGATCTTGGCCCACTGCAGCCTCTGCCTCCTGGGTTCAAGCAATTCTCCTGCCTCAACTTCCCGAGTAGCTGGGACTACAGGCACCCGCCACCACGCCCGGCTAATTTTTTTGTGTTTTTAGTAGGGACAGGGTTTCACCATATTGGCCAGGCTGGTCTTGAACTCCTGACCTCAAATGATCCACCCACCCCGGCCTCCCAAAGTGCTGGGATTACAGGAGTGAGCCACCGTGCCGAGCCTTGTTGTGGTTTAAATTTGCATTTTCCACATTGTTAATGAGACTGGACATCTTTTCACAGGTTTTTGAGCCATTTCTGTTTCCCCACTCTGGGAAATACCCATTCATGCCCTTGACCCGTTTTCCTATTAGGTTGTTCTGTCTTTTTCATTTTGATGCATAGGAGTTCTTTCTGCCGTATTTCCAATACCAGCCCGTCGTCAATTTCATGCTTTGCAAATATCTCCTCCCAATCTGTAGCATGTGTTTGTGCTGTGGTAACACTGCCTTTTGTCATAAAAATTTTTCCAATTTGCCTTTTATTCCTTTAACTCCACATATTGCACAGGTTAGGATCTGAAAGGCAATGCTGGGTAGAAGTTGTGACAACTACCTCCAAATCCCATTCATGACCTTAAAGGGAGGCTTCTGGCCAGGCACGGTGGCTCACACCTATAATCCCAGCACTTTGTGAGGCTGAGACAGGTGGATCACTTGAGGCCAAGAGCTTGAGATCAGCCTGGCCAACACGGCAAAACCCCATCTCTACTAAAAAAATACAAAAATACAAAAATACAAAAATTAGCTGGGCACGGTGACACATGCCTGTAGTCTCAGCTACTCAGGAGGCTGAGGCATGAGAATCACTTGAACACAGGAGGCAGAGGTTGCAGTGAGCCAAGATCACGCCGCTGCACTCAGTGGCGTGGGCGACTCTGTCTCAGAATAAATAAATAAATAGAAATAAAAATAAATAAAATAAATAGAGGCTGGGCGTGGTGGCTCATGCCTGTAATCCCAGCACTTTGGGGGGCCAAGGAGGGTGGATCACTTGAGGTCAGGAGTTCGAGACCAGCCTGGCCACCATGGTGAAACCCTGTCTCTACAAAAATACAAAAAAATTAGCTGGGTGTGGTGGCGCATGCCTGTAATCCCAGCTACTCTAGAGGCTGAGACAGGAGAATTGCTTGAACCCAGGAGGCGGAGGTTGCAGTGAGCCAAAATCATGCCATTGCACTCTAGTCTGGGCAACAGAGCGAGACTTCATCTCAAAATAATAATAATAATAATAATAATAATAATAATAAAATTGTAAAAAGGGAGGCTTTTAATGTCTCACACTAGTGCAATGCTTTCTGGGGAGTGCAGCAGCCAGGATCTATGTGCCAAGAAGCTTCTTTCTTTTCCTAGTTTAGCAAGAGTTTTCATCATGCATAGGTGTTGAAGTTCATCAAACTCTATTATCTTCTAATCTGTGAATGAGGTGGATTACATAAACAGATTTTCTGAAGAACTACATGGTAAGGACCTATTACTTTTTTGGTGCACTGCTGGATTTGAATAGCTATCTTATTTGGGGGTTTGTGCCTAAATCATTTATAGCTCCAACCGAATATTTGGTGGTCACAGAGGTAGGGCCAATTTGTGGGAAGTAGAGGCCAAGGTTTTGTTTCTGTTTTTTTGAGACAGGGTCTTGCTCTATTGCCCAGGCTGGAGTGCAGTGGCACGATCATAGCTCACTGCAGCCTCAACCTCCTGGACTCAGGCGACCCTCCTGCCTCAGCCTCCCTAGTAGCTTGGACTACAGGCAGGCACATGCCGCACACTGGCTAATTTTTTATTTTTTTGTAGAGACAGGGCTCTCAGTATGTTGCCCAAGCTCATCTCGAACCCCTGGTCTCAAGTGATCCTCCCACCTTGGCCTCCCAAAGTGCTGGGATTACAGGCGTGAGCCACCACACCTGGCTAGGTTTTGATTTTTTCCAGCCAAATTTTCCCCATCCAGAGTACACAGAAGATGGACAAGTTTTCTTGTTGCCTCCATGAGCCAGTGGGCTTTCCTGAGTTGCCTCTTCCACTAAGTCATAGCCCTAACTCAGCAACAGAGGAGCCCAACCTCCTCCCCTGTGCTGACTCAGGGGTAAACCAAGACCAATATTCTCACTCCACCCCGACCTCCACGGTGACCACAGCACCAGCAGCGAAACCCTCTGCTTCCTTAGCTTCTGGTAACTGGGGCACCTAGAGCACATTCCTGCCTTATGAATTCGGTTGTGTCTTTCATTTTATTTATTATTATTACTTTTAGAGACAGGGTCTCACTCTGTTGCCCAGGCTGGAGTGCAGTGGTGTGATCATAGCTCACTGCAGCTTCAAACTCCTAAGTAGGCTCAAGCAATTCTCCTGCCTCAGCCTCCTGAGTAGCTGGGACTACAGGTGTGCACCACCATGCCCAGCTAATTTTGGGGGGTTTTGTAGAGATGGAGTCTTACTATGTTGCCCAGGCTGGTCTCAAACTCCCGTGCTTATGCAATCCTCCCACCTACAGTCCTGGCAGAATTGGACTTCAGCAGAACCGGGGTCCTCCCTTTTGTTGGCCTGTGGGGAAACATTTCTGATGGGCCCCTTTTTGTAAGGTTGCAAGTAGTCACATGAATACTATCAGCCACACTGGCCAGATCAGGGGACAATCCTATGTCCTGGGACTTGAAACGTTCTTGTCCACGTGTGGCGCTTGGTGACTACCATGGCCAGGGACCAGCAGGTCCTGTCTGCCTTCAGCCTAGAGCAGGGCTCTGAGCCGCCTTTTCTTAGGATAGCTTAACGGAACTCACAAGGGCTCAGCCCCTGGACCAGCCAGGCCACTTTTGCCCTTGAGAATCAGGATTTGTTCTGGGAGTTCAGTTACTAGCATTCACATTGAGCATCCAGGAGACCCAGCCCTGAAACCGAGTCCAGTGGGTTATGCTTTCCCAAGTCAAAGCCTTCTAAAGGGTTTGGTGTGGCCAGGCCAAGGGAGGCAGGGAGAGGGCCTCTGCCCGTGCGCCACCACCTGATGTCGACTTGAACTCAGATGGGAATACTTTTGAAAAAAGTGAGATGGGCCGGGTGCGGTGGCTCACGCCTGTAATCCCAGCACTTTGGGAGGCCGAGGCGGGTGGATCATGAGGTTAGGAGATGGAGACCATCCTGGCTAACATGGTGAAACCCCTGTCTCTACTAAAAATACAAAAACTTAGCCAGGCATGGTGGTGGGTGCCTGTAGTCCCAGCTACTCGGGAGGCTGAGGCAGGAGAATCGCGTGAACCTGGGAGGTGGAACTTGCAGTGAGCCGAGATCGTGCCACTGCACTCCAGCCTGGGCAACAGAGCGAGACTCCGTCTCAAAAAAAAAAAAAAAAAAGAAAGAAAGAAAAAGAAAAAAGTGAGATGCACAAGTGCTCTGAATCACCTTGTGTGGCTCGCTCAGAGAAGCCCCCATTAGCCAGACACAGTGGCTCACGCCTGTAATCCCAATGTTCTGGGAGGCCAAAGCAGGAGGCTCTCTTGAAGCCAAGAGTTTGAGGCCAGCCTGGACAACATAGTGAGACCCCCTCCCAGCCTCATTCTCTACAAAAAATTTAAAAATTAGCTGGGCATGGTGGTGCTCACCTGTAGTCCCAGCTACATGGGAAGCTGAGGTGGGAGGATCACTGGAGCCCAGGAATTTGAGGCTGCAGTGAGCCTGACTCAGCCCCAAGCCTCAGGCTCGCCCTGTCTCTGCAGCTGTGTCAGAAGTCAGGAATAGCAGGTGCAAAGGCCCTGAGGCAGGGAAAAGGTTGGCAGGTAGTGAGCAAAGGTGTGTGTGACGTGGGATGAGGTGCAGCCTTACCTGCGGAGCCCAGGAGGGGACTTTTATCACAGTGAAGGGAATTACTGAGTTTCAGGGAGGGCGATTTCATGATCTCATTTACATCTTTAAAAGGCTCCTCTGAGAGGCCGGGTGCAGTGGCTTACGCCTGTAATCCCAGCATTTTGAAAAGCCAAGATGGGAGGATTGCTTGCGCCCAGGAGTTTGAGACCAGCCTGGCAACATAGTGAGATCCCCACATCTCTACAAAAAAAATTTCAAAAATTATCTGGGCTTGGTGATGATTGCCTGTAGTCCCAGCTACTCAGGAGGCTGAAGTGGGAGGATCACTTGAGTCCAGGAATTGGAGGCTGCAGTAAGCCATGATTGCACCACTGCACTCCAGCCTGGGTGACAGAGTGAGACCCTCTTAAAAAAAAAAAAAAAAAGACTGGGCACGATGGCTTATGCCTATAATCCCAGTACTTTGGGAGGCTGAGATTGGCAGATCACCTGAGGTCAGGAGTTCGAGACCAGCCTAGCCAACATGGTGAAACCCCGTTTCTACTAAAAATACAAAAATTAGCCGTGCGTGGTGGTGCACACCTGTAGTCCCAGCTACTCAGGAGACTGAGGCAGAAGAAGCACTTGAACCTGGGAGGCAGGGGTTGCAGTGATCCAAGCTCGCACCACTGCACTCCAGCCTAGGTGACAGAGTGAGGCCCCATCAAAAAAAAATAAAAGAGCCCCCAGTGCTGAAAGAGGCCAGGAAGCCAAACCCTGAGCTGCTGGGGGCCTCAACTCACCCATGTTGGCCGGGCCTAGACCATTCTGGGGGTGGGAATGAACCCTGCCCTGTACCTCTGCAGCCCCACTCTTCATCTGGCAGCAAGAACCAGTGATCCCTGGCCAGACTGGCATCCCATTAGTGAGTTTACCAGCCTTAGTGAGATGCCATTGCTCTAGGTGCAAGGAGGAGGGAGGGAATCAGAGGCTGTTTTCTGTACTTTTTTTCTTTTCTTTTTTCTTTTTTTTGAGACAGGGTCTCAGTCTGTAGCCTGAGCTGGAGTACAGTGGCACGATCTCAGCTTACTGCAACCCCCGCCTCCCAGGTTCAAGCTATTCTCCTGCCTCAGCCTCCTGAGCAGCTGGGATTACAGGCGCCTGCTACCACGTCTGGTTAACTTTTGTATTTTTAGTAGAGACGTGGGTTTCATCATGTTGGCCAGGCTGGTCTCAAACTCCTGACCTCAAATCATCCGCCCACCTCGGCCTCCCAAAGTGCTGGGATTACAGACACGAACCACCATGCCCAGCCTCCTGGTTGTCTTAAAGAGCTGGCACCTCTTCCTCCCCCATCTCTGGCTCCCTCTTTTGCTATGCGACGCGTCAGCTCCCCCTTCACCTTCTGCCACTAGTAAACGCTTCCTGAGGCCTCACCAGAAGCTGAGCAAATGCTGGTGCCAGGCTTGCAGAACTGTGAGCCAAGTAAACCTCACTCAGACTAGAGTGCAGTGGTACGATCATAGCTCACTGCAGCTTCGACCTCCTGGGCTCAAAGGATCCTCCCGCCTCAGCCTCCTGGCTGAGTAGCTGGAACAAACCTCTTTTCTGTATACATTACCCAGCCTCAGGTATTCCTTTATAGCAACACAAAATGAACTAATACAGGTGGGAAGGTAAAGACCTGAATTTGAAAAGTGACCACTTCCACATGTGAAATGACACCCAGCAAAGATTAGGGGTCTCTCCTCCTTCATCTGAGCTGAAACACCTTACGGCCAGGTTTCGTGAGTGATGGGAGAATCCTCTGAGGGTTCCTGTAAATAAGATTCTCTGTGCCCGGGCATGCTTTAGGAGAGAGGGGCCAATGTTTCATCTGATTATCAAGGAGGGGTGGGAAGGGAGGGTTGTTGGTTCATGCCACCCTAAATGTTAAGACCATCATCTTTTTTTTTTTTTTTTTTTTTTGACAGAGTTTTATCTCTGTTGCTCAGGCTGGAGTACAGAGGTGTGATCACGACTCACTGCAGCCTCAAACTCCTGGGCTCAAGCGATCCTCCCACCTCAGCCTCCTGAGGAGCTGGGACTACAGGTGTGCACCATGCCTGGATGATTTTTCTATTTTTTGTAGAGATGGGGTCTTGCTGTGTTGCCCAAGCTGGTCTTGAACTCCTGGCCTCAAGCAATCCTCCCTCCTAGGCTTCCCAAACTGTTGGGATTATAGGCATGGGCCACCGCGCCTGGCCAGGTTAAGGAATTTTGTAACAGTTACATGACGGAGCTGGGATTCTGTCTCCAAAGTCCACATTCTCCACCTCCATGCTCCAGTGTGTTTGGAGAGCCTCAAACAGCTTGTGATCAGTGGAAGAGAAGATGTGAGCAGGCACAAGGAGTGGAAGCCATGAGGCTGGAGGGCCATCAGGCTCTTGAAAGCCAGGAGGCTGTGGGATTCAGGATGCTGTGTTTGCACAACCCTAGAGGGCGCCATCATATCATGGTCCTCATAATTTTATATATATTACAGCAGTTTTCCAGCAGATGGCAGTCACGTGCCTTGAGGAAGGGGCACTTTTTCCTTAATCTGCACAAAGAAACCACAGGGACCAGCGGCGGTGCTATTTGGCTGATATCCAGGTGGGGTGGAAAGTCCAGAAGGGTCTCAAACAGGGAAGGGGAATGTTTAGATTTCTGCTTGCTCTTGGTGGGGAGAGACCGGAGGTTGCTGAGACAGTTCTGATAGGTGGGTGAGATCTAAGGTAAGAAAATGGGCCACTTTGTGGTGGCTCACGCCAGTAATCCCAACCTTTGGGAAGTGGAGGAGGGAGGATCACTTAATCCCGGGAGTTGGAGACCAGCCTGAGCAACACGGAGAAACCCCATCTCTATTACAAACACTAAAAATTAGGCATGGTGGCGTGTGCCTGTGGTCCCAGCTACTCAGGATGGGGAAGTGGGAGGATCACCTGAGGCGGCGAGGTGGAGGTTGCAGTGAACTGTGATCACACCACTGCACTCCAGCCAGGGCAACAGGGTAAGATTCTGTCTCCTGCTCCCCCCACCCAACAAAAAACAAAGCCAGGAGGGGCAGAAAAGAGGAGATGGATTAGAGAGGGCTGTAGAGACAGAAGAATCCAGGGGATGTTGGGGATCCCTTGCAACAGGGTCACAAGGAGAGAGTTGAGGCTTTGAGGTTTCTGATTTCAACAGCAGATTGGCTAGATGGAGTAGTGTTTTTCACTGAGCAAGGAGAATTAGAAGTAGTTCTAGGCAAAGCCGGGCGCCGTGGCTCACATCTGTAATCCCAGCACTTTGGGAGGCCGAGGCAGGCGGATCACTTGAGGCCAGGCGTTTGAGACCAGCCTGGCCAATGTGGTGAAACTCTGTCTCTGCTAAAAATACAAAAATTAGCCAGGCGTGGTGGTACACACCTGTAGTCCCAGCTACTCGGGAGGCTGAGGCCAGAGAATCGCTTGAACCCGGGAGGCGGAGGTTGCGGTGAGCCGAGATCACATCACCACACTCCAGCCTGGGCAATAGAGTGAGGGGAAAAAAAAAAAGGAGTGGTTCTAGGGAGTGGGGAGGAGTTGCTTTTGGATGTGTGCAGGGAGGAGAAGGCTGCAGACAGCACACCTAAGAGGGAAGTTGGAGAGGGATTGGACAGAAAGGTATGAATCTCAGCTTGTGACCAATCCATGCAAAGTAACAGCACTCTGGCTGGAAATCCCCGGATGGTCCAAACCATCTTGCAGAGCTGTTATGAGAAATGCACTCTCCTTAGGGACCGTGGTGCCCACTGACTAATCAGAAGGAGCAAATACAGTCAGGGAACCTCTTCTGCAGTTAGGAACACGGAGGCTAGGTAAAAGGAGAAAAGGGATCCAGTGTCCCAGAGCTCAGGGCTGGTACCCGGGATCTCCAGTTTCTAGACCAGCCCTGCAGCTCACCCCTGGTCTCGGGGCCCCTCTCAGCTCCCTGGAGCCAGAGCCACTGTCCCAGGGGGTGGGCTGGGTAGGTCTAATCTGGACCCGTTTGGTTTCTGCTAAGAGGCCCCCACCAGCTCTTTGATTGGCAGCCAAAACATGCTCCTTTCCAAGGCAAAAACAAAATAAAATAAAGCATGTTACAAAGTGACTCTCTCTTCTCCGATTCATTTTAATGTGCTTTTCAGCGTTGGTTTATTGTGAGCAGCTCTGTGTGCAGAAAACATGTGCTTGCAATATGCCAGTGACAGTGGGGATTCCAGGGGGCCTCCTGGCCGCCCCAAACAACCGGGACAGTCAGGAAGTTAAAGGCATGTCTTTGATGATCAGGTAATTGGTGACTCTCAAATATTTGTCCCAAAGGCTCTGAATGGGTGTGATTTCACCCAGAGTCCATTCCCTCCACTGACCCCATTCGGGCAGAGGGAAAGGACAGAAGGAGAATTCAAGGGCTGTGGTGTGAGGACGGGTTCTAGCTTAGAGTGTGGCTTCTCCTGTCCTAGGGTCCTCGAAGGTGTAACGAGCTGGGAGGGACCAGGAGACTCAGGGTCTAGTCTGTAATACCACTGTGTCATCTTAGGCAAATGTCTGTCCATCTCTGGGCTGCTGGGCCTCCGTTTCCCCATCTTATAAGAGAAGGCAGCTGTGATGGTTAATACTGAGTGTCAACTTGATTGGATTGAAGGATGCAAAGTATTGATCCTGGGTGTGTCTGTGAGGGTGTTGCCAAAGGAGATTAACATTTGAGTCAGTGGACTGGGAAAGGCAGACCCCACCCCCCTCAATCTGGGTGGGCACCATCTAATCAGCTGCCGGTGTGGCCAAAATACAAAGCGAGCAGAAGAATGTGAAAAGACTAGACTGGCCTAGGCTTCCAGCCTATATCCTTCTCCCATGCTGGATGCTTCCTGCCCTCGAACATCGGACTCCCAGTTCTTCAGCTTTGGAACTCGGACTGGCTTCCTTGCTCCTCAGCTTGTAGACGGCCTATTGTGGGACCTTGTGATCCTGTGAGTTAATACTCCTTAACAAACTCCTCTTTCCGTCAAAAAAAAAAAGTATACACACATACTCATGTACACACAAACACAAAGTGAATTCACAGTCATGCACACACATGGAGTGGTCATACTCATGCACACACCTAGGCACACACATGCACCCATGCACACACAGAGTGCCCACACACCCATCACACTCATGCATACACACAACACACTCGTACACATTCATGCACACTCACAGTCATGCACACACACAACACACATACACACTTCTGCACAATCACAGAGAGTGCTCACATACACGGGCACACCCACCCAACATGGATCTACACACGTGCACACCCAGACCCACGTGCATTCATCCACTCACATAACTTTTTTTTTCACCCAGGCTGAGTGCAATAGCGCCATCTCCGCTCACTGGTTCAAGCCATCCTCCTCCCTCAGCCTCTGGAATAGCTGGGATTACAGGCGTTCGCCACCACACCCGGCTAATTTTTTGTATTTTTAGTAGAGATGGGGTCTCACCATATTGGTCAGGCTGGTCTGGAACTCCTGACCTCAAGGGATCTGCCCGCCTCAGCCTCCCAAAGTTGGGATTACAGGCGTGAGCCACCGTGCCCAGCCCACACACATAAATGGACACAGACACACACAGGCATACACACACACATACACACACACACACACAGTCTGGGCAACAACCAAGAGTCCAGGCTGTGGCCTTTCATGGCCGGTGACAGTGGAAAATTCACTGAATCACTCTGAACTCAGCAGCATCGTGTGGACGACAAGGAAGTAAAAAATTCACATAAATCCTCATAACAATGCCAGCCTCTGGGTGCCCTGGAGAAGGACCAATGAGATGGCGGAGGCAGAGGTGAGATGTTTTCTAAATCACAGGCCCCGGGACACATGTCAGTTGTCAACAGCAACTTTGGGGTCACAGCTCAGACAGAAGCCCTGGTGCCTCTGGAGTGGAGAGGAGCGAGGCGGAAGTCCCCGAATCAGGCGAGCATAGACAGGGGAGGAGGTTGGCCCTGGTCCCTAATCCCAACATGAGAGGGTCAGCATGGGGCAAAGAGGTGGTGCCAGTGGGCCGGGCACCGTGGCTCATGCCTGTAATCCCAGCAGTTTGGGAGGCCAAGGCGAGCAGATCATTTAAGGTCAGGAATTTGAGAGCAGCCTGGCCAAAATGGTGAAACCCTGTCTCTACTAAAAATACAAAAATTAGTGGGGTGTGGTGGCACGTGCCTGTAATTCCAGCTGCTCAGGAGGCTGAGACAGGAGAGTCGCTTGAACCCAGGAGACAGAGGTTGCAGTGAGCTGAGATTGCACCACTGCACTCCAGCCTGGGTGATGGAGTAAGACTGTGTCCCCAAAGAAAAAAAAAGAGGTGTTGGGGCTCAGCTGGGGTAGTGAGCTCAGGGACACTGGGGAGCTGGGGGACACCTGCAGATGGAGGGCCCTGCTGGGCTCAGGGTCGCCTGCCCACATCCTGAGCTCGCTGCAGAGAGAAAGGGTCAGCTCAGGCGTGACACATGGTCTCCTTCCTGGAAGTTACCATAAATACTGAACTACTGTGAAACAGAAAGTGGCAGGCCTAGGTTCTAACAAGGGACTCTCCAAGGAGGAGAATGGCCATTGCTCCCTACTCATGTCCCTTGGAGGTGTCACCTCCCTGCTCACAAACCTGACCAGTGCCTGTGACTTCAGGACTGAAACAAAAGTTCCAGCACCTTCCCTTGAGGCAATCTTGTGTGGTTCAGACCCCCTGTCTGCAGGTGCTGGGACTTTGTGAGCCATGCAGACCCTTAGCTGGGCACAGTGGCTCACGCCTGTAATCCCAGCACTTTGGGAGGCCGAGGTGGGATGATCACTAGAGGCCGGGAGGTCAAGACTAGCCTGGACAACATAGCAAGACCCTGCTTCTAAAAAAATACGAACATTAGCCAGGTGTGGTGATGTACACCTGTAGTCTCAGCTACCTGGGAGGCTGAGGCTGGAGGATCCCTTGAGCCCAGGAGTTTGAGGCTGTAATTGAGTGATGATCGCACCACTGAACTCCAGCCTGGGTGACAAGGCAGGGCAGGGTAGGGCGACACTCAGGCCCTGTCCCAGACCTATCAATCCTAATCTGCATTTAAATAGGACCCCCCAGGGTGACTCCTGCATGTGGGACAGTTTGAGAAGTGCTGTTTATATTTCATTTTCCAACCATCATTTCTGAGACATACAAACCAGGAGGTGGTGACCGTCCTGTTGTCACCAGCACCGTGCATTGTTAGAGAACAGAGGCGAGAGGGGACCCCACAGACCTTGCCCCAACACCCAGTTCTGGGGCCTGGGAGGAAGGTGCATCACTGATGAGAGAAGAAATCACAACAAAGGCATGTAACAGGAGTAACTGCGTATATGAGGCCCAGGCTCTATTCTTCACAATGGTAGATGAGCTGGAGAAGGTTCTGGGGGCAGCAGGCAGGCTGGGCCCTGGGGAGCCACAGAGGGACTGGGCAGCTCACCCTGAGAAGGAGGAGGCAGCAGATGGGCCCCACCTCAGGACCCAAAGTCACTGGGCGGACACCATGTAGAGCAGCTCCCGCCCCTTAGAGAATGAGCTTTCAGCACAGAGCCAGGCGGCCCCCAGGAAGGAGGGAGTGCCCGTTCCTGTAAGTGCCCAAGAAGAGATTGGACAGCCGCTTGGGGAGCATGGCAACAAGAGGGGGGCATGCTTCCCCAGACCCTGTGAGCTGAGACTCCCATGGGCTGAGCCACCCACCCACATTGGGTCAGAGGAGGGGGCTCCCAATCCAGCCACCCTCCCAGGCTGCAGTGGAACAGCCCCTTTCATGGGTCCCCCCTGACAGTGGGGCTCCAGCCCAGCTCCAGCCCAACTCCGGCCCCGGTCCTGTGTTCTCCACAGCACCTGCCAGTCCCTGAGGGGCCTTAGCCTCCAGCTTGGCAGGAGTTTCTGAGTCTGGGACCTGTTAGTATAGAAAGCCCAATCCCTTCTTGGAACCTCAGTTTCCCCATTAGAACAAGAGGGGATTGGGCCAAATGACCTCAAAGGCTTTGGAAGGGGTAATATATCCCATGTGTATTTTTCTTGAGCATAGCTGGGTTTTGTGTTGTTGTTGTTGTTGTTTTTTGAGACTGAGTCTTGCTCTGTCGCCCAGGCTGGAGTGCCGTGGTGCGATCTCGGCTCACTGCAACTTTCGCCTCCCGGATTCAAGTGATTCCCCCGCCTCAGCCTCATGAGTAGCTGGGATTACAGGCATGTGGCACCATGCTCAGATAATTTTTGTAATTTTAGTAGAGACAAGGTTTCGTCCTGTTGGCCAGGCTGGTCTTCAACTCAGGTGATCTGCCCGCCCCAGCCTCCCAAAGTGCTGGGATTATAGGCGTCAGCCACCGCACCCGGTCTTCAAGCATAGTTTTGAACTAGATTTTTCTAGGGAGCCTGGCTTCCATCTCTGGAAAGACCAGGGAACACTTCCTGGAGGAGGTGTCTGGTGAATCTGGAAGAAAGGGCGGAAGATTTTGGAGCTGCACACGCAGCCCATGTACATGTACTCACTATGCACACACACAGCCCATGTACACACAGGGCCCATGCATGCACACACATGCACACAAACTCAGCTGTTTGTATACACAACCTGTGTTTGCACACATAGTCCACGCTTGTACACAGCTCATGTACACACACAGCCCATGGCGCACACTCACACACACATACTTTCTATGAGCATGCACCTCCAAGAGTCTGAGCACCCCTTTGGACAAAGCCCTGTGCTGGGCACCATGGGGATGAACCCAGTGACCATCTTGCTCAAATGGAGTGTGACACAGTGCAAAGGATACAGGCCTGGGGCAGAAACAACAGGCAGAGAGTGACAAGGGCTGAAAAGAGGGGCAGCTCCTGGAGGGAACCTGGCTTCCATCTGGACAGACCAGGGAAGGCTTCCTGGAGGCGGTGTCTGGTGAATATGGAAGAAGCAGGGGAAGATATTGGAGCTGAAGAAACTGGCTATCTTCAAGGGGTGTCACCTCTGAGCTCCTCCTGGCCTTGCCCCACCACTGCTGCGGAGGCATTTAGGTACCCCAGGCCCAACACAGTGGCCATGGGAGCTGGAACAGGCCTGGGGCCGATATGGGGATGTATGCGTGTCTCCTAGCCAATGACTCTCGTGGCCCCCAACCCACTTACTCCCTGATTCCACAGGATTATTCCAACTGGCAGGTTCCTAAGCATTTTTTTTTTTTTTTTTTTGAGACGGAGTCTTGCCCTGTCGCCCAGGCTGAAGTGCAATGGCTCGATCTTGGCTCACTGCAACCTCCGCCTTCCCGGTACAAGCGATTCTCCTGCCCCAGCCTCCCTAGTAGCTGGGATTACAGGCGCCTACCACCATGCCCGGCTAAATTTTTTTTGTATTTTTAGTAGAGACAGGGTTTCACCGTGTTGGCCAGGCTGGTCTTGAACTCCTGACCTCGTGATCCGCCCGCCTTGGCCTCCCAAAGTGCTGGGATTACAGGCGTGAGCCACCGCCCGGTGGTTCCTAAGCATTTCTAACAACCTCATTTAGACAATCAGGGCACTTTTCTTTTTTTATCTATTTATTTATTTTTTTATTTATTGAGACAGAGTCTCGCTCTGTTGCCGAGGCTGGGGTGCAATGGCGCGATCTCGGCTCACTGCAGCTTCAGCCTCCGGAGTTCAAGTGATTCTCCTGCCTCAGCCTCCCAAGTAGCTGGGACTACAGGTGCCCACCACCACGCCCAGCTAATTTTTGTGGGGTTTTTTTTAGGTATGGGGTTTCACCATGCTAGCCAGGCTGGTCTCGAACTCCTGACCTCAGGTGATCTGCCCGCCTCGGCCTGCCAGTGTGCTGGGTTTACAGACATGAGGTACCGCGCCTGGTCTGGTATTTTAGATCAGATGCGGGCCATGCAGACAGCAAGCTGGCCAGGGCATCACCTCCTGTCCAGTGTAATGAACAGACATCAGCAGAGGAGAAGTTGGGAGGTGGTCTCCAAACTCCTGGATGTTGAAAAAACCATAAGCAACGGCCAGAAGGAAGTGCACTTGCCAAGTGTTTGGGATCGAGATGGGGGTACGGGTGTCCCTCCAAAGAGAAAGACAGCTATGAGCCTTGTAGCCCAGAGAGGAGGAGAGACCACAGCAAGTACAGATGTCCTGCTCAACTTGCCCCCTCTCCCGGCAATCCCCGCTTCAACCCTGGAAAGGCTAGGAGGGGTGGCGAGAGAGGCGGGGACGTTGCAATGGCAGAGAAGGCACGCATGCCCCAGCCTACTCCAAACAGCCACAATAGCAGGCCCCAAATGCAGAAGGGGCAGGTTCAATGCTGAACCAAGTTTGGAGTTTTGCTTATTCCATAGAACAAGACAGCTAATTGATGCATCATAGCTTATGACTTCAACTGACTGTCAAATGGCTATGGGAATGTCCAGTTTCCACTCAAGGGTAAGAGTAGAACACTGCCCCTACCCACTGTGCCTGAATACATTTTAAAGGGAGCACAGGAAACCATAACAAAGGTGCTTTTTTTTTTTTTTTTTTTAAGGAAGGGACTCCCTCTATCACCCAGGTTGGAGTGCAGTGATGTGAACAACATGGCTCACTGCAGCCTCCACCTTCTGAGCTCAAGTGATCCTCCTGCCTCAGCCTCCAGATTAGCTAGGACCACAGGTATATGCAACCATGCCTGGCTAATTTTTTTCTTATTTTTAATATTATTTTTATTATTATTTTTGAGACAGAGTTTCCCTCTGTCACTCAGGCTGGAGTGTAGTGGTGCAATCTCAGCTCACTGTAACCTCCACCTCCCAGGTTCAAGTGATTCTCCTGCCTCAGCCTCCAGAATAGCTGGTATTACAGGCATGCGCCACCATGCCCAGCCAATTTTTGTATTTTTAGTAGAGACAGGGTTTCACCAGGTTGGCCAGGCTGGTCTCGAACTCCTGACCTTCAGGTGATCCACCCACCTCGGCCTCCCAAAGTGCTGGGATTACAGGTGTGAGCCACCGCACCCGGCCATGGCTAATTTTTATATATTTTGTAGAGACAGGATCTCACCATGTTGCCCAGGCTGGTCTCAAACTCCCAAGCTCAAGTAATCCTCCCACCTTGGCCTCCCAAAGTGCTGGGAGTATAGATGTGGGCCAATGTGCCCAGCCCTGTGCTCAGCTTTAAATCAAGAGTCCTAACGCCCACCTCGTGATGGCTGGGAGGATGCAGAAGGTCGAGGCTGTGGACACACAGTCCCCAGGTCAGCCAGTGCCAGGGATCCCCGCGAGCTCCAGCCAAGGCACCTCTTGCGGCCTCCCCCTCCCCAGCCGACCTTCCCGGGATGGGCTATGCCTCGCGCCCCCAATCTGGAAAGCATTGAGGCCGAATGGCTCCATTTCAAGTACAATTATTACAAACCCTTCAGGGAACGTGAGCTCCAAAATGAAATCTCTTTGTCAAAACTTTCATTAATGCACAGTTTGTGCGGGGATCGGCTTACACGCCGTGCCTGAGAGCGCTCGATGAAGACCAGATTCTCAGGGGTGCCGTGCGCGGTGGGGAGCCAGCACCAAGCCTCCCTCGCCTTTGCAAACCCTGGGGAAATCCTCTCCAGCCTGCGTCTCCCAACAACAATAGCCTTTGACTTGGGAAAACATCCTGTTGAATTTCACCAAAGCCTGCAACATACATGTCTAGAAGAACATCTCACTGCTTGCTTGTTTCAAAGACCTTCTCTAAATGAAAAGCAACATCACGAAATAAATCCAGAGTGTGCAGAGTGGAGACTCCACTACATGCATCCACAGCCTTGGTGTCGCCGGCAGGGTCACTGTTTCTCATGCAAAGAAAGGCAAACAAACGCTTAGAGGCATCGGACACTTGCTCAAGGCTCACCAAGGTGCTCAGAGCCAGTGTGAGAACCCGGGGCTCCCAATTCTTGCGCAGTGCTCATGCCACACTCTGCGGGCTGTGCACACCTGGGTCTCCTCTCTCTATCATTCTGGTGTAACTCTGAGGTCCCCAAAGGCAGGATGTTGTGTGTCCAGGGGGAGCCCCGAGGAACTCAGCACTGGGGGCAGCCTTGGCTTTACTTTTTCTGTGTTACATGAAACTGATAAGAAAGAGGTCATTGGTTTGGACTGAACTCCTGCCCTAGGCTCCAACAGACCAAACCAAAATGGAGTCACTCATGCTAAGATTCACATCACCAAAAAGAAACTAAGATCTTTATCCGACCTGCTGAGAAATCCGGCGAGAGAGACAATAGCCGAACTGGCCAGTTTTAGCCTGCATGATGACGAAGCCATCCTCTGCTTCAACCTTTACAAGAAAAGTAACTTTGAAATGACCAATTGGCTTTTTGTTCTCTGTGTTAGCTTTTCTCAGTCCTTTTCTGCCTTCAAAAGCCAACCTCCACTACTTGGCTCATTGCAACACTCATGAATATAGGGTCTCGCTCTGTTGCCCAGGCTAGAGCGCGGTGGTGCAATCAAAGCTCCCTGAAGCTTCAAACATCTGGGCTCAAGTGGTCCTCCTGCCTCAGCCTCCCAAGTAGCTGGGATTACAGGTGCATGACACCACACCTAGCAAATTTTTAAAAAATGTTTTTGTAAGATGGGGCCTCGCTATGTTGCCCAAGCTGGTCTTGAACTTCTTGGCTCAAGTGATCCTTCCACCTTGGGCTGCCAAAGTGCTGGGATTACAGATGTGAGCCACTGCGCCTGGCCTTTTATTTATTTATTTTTTTTCTGAGGCAGGGTCTTGCTCTGTTGCCCAGGCTGGGGTGCAATCGTGCAATGACAGCTCATTGCAGCCTCAGCCTCCTGAGCTCAAGTAATCTTCCCACCTCAGCCTCCTGAGTAGCTGGGACTACAGGCATGCACCACCACACCTGGCCAATTTTTTGTATTTTTTGTAGAGACAGGATTTTGCTATGTTGCCGAGGCTGGTCTCGAACTCCTGGGCTCAAGGAATCTACCCTCCTTGACCTTCCAAAGTGCTGGGATTGCAGGCATGAGCCACTGCGTGTGGCCAGGATTAAATACCTTTAAGAGGCTCAGCCCAGTGCCTGGGTTTCAAGGTGCTCAGTACATGTTAGTCAAAATAGGGTGAACTTGACACAGGAGGAGCCTCCCGCTCCCTGGGTCACATGTCATGTTTCCAGAACTATTTCTGTTTGTTTTTTTTGAGATGGAGTTTTGCTCTTGTCCACCAGGATGGAGTGTAATGGCCTGATCTTGGCTCACTGCAACCTCTGCCTCCCGGGTTCAGGTGATTCTCCTGCCTCAGCCTCCCAAGTAGCTGGGACTACAGGCACACACCACTGCACCCAGCTAATTTTTGTATTTTTAGTAGAGACGGAGTTTCACCATGTTGGCCAGGCTGGTCTCGAACTCCTGACCTCAAGTGATCTGCCCGCCTCGGCCTCCCAAAATGCTGGGATTACAGGCGTGAGCCATTGGGCCTGGACTTTATTCTTCTACTTTCTTAATAAACTTACTTTCGCTTTACAGACTCACCCTGAATTCTTTTTTTTTTTTTTTTTTTTGAGACAGGGTCTCACTGTGTTGCCCAGGTTGAATGGCACTATCTCGGCTCACTGCAACCTCCACCTCCCAGGTTCAAGTGATCCTCCTGCCTCAGCCTCCTGAGTAGCTGGGATTACAGGCATGCGCCATCACGCCTGGGTAATTTTTGTATTTTTGGTAGAGATGGGTTTTCGCCATGTTGGCCAGCCTGGTGTCAAACTCCAGGGCTCAAGTGATCCATCCGCCTTGGCCTCCCAATTACAGGGGTGAGCCACCGTCCCTGTCCAAGAACTCTCTCTTGGGGTCTAGATCTGCACCCCTTTCCTGTGGAGTTTGAAGACCCCACAGAGGAAGAGGATGAGCGTAGAACGCAGCTTCTTCCCCTCTCAGTCCCAGGACCTCGCCCTGCACTCTTCCAGCCATCAACCATCTCCACACTTCGGCCCACTCCAAAACCCCCAAACCCCAGCCCCAAACTCCTCAGGGAGATAGATTTGAGGTTTCCTCCCATCTCCTCATTTAGTGACGCTATGATTAAACCTTTTTCTCTGCTGCAATCTGGTGTCTTGGTAAATTGACCTGCTGTGTGCATTGGGCAATGAACCTATTCAGTTACCCGGGCATTAACCCCATGGCCCTGGCCACAGCCGACTGGTCCAGGAATCAGCTGCCTTTAGACTCTGACCAGTAGGAGTTCTCCACTCTGGATGGAAGCAGATGGTCTTGGGAAATGCAACATCTGGTTTGCCAGGAGACGTGGGCCGCTGGGAACTGGGCCATGCCTAGTCATGCTAAGCCGCCTTTTTTATTTTTTTCCCTGAGACAGGGTCTCGCTTTGCTGCCTAGGCTGGAGTGCAGTGTTGTAATCATGGTTCACTGCAGCCTCAATCTCCTGGGCTCAAGTGATCCTCTTGCCTCAGCCTCCCAAGTGGCTGGTACCACAGGCCTGGCTAATTTTTTTTATTTTTTGTAGAGACAGGGTCTTACTATGTTGCCCAAGCTGGTCTCAAATTCCTGGGTTCATGTGATCATCCCGCCTCGGCCTCCCAAAGTGCTGGGCTTACAGGTGTGAGCCACTGCGCCCAGCCTTGAACCACGTTTCTGGTTATGTGTGAGGACTTTGAAGGCCCTAGGCACAGAGTGACCAGATGCCAGATGTGGTGGCAAAAATACCCTACGCTGGCCGGGCGCGGTGGCTCACGCCTGTAATCACAGCACTTTGGGAGGCCGAGGTGGGCGGATCACAAGGTCAGGAGATTGAGACCATTCTGGCTAACATGGTGAAACCCCGTCTCAACCAAAAATAAAAAAATAAAAAATAAAAATAGCCTGGCATGGTGGTGGGTGCCTGTAGTCCTAGCTACTCGGGAGGCCGAGGCAGGAGAATGGCGTGAACCTGGGAGGCGGAGCTTGCAGTGAGCCGAGATCATGCCACTGCACTCCAGCCTGGGCGACAGAGCAAGACTCCATCTTAAAAAAAAAAAAAAAAATTCCCCAGGCTGCCCATACATAGCCCCTGCCTGTGCCCATGCACCAAATCCCCCCTCCAGAGGTGCCCTGGAAGCTTGAATTGCTCGACAGCTTCTCTTGGAAAGAGAGGGAAATCAAGTCAACATGTTTTGGAAAGCTCTGACTACCAGGGTCTCCAGCACCTGTTCTGCCGGACAACCTGGCTGCCTCAGGCAGATAAAGCTCTAACCCTGTGTGTTGGGTTCCAGCTGGGACTGATGGCTCCTCTACCTGAGGTGGGAGGGGGGCGCCGATCCCCCTGATCTCCTGACATTCTCAGCAGATAACGTAATGCCTCTTTAAGACAACACTCAGGATCTTTTTCTCCAGGCCAGAATAATATCAGGTCAATTACTTTCTTAAACCGCAGCAGCTCCTTCAGGCTGCCTTTCGTCAGGGGGAGGGTTTGGAAGCCACGGGGAAGGAAGCCCAGGGCTGAGATGAAGGCAGCCCCTCTCCCCATAGAGGAGATGAATCACGACCAACTCTAGGCAGCACACATTCAGGCACTGATTCAGAGAGAGGGTCTCGCTTCCAACCTACAGTGTACGCTCTGGGCAGCCTGTGCTCCCAGCCATGGCGCCGGGACCAAGCCAAGTCACGTTCATACCATTAAACAAGTGCAGCTGGAAGAGCTGGGACTGGAGGAGGAGCGGGCTGGGCCCCCTGCTGTGGCTTCCTTGACTTAATTCACTCTCTCACCCATTCACCAAACCTGCATGATTGGCTGTAGTCAGCTTGTCTGCAATGTGCAAACCTGGCTGGAAATGCAGACGAAACTCAATCCTGCCCCTCAAGGGGCTCTGAGTCTGTAACCTAGGCTCTTAGCCAGGGTCCAAGGATAGAAATCAGGGATGGGTGAACTTTGATGGGAAATAGAACTACGCCTTTACTTTCACCAAACTGCGATTTAGCATCTCTTCCTATTACGAATGTAGTAACAACAACATCAACAATGCAATAGACAGCCAGGCGCAGTGGCTCACATCTGTAATCCCTGCATTCTGGGAGACTGTGGCCAGCAGATCACTTGAGGTCAGGAGTTCGAGACCAGCCTGGTCAACATGGTGAAACCCTATCCCTACTAAAAATACAAAAATTAGCCGGGCATGGTGGCAAGTGCCTGGAATCCCAGCTACTCGGGAGGCTGAGGCAGGAGAATTGCTTGAAGCCAGACAGCGGAGTTTGCAGTGAGCTAACACCACTGCACTCCAGCCTGGGCAACAGAGAGACTCTGTCTCAAACAAAACAAAACAAAACAAAACAACAATGCAATAGAAGTAGAAGTATCTGTGTCTTCATTCCCAATCGAATTCACACAATTATTGCCACTGTCTTGAAATACCCTTCCCGCTCATTCCTACTCCAACATTCTGAAAGTTGTCAGCCTTACTGTGGGATCTTGCTGTTTGTGTTAGGAAAGAAACACACACATCATTCTGTATTTTTTTTTTTTTTGAGACAGAGTCTCGCTCTGTTGCCCAGGCTGGAGTGCAGAGGCACGATCTCAGCTCACTGAAAGCTCCACCTCCCGGGTTCCCGCCATTCTCCTGCCTCAGCCTCCCGAGTAGCTGGGACTACAGATGCCCGCCACCACGCCCGGCTAATTTTTTTTTTTTTTTTTTTTTTTTTTTTTTTTTTAGTAGAGATGGGGTTTCACTGTGTTAGCCAGGATGGTCTCAATCTCCTGACCTCGTGATCCTCCACCTTGGCCTCCCAAAGTGCCAGGATGACAGGCGTGAGCTACCGCGCCCGGCCATAATTTGATTTTTTAAAACAAAATTCCGATGCACTGTATTTCATGGTCATTGATAATCCTCATAGCTCATTTTATGCACTTAAAAATACCGTTCTGAGAAAGAGTCTACAGGATTCAGCAGACGGCCAAAGAGGTCCACAAGCGAAGAGCCCTGGCCAAGGTGACAACTGTTCTCACCTAGTGTGGTGAGGACTTGAACTAATTGCAAAAGCCAGCTCTGCAGGAACCCAGTAGTCAGGAGGGCTTCATGGAGGCGGGGACTTCTGAGCTGAGCCTTTGCAGATGGACTAGAGCCTGCCAGGCAAACACTGAAGGGGTAAGGGTGGAGTATTGGGGCCTAAGCATGGAGGAAGGAGGGAAGAGTGGCCAGTCTGATAGAGTGGGCGGGGTGGGGAGGGAGGCAAGGGCAGGGGGAAGGGGGTGGGCAGCCTGGTCCATCCTAGCTTCTTGCAGTGAGATGGGGAAAGACACACTTTGGCTTGAGACAGATCCTGGCTCTGACATTTCCCGGCTGAATGTCCCTGAATAAAGTAACCTCTCTTCCCCATTCTTATTCTCCTCTGTGAAAGGGGAATGATGATTTCCATCTTGTTTGAGGACTAAATCTGACAATGGGCCAGGTGCAGTGGCTCACACTTCTAATCCCAGCACTCCAGGAGGCCAAAGTGGAGGATCACTTGAGCCCAGGAGTTTGAGACCAGCCTGGGCAACACAGCAAGACCCCTATCAAAAATTAGCTGGGCGTGGTGGTGCACGCCTGTAGCTCTAGCTACTTTGGAGGCTGAGATGGGAGGGCCACTTGAGCCCAGGAGCTGGAAGCTGCAGTGAGCTGTAATCACACCACTGCACTCCAGCCTGGGCAACAGAACAAGACCCCATCTCTATTTTTATTATTTATTTATTTATTTATTTTTTGAGACACAGTCTTGCTCTGTTGCCCGGGCTGGAGTGCAGTGGCATGATCTCAGCTCACTGCAACCTCCACCTCCGGGATTCAAGCAATTCTTCTGCCTCAGCCTCCTGAGTAGCTGAGATTACAGGCGCCCACCACCACACCCAGCTAATTTTTGTATTTTTAGTAGAGATGGGGTTTCTCCGTGTTGGCCAGGCTGATCTTGAACTCCTGACCTCAGGTGATCCTCCTGCCTCAGTCTCCCAAAGTGCTGAGATTACAGGCATGAGCCACCGCGCCCGGCCTGCAACTGTATTTTAAAAAATAATAAATAATCGTTTTAAAGTAAAATAATAATTTTGACAGTAGTTGATGGCCATGGTTTGCCCACCACACCTCATACCTAGAGGATCCCCAAGAAACAGTGGCAAATCCTCATCATGTTCCGTGTGATTTTTGCTATTATTTTTATCTATTGCTTTTCCTTAAGGGAAAATAACAGTAGTTTTCCGTCAAGATTCTACTGTCTGGACAAGAGGAAAGAGCAGGAAATGTCACTTCCAAGAGGATTCAGTTCTCACCCTCTTAAATTCAACATCCAGGCTTCCTCTGGCCCCCACTGTCTCGGCCTCCAGGTGAGCACCCTGCCCTCATCATTCCATCCCAGCAGGATTTTCCCCAGAGGACCCCAGCCTGTCCACCCATCCTGTTGTACCAAAGTTCCCACACCTCAGAGGGGACATGCATCCCAAATGCCAGGTCCTCCAACTATCAGAAGAATGTGAACCAGAGCAAGTCCATCTTAAATAGGAGCTAGGCAAAACGAGGCTGAGATCTACTGCGTGCATTCCCAGATGGTTAAAGCATTCTAAGTCACAGGATAAGATAGGAGGTCAGCACAAGATACAGGTCATAAAAACCTTGCTGATAAAACAGTTTGCAGTAAAGAAACCGGCCAAAACCCACCAAAACCAAGATGGCGATGAGTGACCTCTGGTCGTCCTCACCGCTACACTCCCACCAGCACCATGACAGTTTACAAATGCCATGGCAACACCAGGAAGTTACCCTATATGGTCTAAAAAGGGGAGGCATGAATAATCCACCCCTTGTTTAGCATATCATCAAGAAATAACCATAAAAATGGGCAACCAGCACCCCTCAGGGCTGCTCTGTCTGTGGAGTAGCCCTTCTTTTATTCCTGTACTTTCTTCATAAACTTGCTTTTGCTTTGCACTGTGGACTTGCCCTCAATTCTTTCTTGTGTGAGATCCAAGAACCCTCTCTTGGGGTCTCTATTGGGACCCCTTTCTTGTAACACAACCACACATTTGGGACGGCCACCAGTGGTGTGCTGGTAAGTGTTTAACAACCAGCTCTCTGTAGTGTCTGTCAATTTCCATGGTGTAAATACTCCCAGCATGGCCAATTTCAAGCCACCAATACGACACCCCTGCACGGGAGTTGGGAGGCAATACACAAAACCAGCTCTCGTGATCTAGTTGAAGGTGGCTTCAAACACAGCTGACCATGCCGTGCAGGGGGGAGCATGCACAATCATCCCCATTTTTCAGGTGAGAAAATTGAGGCTCACAGGGCTTAAGGTAATAGTGCTTTTTTTTTTGCCTCACACATTCAAGCAATGTTTGTGCCTCAGCCTCCTGAGTAGCTGGGAATACAGGCATGTGCCACTATGCCCAGCTAATTTTTTTTTTTTTTTTTTTTTTTTTTTTTGAGACAGAGCCATTCTCTGTCCCTAGGCTGGAGTGCAGTGGCGTGATCTCAGCTCACTGCAACCTCATGTAATTCTCCTGTCTCAGCCTCCTGAGTAGCTGGGATTACAGGTGGCCACCACCATGCCTGGCTAATTTTTGTATTTTTAGTAGAGACAGGGTTTCACCATGTTGGCCAGGCTGGTCTCGAACTCCTGACCTCAGGTGGTCCGCCCACCTTGGCCTCCCAAAGTGCTGGGATTACAGGCATGAGCCATGGTCCATGGTGCCCGACCTTTTTTTTTGAGATGGAGTCTCACTGTGTTGCCCAGGCTGGAGTGCAATGGTGCAATCTCCGCTCACTGTTATCTCCACCTCCTGGGTTCGAGTGATTCTTGTGCCTCAGCCTCTCGAGTAGGTGGGATTACAGGCTTGTGCCACCATACCCAGCTAATTTTTGTAGTTTTAGTAGAGATGAGTTTCACCATGTTGGTCAGGCTGGTCTCGAACTCCCGACTTCAGGTGATCCTCCCACCTCGGCCTCCCAAAGTGCTGGGATTACAGGTGTGAGCCACTGTGCCTGGCCTGCCTCTCTGCTTTATCATGGGCCGCCCATAAAAAATGGACTGTTGGCCGGGCACAATGCTCATTCCTGTAATCCCAGCACTTTGGGAGGCCCTGGTGGTAGGATCGCTTGAGCTCAGGAGTTTGAGGCCAACTTGGGCAACATAGCCAGACTGAGACTTTGTCTCTACTTAAAAATTTTAAAAAGGCCAGGCACGGTGGCTCACACCTGTAATTCCAGCACTTTGGGAGTCCGAGGCGGGCAGATCACGAGGTCAGGAGTTCGAGACCAGCCTGGCCAATATGGTGAAACCCCATCTCTACTAAAAAATACAAAAATTACCCATGCATGGTGGCAGGTGCCTGTAGTCCCAGCTACTTGAGAGGCTGAGACAGTAGAATCGCTGGAACCTGGGAGGCGGAGGTTGCAGTGAGCCGAGATCGGGCCATTGCACTCCAGCCTGGGCAATAGTGCAAGACTCCATCAAGAAAGAAAGAAAGAAAGAAAGAAAAGAAAAGAAAAGAAAGAAAGAAAGAAAGAAAGAGACAGAAAGCGAGAGACAGAGAGAGAGAGACAAGAAAGAAGAAAGAAAGAGACAGAAAGAGAGAGAGAGACAAGAAAGAAGAAAGAAAGAAAGAAAGAAAGAAAGAAAGAAAGAAAGAAAGAAAGAAAGAAAGAAAGAAAGAAAGAAAATAGCCGAGTGTGGTGGTGCATACCTCCAGCTACTTAGGAGGCTGAGGAAGGAGGATCTCTTGAGCCCAGGAGTTCGAAGCTGAGGTGAGCTATGAATTGTTTCTTGTGTGAAATCCAAGAACCCTCTCTTGGGGTCTGGATCAGGACCCTGTTCCTGTAACAACATGAGCCAGTTGGAGAGAGGCTCTCAGGTCTCTTGCAGCTCTGGTCAGGCTGAGCACAGAATCACTGTCATTTGCTCTTAGGGTGACAGAGGATGGAATATATCTGGCACCTCTTTCCCTAGCTGGACTCCACATATTCTAACTTCATGTGGGACAGTGCCTTTGGCTGAGGAATCTCAGGGGTTAAACCACAGCTCCTCCAATCCCACAGACTAAAGTCCTGTTGTTAAAGGACTGATTCCCACAAGAGGAAAAAAAAAATCACGGCTCTCATAGAAGTAGAAAATGAACATGTGTCAAAGATTTTATTTAACACATTAATCAAAGAGGGAACAAAGCAGACAGATGCCATGGGCGGTTCAAAGGCAAATTCGTAGAAGCACGGGATCTTGAAGGCAAACACGGAATGCTGCTGTGAATTTACAAATAGACGCGAAACAGGTTTGTCCCCAGGGCAATATCCAATTGCATTCCACCGGACACAAATAACTTACAGGAACGTGGACAAAAATCCATTCTCATGATTACTGCACAACTTTACAGAGCTATAAACTGGCTCAAAGACAATAAAAGGTACAGCTAACCTGGAAGAGTGCACTAGACAGGACACACACAATAAACTTTTTTTTCCTCCTTTAAAAGTCTGCAATTTAATTGGGACAATGAAAAAGTTCTTAAGATGGACAGTGGAGATGGCTGCACGACAGTGTGACGGTACCTAACACGGCTGAATTGAACGCTTAAAACTGGTTAAAGTTCGGGCGCGGTGGCTTACGCCTGTAATCCTAGCGCTTTGGGAGGCCGAGGAGGGAGTATCACCTGAGGTCAGGGGTTCGAGACCAGCCTGGCTAACATGGTGAAACCCTGTCTCTACTGAAAATACAAAAAATAGCCGGGCGTGGTGGCAGGCGCCTATAATCCCAGCTACTCAGGAGGCTGAGGCAGGAGAATCACTTGAACCCAGGAAGCAGAGACTGCAGTGAGCCGAGATTGCGCCACTGCACTCCAGCCTGGGTGACAGAGTTAGACTCTGGAAAAAAAAAATGTGTGCATATATATATATATATATATATATATATAAATTAAAAACGGATTAAAATGTTAAAATGTATTTTATGTATATTTAATTACTTTTTTTTTTTGAGACAGAGTCTCACTCTGTCACCAAGGCTGGAGTATAGTGGCGCGATCTTAGCTCACTGCAACCTCCGCCTCCAGGGTTCAAGCGATTCTTGTGCCTCAGCCTCCCAGTAGCTAGGATTACAGGCACCCGCCACCACATCTGCCTAATTTTTGTTTTTTGTTTTGGTTTTTTTTTCAGTAGAGATGGGGGTTTCACCATGTTGGCCAGGGTGGTCTTGAACTACTGACCTCACGTGATCTGCCTGCCTTGACCTTCCAAAGTCCTGGGATTATAGGCGTGAGCCACCGCGCCCAGCCTAATCACAATTTTTTTAAAGCCTTCAATGTAAAAGACACTGCAGTAGTTTGAGACCAGCCTGGGCGATATAGTGAGACCCCATCTCTATAACAAAATAAAAAACGATACTGTGATAGCCGGTGGGTGCAGGGTGGGTTCACTTTGTGGTCTGGAAAATCAGTGTTGTGGTGGGGGCCAAACCTGCCCCTGAAGGTGATCTTTTCTGCTCAGAGCCCCTCCAGCCCCAGTGACAGGGCGTGGGCTTATCTTACGGGCAGGGTGGCCAACCACAGGGCTGGCTGGAGGACTGGAGGCCCTGGGGACACAGTGGTGGCCAGAGTGGCCAAGGGTCTCAGGTTTGCACAGAAGCGCGGCATCTCGGAGGTGGGAGGAGAGTCCTGGACCCTGCCCTCCACAGCCCCAGCTTCATGGATGATTTGAGTCCTTCTCTTGAGAGAGATGGGGCCCCTCGAGTGTGCCCTAGAAGGAGCCAAGATGGCGGGGAGGGCACCGAGAGCCATGTCGTGAGAGAGGGGGTTGAAAGAACCCAAGGAAACTGGTTGAAGGCCTGGTAGCAGGCAGAGGAGGCATGCTGGCTGGGGAGCCCTTGGTGCTGACACGGGGTGATGGGGTGCAGGCTACAGAATCCAAGCCTCAGCAAGAGACAGTGACTCTCCAGCGCCATGCCATGAGCAAAGGGTAAAGCTGGGTATCTTAGTCCCGGCCTGGTTAGCCCCAAGGGCAGTCTCTGGCTCACAACACCCTGCCCTCCTCCCCAGGCCTGCTGGGATACTCAGGGTCAAGGTCCTTTTCTCCAGGACCTCGCAAACTGGTGTCCAGTGTCTGTGACCAGCCCTGGAAACACTGGTGCTGCCGGTTCCTGGGTTTCTAGAATATCTGTGCCCCCTCCTCCCCGCCCTGCATCTTCCCAGCTTCCCTGTCTGTCTCCACCAGCACCCCTGGCCTCTCCTCCCACGCCTGCCTGGAATTCCCTTAATTGGGAGCTGTCGGCCCAGGCTCCCTTCCTCCCCCTCCAGCCCTGGGACTGTGCCCGGGTTCCCGGTGCCTGTCTGATGACCATGGGGGCAAACACAGGGCCACGGCCTCCCTGGAGATTTGCCCGAAGGCTTTAGAATTCATCGTACAGGGTCTGATTCCAAAGGAACATAAATTCCATCCTGGAATCCATTACGTTTCTGATCCGCTGGGCAGGAGGAAACGTGGTCCATAGCAAAATAAAAGACATCCTGGAACCCATTACGGACTCTGATAGAAGACAAAGGCAGGGAGAAAGGACATTATGGGATCGACGTGCCTAATAAAAGGCGTGTTGGCATCTCCCTTCCACCGGGATGTGGATTAACAACAGATGTACTACACTAATGTCGATTTGTATGCTAATTTAAAACAACTGCATGGCCTTTGCAGGCAGGAATTCTATAAATGCGCCCGGTCCTCTTCCCTGCAGCTGCTGACGGCAGGGCCAGGGCGGGCGGGTGAGGGCTGTCTCCAGCCCTTCCCGCCACCGCAAAGCTGCCTGTGCAGGGACCTGCCTGTGCAAGTCTGACCTGGAGCCCCCACTGTCCTCAATGTCTCTGCTGAGGCTGGCCTGTGAACCCCAAGACCGGGCTTCAGAGCTCCCTATGGGGTACGACACGGACAGCCTCAGGCTGTGGGGTTGTGGGGGACGTGGAATGGACAGTTGAGCTTAGTCCCCTTGTGAAACTGAAGATCGCTGACTGTTCCCTTCCCAAGGGTCAACTATGCCCAGAGGGTGAAGACGGATCCGAAAATCCCAGAAAATCCCAGAGAATCTGAGACCACTTTTTTTTTTTTTAGAGACAGTCTCACTCTGTCACCCAGGCTGGAGTGCAGTGCTGCAATCTTGGCTCACTGCAACCTCTGCCTCTCAGGTTCAAGTGATTCTCGTGCCTCAGCCTCCTGAGTAGCTGGGACTACAGGTGCCCGCCACCGTGCCCAGCTAATTTTTCTATTTTCAATAGAGACGGGGTTTCACCATGTTGCCCAGGCTGGTCTCAAACTTCTGACCTCAAGTGATCCACCTGCCTCGGCCTCCCAAAGTGCTGAGAATACAGATGTGAGCCATCGTGCCCGGCCTCCGCTGAGATCACTATACACCCCACACCACTATCAGAGGTTGAGAGACAGGATGGGACAATCCCAAGGTCACATGGCTGCCGCGGCTGGGCCTCGGCTCATCCCAGCTGGGCCTCGGCTCATCTCAGCCCTCTGCCTCCCACTGCTCCCACCCCCAACACCTGTAGCCCCAGCACCTACAGGTTTCTGCCAGAATTGTCCATCTGTCCCACCAAAGAGCCTTTCCTGAGGCCTCTTCAGGGCCAGACCCTGTCCAGGGCACTGGGGATGCAGAGATCAGATGACGGCAGGTAAACAAAGGCAGCCATAGGCAGGGGAGTTGGAGTTGGGTGGCAAGACCTGTAACAGAGGCCAGAACAAGCTACTGGGGGCACAGAGAAGGAAGCGACTATGAGGATCACACCCTTTCTGGTCCATTAGCTCACAAGCGTGTGTCCCAGGGGAGTCTTGGTTGCCCCTGCAACATCATAGCCTATGACGCAAAAGACCCAAACTCATACTTGTCACTCAGCATTCATGCCTGATGTCAAAATGTGTCTCCAAAGATGCATGTGTCTGGCCTGATGTGAAAGTCCTCTGGGAGCACCTCACGCAGGTGAGCTGGAACCTGGCTGCTCCCAGGGCTCAGGCAGGTGAGGCAGCATCACCTCTCAGCACCGGCGTGTGCAGAGCTGACCTCTGGCCTTCTCTCTCCTTCCTCCATGTATGCTTCTCTCTTTTTTTCTGACTCTTTCTCTCCCCCGGTAGAAATATATGATGTGAGGCCGGGCATGGTGGCTTACGCCTGTAATCCCAACACTTTGGGAAGCTGAGGCAGGTGGATCACTTGAGGCCAGGAGTTTGAGACCAGCCTGGCCAATATAGTGAAACCCCGTCTCTACTAATAATACAAAAATTTGCCAGGCGTGGTGGCGCATGCCTGTAATCCCAGCTACTTCGGAGACTGAGGCAGAATCATTTGAACCCAGGAGGCAGAGGTTGCAGTGAGCCGAGATTGTGCCACTGCACTCCAGCCTGGGTAACAAGAGCAAAACTCTGTCTCAAAAAAAATTAATTAATTAATTAAATAAAAATACAAAAATTAGCCAGGCATGGTGGCACATACCTGTAATCCTAGCTACTCGGGAGGCTGAGGCAGGAGAATCACTTGAGCCCAGATGACGGTTGTAGTGAGCCGAGATTGTGCCACTGCACTCTAGCCTGGGTGACAGAGCAAGACTCCATCTAAAAATAATAATAAAGGGCCCGGCGTGGTGGCTCACGCCTGTAATTCCAGCACTTTGGGAGGCTGAGGTGGGCAGATCACGAGGTCAGGAGTTCGAGACCAGCCTGACCAACATGGTGAAACCCCGTCTCCACTAAAAATACAAAAATTAGCCGGGTGTGGTGGTGGGCACCTGTAATCCCAGCAACTCAGGAGGCTGAGGCAGGAGAATCGCTGGAACCTGGGAGGCAGAGGTTGCAGTGAGCCAAGATCACGCCACTGCATTCCAGCCTGGGCGACACAGGGAGACTCTGCCTCAAAAATAATAATAATAATAAAATAAGAAGTATAGGATGTGGGGTGAAATTTTGGCACAGCTACTAATTCATTTCTTCAGCATGGCATCTTGCATAAGTTCCTTAATGTCTCTGAGACACAGTTTGTTTCTCCATCAGCAAAGCTACCTCGCAGCATTGCTGAGAGTCTAAAGAGAATGTAAGACCTGAACCAGGCACAGTGTGAATGCTTAGAAGGTGTAAATAAAAGCTAATTTCTAGTGCCAGGCGCAGTAGCTCACATTTGTAACCTTAGCACCTCGGGAGGTTGAGGTGGGAGGCTCACTCAAGGCCAGGAGTTCAAGGCCAGCCTGGGCAACACAGCGAGACCTTGTCTACACACACACACACACACACACACACACACACACACACACACACACACACTTTAAAAAGTTAGCTGGGGCCAGGTGCAGTGGCTCATGCCTGTAATCCCAGCACTTTGGGAGGCTGAAGTGGGCAGATCCCAAGGTCAGGAGTTTGAGCCCAGCCTGTCCAACATAGTGAAACCTCTTCTCTACTAAACATACAAAAATTTAGCCAGGGGTGGTGGTGTGTGCCTGTAATCCCAGCTACTCGGGAGGCTGAGGCAGGAGAACCACTTGAACCCGGGAGGTGGAGGTTGCAGTGAGCTGAGATCGCGCCATTGCACTCCAGCAGCCTGGGCGACAATGCGAGACACTGTCTCAAAAAAAAAAAAGTTAGCTGGACATGGTGGCATGCATCTGTAGTCCCACCTACTTAGGAGGCTGAGGCAGGAGGATGGCTTGAACCCAGGAGTTCAAGGCTGCAATGAGCTATGATCACGCCACTCCACTATAGGCTTGGCCACAGAGCAAGACCCTGTCTCTTTAAAAAAATAATAAAATTAAAAAGGCTGGGCACAGTGGCTCATGCCTGTAATCCCAGCACTTTGGGAGGCTGAGGTGGGTGGATCACGAGGTCAGGAGTTTGAGACCAGTCTGGCCAAGATGGTGAAACCCCGTCTCTACTAAAAATACAAAAATTAGCTGAGTGCGGTGGCAGGTGCCTATAATCCCAGCTACTCGGGCGACTGAGGCAGGAGAATCGCTTGAACCCAGGAGGCGGAGGTTGCAGTGAGCCAAGATCATGCCACTGCACTCTAGCCTGGGTGACAGAGCGAGACTCTGTCTCCAGAAAAAAAAAAAAAAGCTAATTTCTTTCTTTCTATTTTGAGGGTGACAGAGACAAATGTAGTGACTAAATGCCCCATTTTCTTCCCTACATTTCCCTGCTCCCTTAGAGCAGACCATGGTCATATGATTTGTTTGCACCAGTTAAGTTATAAGAGGTTGAGGCCGTAAAAGGTCCACACGCAACTTCCCAGGCATCCCACAGCTGCCAGATGGTGAAACTTCTGTCCCTAAGGAACTCTGTTTTGTTTTTTGTTTTTTTGAGACAGAGTCTCACTTGCCATCCAGGCTGGAGTACAGTGGCACCATCTTGTCTCACTGCAACCTCCACCTCCCAGGTTCCAGCGATTCTCCTGCCTTGGCCTCCTGAGTAGCTGGGATTACAAGCGTGTGCCAACACGCCTGGCTAATTTTTGTATTTTTAGTAGAGATAGGTTTTCACCATGTTGGCCACGCTGGTCTTGAACTCCTGGTCTCAAGTGATCCACCCGCCTCGGCCTCCCAAAGTGCTGGGATTACAGGCATGAGTCACCCTAAGGAGCCCTGAGATGCTCAGCCACTGACCAGCATTGCACATGAAGCAGGAGTAAGACAGGAACTTGTGTTGGCCTAACCTGCTAAAACCTTGGTACTGTTTGTTTCCAAAGTGCAACCTAGTCCATCCTGACTATTACAATATCCTGCATCATGGGGTTATGATAGGGGTGATATGAGATAATGTATGTTAATGTAACTCACACAATATAAGAGCACTCACTTCTCATTTTATTGCCTTTCTGCCACTTCCTTCTCGGGAGGAATTTGGTGCAATTAAAGATTGCAACTTACAGTGAGAGAAAATGGGCTATTTTATTTTCAAAGGCCTCATGCTGAGCTACATAAAAACATCAACAAAAAGGAAAAAGAAGGCCAGGCGCAGTGGTGGCTAACGCCTGTAATCCCAGCACTTTGGGAGGACAAGGCAGGTGGATCCCTTGAGGTCAGTAGTTAGAGACCAGCCTGGCCAGCATGGCAAAACCCCGTCTCTACTAAAAAATACAAAAATTAGCTAGGTATAGTGGCAGGCACCTGTAATCTTAGCTACTCGGGAGGAGAATTGCTTAAACCCGGGAGGCAGAGGTTGCAGTGAGCCGAGATCATGCCACTGCACTCCAGCCTGGGTGACAGAGTGAGACTTGGTCTAGGAAAAAAAAAAAAAAAAGGAAAAAGAGTACATATGATATTAGTGTAATAATAATCATTATTGTTAGCATTTATGGTGCACTTACCACATGGTTAGATTGTTTACTTAAATCCTTACCTAGTCCCGATAATTCTTTGTAGAAAGGACAATATTCCCACTGTCTAAATAAAGAAATTGAAACTTAAGAAGGTTAAGAAGATACCTCTTTAACAGGATGGTGTGTAAGATAACCAGAAAAACCTCTGCTACAAACACTTTGGAATGCTGGACAAAATATACCAAAAATTGGCTGGGTGGGGTGGCTCATGCATGTAATCCCAGCACTTTGGGAGACTGAGGCAGGAGGATTGCTTGAGGCCAGGAGGTCAAGTCAAGCCTGAGCAACATAGCGTGACCCCGTTTCTACAAAATATTTAAAAATCAGCTGGGTGTGGTGGTATGCTCCTGTAGTCCCAGCTACTTAGGAGGCTGAGCAGGGAGGATCGCTTGAGCACAGGAGTTTGAGACGGCAGTGAGCTATGACCGTGCCATGCACTCCAGCCGGGGTGACAGTGAGTCCCTGTTTCAATTATATATATATATATATTTTTTGGGAGATTCTATATAATTATATATATATAATTGTGATAAATGCATAGCTGAGTTCCCAAGAAAGAAAGGAGGTACTTACAAGAATAAGAAAAACTGAAGACACAGAAGCTGCTATATGAAATTATAAAGATGCTATAACTGACCTTGGGTGGGGTGGCTATCATAGTAACTTAGCTGCTTCAGTGTGGGGTTTTATACCCATGCATTTTGATAACCCATGAAATAAGGAAGGACAACCTTCCATGAAAGATTTGCTAGAAAACTGTCTGCTGATCAGCAGAGTGAGGGAACAACGTGGCATCTCCTCTTTGCCTGAATTTAAAAAGAAAATCTCCCCTGATAACATCCAAACCTCAGGCCTGTGCCTTGTTTGGATCTGAGGTTTGAATTAATATCAGAAATTCACTAGCATTTATCCAGAAACCCACAAATCAAGAAACTAACATGAAAATCAACTCCTGCCCAGGATATTCTGGAGTGCCTTGCAAAGCTTTGTGGAAGAATGGTTCCACAATCTGGACTGCTTGTTTTCTCATTGAAAAACAAGCTGTGACAAAGATGAGTTAACCATAAAAAATTACAAAACAAACAAGGAAATAAGCAACCATGAGAGAGGAAATAAAAGCACCAGGGAAGGCCAGGTACAGTGGCTCACACCTGTAATCCCAGCACTTTGGGAGGCCAAGGCGGGAGGATCAGTTGAGCCCAAGAGTAAGAGACCAGCCTGGGCTACATGGTAAAACTCTGTCTTTACAAAAAATACCCCCCAAAAAGCTGGGCATGGTGACGCACGCCTATAGTCCCAGCTACTTGGGAGGCTGAGGTGGGAGGATCACTCGAGTACAGAAGGTCAAGGCTATGGTAAGCCAGGATTGCACTATGACACTCCAGGCTAGGCAATAGAGTGACACCCTGTCTCAAAACAAACAAACAAACAAAAATAAATTAAAACAATCAGAAAGATTAAAGCCCCAGCAACATGAGAAAATAAAAATTCTAATATGAAATAAAAATAAGAATGTTTAAAAATATCAAAGAGCTAAAAGAAGGAGCTAAAAATAGGGTAGAAGTGAAAAGGAACTAAGTATAACTTGGAAAAATTAGAATAATAATAATTAAATTGGTAGATAAAAAGTCTTATTGGACACACTGAAGAGAAGACAAATAAAATGAAAGCTAGATCTGAGAATATTGCCCAAAATGCAAAAGAAATAGAAATTATGAGCAGTTTAGAGACTCAGAGGATAGAATGAGAGAATGAGGATATTATCTGAAAGAACTTCCACTGGGTAAAAACATACAGCTAGATAGAAGGAATAAGTTCTAAATCCCAGCTACTTAGAAGGCTGAGGTGGAAGGACTGCTTGAGCCCAGGAGTTCAAGAACAGTCTGGAAAAACTAGTGAGACCCTGACTCTTAAAAAAAATTGTTTTAGTATTCAATAGTACAGTAGAGAAATTATAGTTAACAATAATTTATTATAGATTTCAAAATAGCTAAAAGAGAAGAATTATAATGTTTCCAACACAGGAAAAATATAAATATTTGAGGTGATGGATATTTGATCATTATGTATTATATACACATATCAAAATATCACATGTACTCCCAAAATATGTACAATGATGATATGCCAATAAAAATGCAAACAAACAAATAATAAAAGGAGTTCCAGAAACAAAGAATAGAGGAAATTTTATAAAGAGGCAAAATCTGAAGAGATAATAGCTTGAGGTTTTCTGGAATTGATTTAAAAATATGTGGATCCTCATGTATCAAGGATTTAAGATTTACAAAGAGTCTTAAATGGGTAAGTAAACTGATACATATCTAGACACCAAATCATAGTGGCTCTGCAGAATTCCAAATATAATGACAAAATACTATAATCAACCAAAGAAAAGGAATGAATTACCTCCAAAGACACCTTCAGTAAATCTTTCAACAGCAACAATAGAGGCTACAAGATAATGGTGTAATATCTCCAAAATGCAGAGGAAATATAACTGTCAACCCAGAATTTTATACCCAGCTAAACCATCATTCAAGAGCGATGTCTAAAGACTAATTTTTGAACAAACAAAACTGAAAGAGGCTTAAATTTGGATGTATTAGGGAGATGCAAATTTTAAAATGATATATAGTTTCTCATCCATTTGTGTCCAAAATGTAATAATTCTGGTAACATCAAAAATTGGCTAGACTGTGGAATAATGGAAAACTTTTATACACTGCTGGTGAAGTGGAAATTGGAACACTGAGTTTGGAGAGCAATTGACAATATGTAGAAGAATTAACTGTAAGTATTTTCTGTCTGGGCAAGCCTTTGCTCACATGCACAAGGATTCAAAGGTAGTCCCTGCAGCACTGTTTGTAATTGTGAAAAAGCAGAAGCAATATATCTGTTAGTAGGGGAATGATAAATAAATGGCAGTATATCCCCACAGTGAAATACTATAAAGCAGTTAAAATCAATGAGAGGCAAAAGAGTCAATATGTATAGATCTTACTAATATTTTGTCAAGTGAAAAAGCAAGCTACAAAATGATGAATTCAGCAGAACATCATTATGCAAATTTTAAAACACACAATAGTATGTTTTGTTTATAGCTATAAATATATATGTAGTAAAAGTAGAGAAATTTGTCTAGGAATGACACCCACCAACTTGATCAGTGTCACATTTTGAAAAAGAGAAAACGCATACAGGATACCTGACTTTAGCCATACCCATAACATTTTATTCCTTTAAAATACACTGTTCTGGATTATTTCAAAATAAAAAGTTAAAAAGGAAACACTGAAGCAAATATGACATAATGCTAACAACTGTTAAATCTCAGTGGTAAGTATATATGTATTTTATGGGGCGTTTTGTGTACTTTCGGTTAATTTGAAATATTTCTTATGTAAATTTTGGAGATTCAGAGTTTTAACCTTACCATTAGAATGGTGAGAGGGACACTAAGGGTGACTGAGTCTGGCTGTCCTGTGTCATGACCTAATTTTACAAAAGGACACTTTATTTTCCTCTGCTCATCTGTTTTGGGCACAGATAGCAGACACACATTTACCACCACACTCTCTCGAAACCCCACCTCAAGTCACAGAAAGGTTTGTGTTTTCTTAAAAGATATCAATGGGCTGGGCGTGGCGGCTCATGCCTGTAAATCCCAGCACGTTGGGAGGCTGAGGTGGGTGGATCACTTGAGGTCAGGAGTTCAAGACCAGCCTAGCTAACATGATGAAACCCCATCGCTACAAAAACACAAAAATTAGGTGGGCATAGTGGTGAGCACCTGTAATCCCAGGTACTCAGGAGGCTGAGGTGGGAGAATCGCTTCAACCTGGGAGGCAGAAGTTGCAGTGAGGCGAGATCTTGCCATTGCCCTCCAGCCTGGGCAACAGAGCGAGACTCCGTCTCAAAAAATAAATAAATAAATAAATAAATAAGAAATATCAATGGACAAGAACAAAGAAATTGACAAGGGTAAAAGAGTCAACAGCAACAGAAACGTGGAAACCGCAAAACAAATGGACAAATGGTAGCTGATTTTACTGACCCACGAAAGCTCAGGGAAAGCTGAGAAAATCTCATCTACACTGCAGAACACCCCTCCCACAATGGCAACATGCCAAGTACTTGGACAAATGAAGGTATACAGAGGTGCTGAAAACAAGACAGGTTCAAAGTCTCAAAGAAAGAGGATGTCTCTGTGTCCTCCCCTTCACTCAGGCAGAAATCTGGAGGCTTATTCTTAGGAGAGAAAAAATGGGGGAATCTCATGACTGAAGGATACCAGGTATGATTGAGGGTCTGAGAACTATACTGAAAATTGGGAATTAAGTGCAAGTTTAGACACTGAATATCAAGATACTCCCTATACACCCTTCCTCCCCCTCAGCTCCTAGCTGGCAGATGGCCAGATGTACACCCTCCAGATACAAGAGTAGACAAATTTTCTCAGGCAGATCCAACCAGCCCAAGAGAGGGTCACTGAGGGCTTATAATACACACACTATGCACTCACCGCACATCTGTGCAAACTGCACACACACAAACCTCACACTCCGCATGCTAATGCACACACACAAACACGCACAAACATGACCATGTATCATTCACACTAACTACACACACAGCACACATATCCCACGCAGACACAATACCTTACAATTCACACACTAACAGACCAGTTTTCCCTGAAAAGAGGAGATTCCAGTCTACTTGAGTCAGTATAATACAGACATCCCCCTTGCCTTAACCCTTACAAAAAAGTAACCAGAGGCCGGGTGCGGTGGCCCATGGCTGTAATCCCAGAACTTTGGGAGGCCGAGGCGGGCAGATCACCTGAGGTCAGGAGTTCAAGACCAGCCTGGCCAACATGGTGAAACCTGGTCTCTACTAAAAATACAAACCTTAGCCGGGCGTGGTGGTGCATGCCTGTAATCCCAGCTACTCAGGAGGCTGAGGCAGGAGAATCACTTGAACCCAGGCAGAGGAGGTTGTAGTGAGCCGAGATCGTGCCAGTGCACTTTGGCCTGGGCAACAGAGCAAGATTCCATCTCAAAAAAAAAAAAAAATGGCTGGGCATGGTGGCTCACACCTGTAATCCCAGCACTTTGGGAGGCCGAGGTGGGTGGATCACGAGGTCAGGAGATCGAGACCATCCTGGCTAACACGGTAAAACCCCGTCTCTACTAAAAATACAAAAAATTAGCCGGGTGTGGTGGCGGGTGCCTGTAGTCCCAGGTACTCGGGAGGCTGAGGCAGGAGAATGACATGAACTCTGGAGGCAGAGCTTGCAGTGAGCCGAGATCGTGCCACTGCACTCCAGCCTGGGCAACAGAGCGAGACTCCGTCTCAAAAAAAAAAAAAAGTAACCAAGTAACCAGAAGTAACCCGATGTTAACCAACCCGGTTTTTTCCTATCATTCTATTTCCTTGTTTCCATCTTACAAAACCCAGTGTTTTGCTATTGCAGTGGAAGCTCTTATTCTATTTTATAGAATGAAGACTGCCCGAATTGATAAACCTTGAATAAAAACCAATTAGATCTATAACTACATTTCTTATGATTTTGTCTTTTGACAACACTAACACATGGGCATATATGTAATCACCACAGAATTGGCCAGGCACTGTGGCTCACACCTATAATCCCAGCACTTTAGGAGGTCGAGGTGGGCAGATCACCTGAGGTCAGGAGTTCAAGACCAGCCTGGCCAAGATAGTGAAACCCATCTCTACTGAAACACACACACACACACACACACACACACACACACACACACACAATTAGCTGGGAGTGGTGGCATGCACCTGTAATCCCAGCTACTCAAGAGGCTGAGGCACAAGAATCACTTGAACCTGGGAGGCAGAGGTTGCAGTGAGCTGAGACTGCGCCACTGCACTCCAGCCTGGGTGACAACATGAGATACTGAAAAGAAGAAAGAAAGAAAGAGAGACAAAGAGAGAGGGAGAAAAAAAGAAAGAAGAAAGAAAGAAAGAGAGAGAAAGAAAGAGAGAGAGAAAGAAAGAGAAAGAAAGAGAAAGAGAGAGAAAGAAAGAGAAAGAGAGAGAGAAAGAAAGAGAGAGAAAGAGAGAGAGAGAAAGAGAAAAAAGAAAGAAGGAAGGAAGGAAGGAAGGAAGGAAAGAAAGAAAGAAAGAAAAAGGAAGGAAGGAAGGAATCACCACAGAATCATGCATCATTGCCACGCACATCCAATACACAGTAGACACACATGCACATCACAACAACACGGAAACACACCATGCCCACAATATATGCACACACACATCGAACACACACACTCGCGTCCAGCCCGTAACTTAGTGGCCCTGAAATCCACCCTCACCCTTTGTGTGTGAATAAGGCCTCTGAAAACCTTCTGTAGTGGAAATAACAGCCCCTGCTTCTCTCCATCAGTGGGGCTCAGGACACTGTACCCCTAAATATGGTATGTTGGTGTTTGAGAAAACAGCAGAAGCAGGAAGTTCTTTCTGACTTTCTCCCACACTTTTTCCCTGACACAGGTCATAAAAGAACTCTCTGACTTTCCTCTAAAGTAGATCATAAGACTTTTACCCCAGAGGTGCCCTCCCTACCGAAAGGAAAGGAACATCCTTGTCTCTGAGGACACAGGGACACAGAGAAGAATCTGAACATGCCTTGCTAAGTTTCACCCAGTTTGTTATGATGAGGTCATACCTTTTTTGTTTGAGACAGAGTCTTGCTCTGTTGCCCAGGCTGGAGTGCAGTGGCGCGATCTCGGCTCACCTCCGCCTCTGCCTCCCAGGTTCAAGCCATTCTCCTGCCTCAGCCTCCCGAGTAGCTGGGAATACAGGCACCCACCACACCACACCCAGCTAATTTTTGCATTTTTAGTAGAGATGGATTTTTGCAATGTTGACTAGGCTGGTCTCGAACTCCTAACCTCAAGTGATCCACCCGCCTTGGCCTCCCAGAGTGCTGGGATTACAGGCGTGAGCCACTGCGCCTGGCCTGAGATCATACCCTTTTTGTGCAATCACACTTCTCCACAGCTGTCCGCTTTTTTATCAAATTTAGCATAAAAATACACAGGTCTCCCTGTTTCTTTGGGTCTTCATGTCTGAAGTTTCCTGTGTCACATAAAACTTAAACAAATGTGCATGTTTTTCTCTTGTTAATCTATCTTGTGTCACAGGGGTATTAACTATGGACTTAGCAATGGATGAGAATAGAAATCTTTTCTTCCCTCTACCATCATGCAGAGGCCTTTCACCATAGCCCCAGCCACAGTGCAACCCTGTATTTTATTTTATTTTATTTTATTCATTTATTTTTTGAGACAGGGTCTGGCTCTGTCACCCAGGCTGGAGTGCAGTGGCGGGATCATAGCTCAATGCAGCTTCAAACTTCTGGGCTCAAGCGATCCTTCCACCTCAGCCCCCTGAGTAGCTGAGTCTACAGGTGTGTGACACCATACCTGGCTAATTTTTTTTTTTAGAGATGGGGTCTTGCTATATTGCCCAGGCTGGTCTCGACTTCCTGGGCTCAAGTGATCCTCCTACCTCGACCTCCCAAAGTGCTGGGATTACAGGCATAAGCTATCACACCCAGCCCAACCCTGTATTGTAATTGTTGATTCATTCATTTCCTCCTCAGAGAGGATGGTGCCAGGAAAAGCGAGCCCAGTTTCTGGTGTAGGATCAATCATTCACTTACTATCTATGTGGCCTTCATCCAATCACTTAACCACCTGACCCCATCTTTCTCATCTGTAAAATGGGAACACAGTGTTGCCTGCCTGCTGCCCAGGGTTACTGGGAAAGTAAAAGGAAGTGATGTTGAGGGCTCAGGGCTTTGCCAACCGTACATGCTTTTCACAGGCTGGCATTGGACCTGTTTCATGGGTGCCCACCATGCACCAGACACATTCAAGCAGCCTCTCCACTTTCCAACACTCTGGAGGATATTTCCAACACTCTGGAGGATATGCATCATTTTTTTCCCATTTCATTGATGGGCAAAGTGAGGCTCTGAAAAAGTAGATAGCTTGCTCGAAATATCTTTTTTTTTTTTCTTTGAGACAGGGTTTCACTCTGTCACACAGCTGGGGTTTGGTGGAATAATCATAGTTCACTGCAGCCTCAACCTCCCAGCCTCAAAGCAATCCTCCCACCACAATCTCCCAAGTAGCTGGGACTACAGGCATGAGCTACCACACCTGGCTAATTTGTTTTGTTTTGTTTTGTTTTTGTTTCTGTTTTTTGTTGTGTGTGTTTGTGTGTGTGTGTGTGTGTGTGTGTGGAGACAAGGTGTTGCTCTGTTGCCTGGGCTGGTCTTGAACTCCTGGCCTCAAGCAATTCTCCTGCCTCAGCCTCCCAAAGTGCTGAGATTGCATGTATGAGCCCTTGTCCAAAACTTCACAACTAGGAGGTGGTGGGACCAGGTTTGACTGCAGGTGGTGCCAAGCCCCAGTGTTTGTTCTCCTCTGGGTGGGGTCCTAGCAGACCAAAAAGCGGCAGCAAAACATGCAACCCAGGCCGGGCGCAGTGGCTCACGCCTGTAATCCCAGCATTTTGGGAGGCCGAGGTGGGCGGATCACAAGGTCAGGAGATCAAGACCGTGCAGTGAATGGTGAAACCCCGTCTCTACTAAAAATACAAAAAATTAGCCAGGCATGGTGGCGGGTGCCTGTAGTCCCAGCTACTCGGGAGGCTGAGGCGGAAGAATGGCGTGAACCCAGGAGGCGGAGCTTGCAGTGAGCAGAGATTGTGCCACTGCACTCCAGCCTGGGCGACAGAGTGAGACTCTGTCTCAAAAAAAAAGAAAAAAAAAAAAGATGCAACCCATAGTCAGCTCATAAACCGGTTGGGAAGATAAACATATAGGCAATTGAGAAAAAAAGAAGAAAACTCCAAGCCTGTAAGAGAAGCACTGAATGAGAGGCCCAGGCAATAAATAACTACAAAGGTACAGCGAGGCTCAGGGATTCTGGAACATTCCAACGCCATGTCGGGGAAACGCAGGCAATGCTTTAGGTGGTTCTTGTGGGAACAGGAGACCCAGAGACAAGTGCACCCCCTCTGCAGATCCGGAGGGTCCCCTGGGGCCCCACAACACTTCGACTGGAAGGAGTGAGGGTTAGAGCCACAGATTGCAGTGTTTATGGGCTCCTAAGAGCATGTGGGCACTTCGTAAATGCGATTTGATGGTGGAACAGTTGGCTGAGGGAAGGGCTGTCCTCATCCCAGCTGCTCCATGCTCTCCTGGGAGGCATTTTCCCGAGGCGCAATGTGCAGTACCTGAGCTACATGGTCCTCACCTACCAGGATGGCCTCAGTCCATACATGCTTAGCACAACCCCTCCATGGTGGAATGGATCCACCTGTTGGAGGAGTCTCAACCAGAGTGACTCCATCTTGAATAATGGCCAAATAAAGCCAAACCTGGTAGGTTACATTCCCAGGAAGTTAGGCACTCTTGGTTACAGGGTGTTTATGGTGGAAGGGATGAGTTAACTAACTAAATAAGACCTCGAACTTAAAGAGATGTCCTGATGCCCTGATATCTTAAGAAGAAAAAACATCCTTAGTTTAAAAATGAGTTTCAAGGCTGAGCGCGGCGGCTCACACCTGTAATCCCAGCACTTTGGGAGGCCAAGGTCAGCAGATTGCTTGAGCTCAGGAGTTCCAGACCAGCCTGGCAATGTGGTGAAACCCTCATCTCTATAATCAAATTTGGAAACTGGCCAGGCGTGATGGCACATGCCTATAGTCTTAGCTACTTGGCGGTCTGAGGCAGGAGGATCGCTTGACCCTGGGCGGTTGAGGCTGCAGTGAGCCATGTTTATACCACTGCACTCCAGCCTGGGTGACAAAGTAAGATCCTGTCTCAAAAAAAAAGTTTTGCTTTAAAGATAATAGCATACCTATTAATTCTTGCTGAAATCAACAGTTACACAAGAGAATAGCAATACTAATTGCCTGTCACAACCTGATCACAAACCTTTGGAATAAAGCATGTAAGACCTTATTCTGGCCGGGCCCAGCGGCTCATGCCTGTAATCTCAGCACTTTGGGAGGCCAAGGTGGGCGGATCACTTGAGGTCAGGAGTTGGAGACCAGCCCAGCCAACATGGTGAAACCCCATCTCTACTAAAAATACAAAAATGAGCCAGGCACGATGGTGCGTGCCTATCGTCCCAGCTACTCTGAAGGCTGAGGCAGGAGAATCGCTTGAACTCGGTAGGTGGAGGTTGCAGTGAGCTGAGATCATGCCACTGAACTCCAGCCTGGGCAACAGAGTGAGACTCTGTCTCAAAAAAAAAAAAAAAAACAAAAACAACAACAAACAACAACAACAACAACAAAACATTATTCTTAGCTCTGTTATTCTATTTAAGCAAGCATTGTATGTGATGTGAGTGTATTCCTTCTGCTTTCTGAGGATAGCCTATTCTGTAATTGAGTAGTCTCTAATACATTATCTTAGTTTCACTATACTCTGCAACTCACCCTGAATTCTTTCCTGTGTAAGATCCAAGAACCTACTATTGGGAGTCTAGATGACACTCCTTTCCGGTAACACACTCACACAGGGTGTGTCGTGATGTGGCTCCACATCAGCCACCCTATTCAAATCTCTGCCATTGCTCAGCCATGTGCACAAGGCAAGTATAAAGCCCTTATGCTTAATTGCATGGGAACAGATATTATGGCACGTGGGGGCTGGCACTGTGAAATGTCATTGCTGGAAACCAGGGCCTCCTCTACGTTGACCTTAAGGCCCGAGTGAGTGTCTTCAGTACACAGAGTAGCATCCAGCCTCAGCTCCAAAGGCCTCTGTGTCTGTGGTATAATAAAATATATGTATTTGGTCTTTGTTGAAATTGCTAGCGTGGAGCCCCTAAGACCCTTGGAATTTCCTGAGTGATAGGAGTGTTTTGTTATTCATAACAAGCCTCTTTCCCCCAAATCTGAGTTTATGCTAAGTGAGGTGATCCCTGCTGGGCCCCTAGACAGCTTCAGGGTGAGAGGGTGGGGGCCAGAGAAGCCAGCCACGTGACTAGAGGGTGGGAACTTTCAGCTCCAACCTTGACCCCCAGGAAGAGAAGAAAGACGAGATTGAGTTAATCAACAATGGCCAATGATGTAATCAATCGAGCCTATGTAACAAGACCCCATATAAAAACCCTAACAGTGGAGATTATGGAGCTTCCAGGTTGGTAAGCACCTGAATGTTCTGGGACAGCGGATACTCAGAAAAGATAGAGAAGCTCTACATCCCGTCCCCACCCTCCATACTGGCCTATGTGATACAGGAGATAGAAAGAGATTATTTAGGCAGATAGCAACGGCGATACAGTCCTTGGCAAGGTTTCCCTTTTAACAAAAAGCAGCCCCCAAATAATTTCTTTTCTAACAAAGAGCAGCCTGAAAAATCAAGCAGCAGACATAGAGAAGAAAGCCGGAAGCTTGCACGGGTGAATGCCGGCAGCTATGCCAATAGAAAAGGGCTACCCGGGGCTGGGCCTGGTGGCTCATGCCTGTAATCCCAGCACTTTGGGAGGCCGAGGTGGATGGATCACCTGAGGTCAGGAGTTCAAGACCAGCCTGGCCAACATGGTGAAACCCCCTCTCTACACAAAAAATTAGCTGGACATGGCGGTGCGTGCCTGTAATCCCAACTATTCAGGAGGCTGAGGCAGTAGAATCGCTTGAACCTGGGAGGCAGAGGTTGCAGTGAGATCGAACCACTGCACTCCATCCTGGATGACAGAGCCAGACTCTGTCTCGAAAAAAAAAAAAAAAAAAAAAAAAACGGCAATCCATTTCTCCGGGACCCTTCTCTCTGCAGCAGAGAGAGCTCTTCTCTTGCTTTCGCTGATTCAACTTCTGCACTGACCCTCATTCTTTGTGTGTCTGCGTCCTAGTTGCCCATGGTCGTGAGACAACGAATCTTGAGTATTTACCCCAGACGGCGACGCCACTTCAGGTGCCTCTCTCCCGGTTGGCTGCTACTCAAATGTTTCCTTTACAATAAGATGGTAACCATCAGCAAAGTGCTTTCCTGAGTTCTGTGAGTGGTTCTAGGGAATTACCAAACTTGAGGCAGAAATCGTGGACACCAGCTGGGCGTGGTGGTTCACGCCTGTAATCCCATCACTTTGGGAGGCTGAGGTGGGCGGGTCACTTGAGGCCAGGAGTTCGAGACCAACCTGGCCAATATGGTGAAACCCCATCTCTACTAAAAATACAAAAATTAGCTGAGTATGGTGGCACACGCCTGTAATCCCAGCTACTCAGGAGGCTGACGCAGGAGAATTGCTTGAATCCAGGAAGCGGAGATTGCAGTGAGCTAAGATCGTGCCACTGCACACCAGGGTGAAAAGAGCAAAACTCTGTCTCAAAAAAAAAAAAAAAAAAGAGAAATCGTGTAAACCCTTGAATTTGCATAAGTGCAGGTAAACTGGGCACCCCGTTTATGGCCGGCATCTGATGTGGGAGCAGTCTTATGGTCTTGAGCCCTTAAACTCTGGGATCTGCTCTAACTCCCAGTAGTGTCTGAATGGAATGGTGGTGGTGTCAGAGAATTGGAGCAATGTATTTGGAGTCAGAAAAAAAACCACAGCAGTCTCCATTTCCTTTTCCACAAAGATATCTCCTAAATAGCTACCAGCATAGCTTTCAGCCCTTTTCAGAGAGAGACCCCCAGAATTTCCAGGAGGGCTGTGCGTCTGCACAGCACTTTACAGTCCATAAAGCTATTCCTCTGCCCTACAGTGTCCCCAAGGCCCCACGAGGCAGGTCTGAAACTCAGAGAGGCATTCCTTCTGCTCAACATGCGTGTCTGCTGATGCGCTCTGCCAGATCATAGAAGATCAGGAGATGGAAACATTTGTGCTGGGAGAGTCTCTCTCCCACCACCATTTCACAGATGAGAAAACCGAGGCCCTGCGAGGCTGTGACTTGGCCAAGGTCCACCCGGTGCAGCAGGGCAGAGCTCCATCTAGCTGCTTTATGGGAGCCAGGCCTGGGAACTGCCAGGTCTGGTGGAGGCCACTCACTGACACCAAATCTCAGCTGAGCGCCAAGGGCTTGGCCTCCAGGGGAGTGCCTGCACCCCTACAGATGGCCAGAGAAGAAGTGGAAAGGAAGTGAATGCGTCTCCCCCTCCCTCCTCCCACAGTTTCCCCAGCACACGTTCAAGACACAGAAATCTCTCGTTAAAGTTTTACGGTTTAACCACCGAACATGCTACATCGTCTCCATAATTTATACCTGACCTTGTGTCTAGACATGGCATCATGGGAAGGTAAGCCCCCTTCTGCAGGAAGTTTACGATAGCCAGGGCTCAGTGCGTCGTTACGGAGGCCTTGCTTGGTGGCACGGAGCCCTGCCTCGGGGAGCAGAGACCTCCAAGGTGCCCCTTCCCCAGCAGGGCTACTCCTATGACCCTATTTCCAGAAGAGAAACGGATGGGCAGGTCACTTACAAAGTGATACAAGAGCTAGAAAGAAATTCTTTAGGCAGATAGTGGGGGTAAGAGAGTCCTTGGTAAGGGTTTCCTTTTAATAAAAAGCAGCTGCAAAATAATTTCTTTTATTTTTTTTGAGACTGAGTCTTGCTCTGTTGCCCAGGCTGGAGTGCAGTGGTGCGATCTTGGCTGGCTGCACCTCCACCTCCCGGGTTCAAGCGATTCTCTTGCCTCAACCTCCTGAGTAGCTGGGATTACAGGCGTGCACCACCATGCCCGGCTAATTTTTGTATTTTTAGTAGAGACGGGGTTTCACCATGTTGGTCAGGCTGGTCTTGAACTCCTGACCTGAAGCCATCTACCAGCCTTGGCCTCCCAAAGTGCTGGGATCACAAGTGTGAATCATTTCTTTTCTAACAAAAAGCAGCCTGAAAATCTACAAGCACAGGTAAGCAAGCTAAAAGCTTGCATATGTAAATGCCGGCAGCTGTGCCAATAGAAAAGGGTTACCAGGAGGCCAGGTAGGTTCAACATGGCGGCTCCTTCTTCCCTTTTCTTTTTCTTTTCTTTTGAGACGGAGTCTCGCTCTGTCACCCAGGCTGGAGTGCAGTGGCGCGATCTCGGCTCACTGCAAGCCCCGCTTCCCGGGTTCATGCCATTCTGCTGCCTCAGCCTCCCAAGTAGCTGGGACTACAGGCGCCCGCCACCATACCTGGCTAATTTTTTGTATTTTTAGTAGAGACGGGGTTTCACCGTGTTAGCCAGGATGGTCTCGATCTCCTGACCTCGTGATCCGCCCGCCTCAGCCTCCCAAAGTGCTGGGATTACAGGCGTGAGCCACCGCGCCCGGCCCCATCTTCCCTTTTCTTTGTCAACCATGTGTACAGGAAGGAACAGACAAGATGGCAGCAGCCAGGTAGAGAACCCGTCTGCACAATAAAAGATTGGGGTGGGATGGCCAGCTTCTTCGCACACTATGCAAACGTCACACCTGGTCTGACCAATCTCTCGGGCGCTGTGTAAATCAGACTCTGCCTCTTCAGGCTCATCTATAAACCACCCCCCATCCTCACCCCGCCCTGTGCATTTCGCCATGAAAGCAGAAGACCCACTCGGCAGTCCCTCTCTATCTGCAGGAGGGAGGGCTGTTCTCTTTTCTCTCTTTATCACCTATTAAACCTCTGCTCTTAAACTCACTTCTTGTGGGTCCATGTCTTTGACTTCCCTGGCATGAGATGATGAACCTCAGGTATTTACCCCTGACAATAATGCTGCTTCAAAAGGTCCTGACTTCCGGCCTCTGTCTACACAACCCACCACCTCCCAGGGACGTTCACAGCATCCCTGTTGCTGATGGGCTGCCCTCCAAGGGGAATTTGGTTGGACTCCAAACCCCAACCAATCTCCACTCCCTAAAGGAAAACAGCAGCTTTGCAGGGGGTCACTAACTCTGGACCTCAGCCCAGGGCTCCCAGCGCTGGCAGCAAGACCGGGGATTCCTGGCACCCTCTACCTGACAGGGTGCTTTCTGGTACTCAGGGGATCCATACTGAGACCCTTCACGTTGCATGAAAAGGCAGAGACTGAATCTCTCTCTCTCTCTCTGTCACACACACACACACACACACACACCAGAACATGCCGGGGTCTTAGCATTCTCATCTCAGTCCTAAGCATCTATATCCTGAAGGGGAAAATACAAAAATCAGTCAGTCTGTATTTATTTATATATTTTTTGGAGACAGGGTCTCGCTGTGTCACCCAGGCTGGAGTGCAGTGGCACAATCACGGCTCACTGCAGCCTCAACCTCCGAGGCTCAAGCGATTCTCCCACCTTTGCCTCCTGAGTAGCAGGTGCACACCACCATGTCTAGCTAATTTTTAAAGTTTTCTGTAGAGACGGGGTCTATGTTGGCCAGGCTAGTCTCTAACTCCTGGCCTCAAGCGATCCTCCTGCCTTGGCCTCCTAAAGTGCTGGGATGACAGGTATGAGTCACTGTGCCTGGCTAATCAATGTGTGTTTCTAACACTATTGTGCCTAGTGCTGGGCAGGTCGGGGAATGACAGTAACAAAGACCATTTATTCAGGCCTACTCTGTACCACCAATTGTGCCACATCAGGTATTTGTCACCTCATTTCATATACAATATATTGACAATTCTGCAAGACAGGTATCGCTGTGCTCACTTTATAGATGAGCAAATGGAGGTTCAGACAGGAAGTGACCAGCCCACAGAACTAGTGTGTGGAGCCAGGATTTAAATGCTGGGTCTGAGGCTATTGACGCCTGTGGCCTTTCCACTCTCCAAGCAGGTGAGGGATATAGAATTGCTTGGCAGGGACAGGCTGGGAGTGATCAATGATACAGCAGCCAAGCCTGCATTTGCTGCTGGGGAGTTCTAGCTGGGAAACTGAGTCACCTCAGTCAGGGCTGTTAGCAAGTTGTTAGCAAGTCCTGGATAGGTGGAAAGCTGCTGGCCCCTGCAGTGCCAGGGCACCCTTGCCCAAGCCAGCTGCACACACTCATTCCCACAATCTTGGGGAACACGTGTGGACCCCCAGAAGATGAGATTCTCTGTTCTCCATTCTGCTCCTCCTGTTTGTAAAACCACCAGGCTCTGTTCATGGGTTTCCGGTTACATGGGAAGGGGCCTGATGTCTTATATCACTGCCACGCCAGGCCGAGAGCACTTCCTTTGTTTCTTTTTCTTTTCTTTTTTTTTTGAGACAGTTTCACTTTGTCGTCCAGGCTGGAGTGCAATGGCACGATCTCGGCTCACTTCAACCTCTGCCCCCTGGGTTCAAGCGATTCTCCTGCCTCGGTCTCCTGAGTAGCTGGGACTACAGGCGTGCACCACCATGCCCAACTGATTTTTTTGTATTTTTAGTAGAGACAGGGTTTCACCATGTTGGCCAGGCTGGTCTTGAACTCCTGACCAGGCGCAGTGGCTCATGCCTGTAATCCGAAAGCACTTGCTGATGTTGTCCTGCACTGGAGTGTGAGAGGGAAACAGGGCTGGCCCCGCCACAGCCCAGGGCCCAGAGGCTATGACTCTTTGTTAAAATGATGCAGAGAGGCTGGGTGTGGTGGCTCACATCTGCAACGCCAGCACTTTGAGAAGCTGAGGCAGGAGGATCGTTTGAGCCCAGGAGTTGGAGAGCAGCCTGGGCAACATAGCGAGACCCTACCTCTGTGAAAAATTTAAAACTTAGCAGAGCTACAGGTGGTGTGCACCTGTAGTATCAGCTACTTGGGAGGCTAAGGTGGGAAGATTGCTTGAGCCCAGGAGTTCAAGGCTGCAGTGAGCTATCGTCACACTACCACATTCCAGCCTGGGCAACAGAATGAGACTCTGTCGCAACAAAAAAAAAAAAAAAAAAAAAAAAGAAAGAAAGAATTAGAGGCTTAAAGCCAAGGGTGGTGACTCACACCTATAATCCCAGTGCTTTGGGAGGCTGAGGTGGGAGGATCACTTGGAGCCAGAAGTTTGAGACCAGCCTGGGCAACATAGCGAGACCCCGCCACTACAAAAAAATTTTAAATTAGCCAGGCATGGTGGTGTGTACCTGTAGTCCCGCCTACTCAGGAGGCTGAGGTGGGAGGATTACTTGAGCTCAGGAGTTAGAGGCTGCAGTGAGCTGTGATCACCTGGGCAACCGAGCAAGACTCTGTCTCCAAAATAAATAAATGAATAAAATAAAAATAAGAATTAGAGGCTGGGCACGGTGGCTCAAGCCTGTAATTCCAGCACTTTGGGAGGCCAAGGTGGGTGGATCACCTGAGGTCAGGAATTCAAGACCAGCCTGACCAACATGGAGAAACCTCATCTCTACTGAAAATACAAAATTAGCCAGGCGAGGTGGCAGGAGCCTGTAATCCCAGCTACTCAGGAGGCTGAGGCAGGAGAATCGTTTGAACCCGGGAGGCAGAGGTTGTGGTGAGCCGAGATCGCACCATTGCACCTCAGCCTGGGCAACAAGAGCAAAACTCCGTCTCAAAAAAAAAATAATAAAATAAAATAAGAATTAGATGCTGGGCTTGGTGGCTCACACCTGTAATCTCAGCACTTTGGGAGGCCGAGGTGGGTGGATCATCTGAGGTCAGTAGTTCGAGACCAGCCTGACCAACATGGTGAAACACTATCTCTACTAAATATAAAAAATTAGCTGGGAGTGGTGGCATGAGCCTGTAATCCCAGCAGTTTGGAAAGCTGATATGGGAGAATCACTTGAGGCCAGGAGTTCCATACCAGCCTGGGCAACATGGCAAGATCCCATTTTTATAAAAAATTTGAAAATTTGCCAAGCATGGTGGTACATGCCTGTAGACCCAGCTACTTGGGAGACTACAGTAGGAGGATTGCTTGAGCCCAGGACGTCGAGGCTGCAGTGAGCTATCATTGTGCCACTGCAATTTAGCCTGGGTGACAGAGCAAGACCCTGTCACAAAAAAAGGAAACGAAAAACAATGAAAGAGAGAGAGAAAGATTAAGAAAGAATAAAAGAAGAAAGAAAGAAAGACAGAAAGAGAGAAAAAGAAAGAAAGAAAGAAAAAAAGAAAAAAGAGAAAAAAGAGGGAGGGAGGGAAGGAAGGAGGGAGGAAGGGAGGGAAGGAAGGAGGAAGGAAGGGAGGGAGGGAAGAAAGAGAGAGAGAAAGAAAGGAAGAAAGAGAAAGAAAGAAGGAAGGAAAAGGGGAAGGGAGGAAGGAAGGGAGGGGGGAGAGAGGGAGGGGAAGAAAGAAAGAGAGAGAGAGAGAAAGAAAGAAAGGGGAAGGGAGGGAGGGAGGGAGGAAGGGAGGAAGGAAGGAAGGATGGAAGGATGGAAGGAAGGAAAGAAGGAAGGAAGGAAGAGGGGGAGGGAGGGAAGAAGAAAGGGAGGGAGGGAAGGGAAGGGAAGGACAAGTGAAAGAAAGGAAAGGAAAGGGGAGGGAAGGGGGAAGAGGGGGAAGAGCGGGGAAGGGAAGGGACGGGAAAGGAGGGGAGGGAAGGGATATTTGCAACCTATGGTTATGGCAGCATTATTCACAATAGCCAATAAGTAAAAGCAACCCAAATCAATGTCCCATGGCAGGTGAATGGATGGACACAATATAGTAATATCCCTACAGTGGAATATCATTCAGCCTTTAAAGGAAGGAAATTCTGACCCTTGCTACACGGATGAACCTTGAAGACATAATGCTAAGCAAAATAAGGCAGTCACAAAAAAACTAACACTGTGATTTCACTTATATGAGGCATCCAAAATTCATAGAATTTGCAAGATGAAAAAGGGGTGGAGATTTATTACAATGTGTGTGCAATTAATTTGCAGACCTTTTTAATCTTGCAAAACCAAAGCCCTGTTCTCTTTCTAGATTGACACATTTAGAGAAGGTAAGCTTAAGTCAGGACAGCACAGCTATTGGCAGAGAAAGCCCAGTTCTCATGAGCCCACTTCTGGCTTGTGAATCATGGCCTGTCCTTGCCCTCTAGGAAACTTGGACCTCTCTTCTGGGACCCCTCTTCTTGGGCCCCTTTCCTTTTTATTGTTAATTATGTGCTTTGATGCACGAAGTGTCCCGGCCCCATCACTCTGCAAGGTCACTGCATCTGAACAGATCCAGGTGGAAAACCTTGCCTGCAAGTCCCTCCTTGCAGCTCAGGCATGGGGCTCCTGGTCTGCGTGGGGCCCCATTCTCTGCTTCTCGGTGTTCCCCAGTTCTGGGACTCTCATGATGGGTCCTGCCCTGCCAGCTACTGAGCTCCCACGTGTCACCAGGGGCCAGAAGCATGGAGGTCCCAGTAAACAGTACAGGGAACTGTTGATGACGCCGCAGCCCTGGAGGCCCCAGGAAGAGAAAAAGAAATAAATACATGAAGTTAAGGCCGGGCACGGTGGCTCACGCCTGTAATCCCAGCACTTTGGGAGGCTGAGGCAGGCAGATCACCTGAAGTCAGGAGTTCGAGACCAGCCTGACTAACATGGTGAGACCCCCTTTCTACTAAAAATACAAAAATTAGCCAGGTGTGGTAGTACACACCTATAATCCCAGCTACTCAGGAGGCTGAGGCAGGAGAATCGCTTGAACCCAGGAGGCAGAGGTTGCAGTGAGCCGAGATGGCACCACTGCACTCCAGCCTGGATGACAGAGTGAGGCCCTGTCTCAAAAAAGAAAAGGAGATAAGTTTAAAATGCTCCCTGAGGCTGGGCGCGGTGGCTCAAGCCTGTAATCCCAGCACTTTGGGAGGCCAAGGCGGGTGGATCACAAGGTCAGGGGTGTGAGACCAGCCTGGCCAACATGGTGAAACCCCATCTCTACTGAAAATACAAAAATTAGCCGGGCGTGGAGGCGGGCACCTGTAGTCTCAGCTACTTGGGAGTCCAAGGCAGGAGAATCACTTGAAACTGGGAAGCAGAGGTTGCAGTGAGCCAAGATCGCACCACTGCACTCCAGTCTGGGTAACAGAGCAAGACTTCGTCTCAAAAAAAAAAAAAAAAAATGTGCTGCATGGATAGACAGCCCATCCATCTCCACTCACCATCACCATAACAGGCTAAGCAGAGGCAAAACCCAATCAACCCACCCCATGGCCCCAAGGGTGAGGGCTGGGGTGGACCGGCAACCCCTGCCAGCCACTGGCTCTGCCCAGTCTGGGCCAGCACACTGTGGACGAGACCTTGAACTTATATCCCTCAGGCCCAACTGGAGCTGATGATTGATAACATTGACCAAAGCCCTTCCCTTCTCCCAGCCACAGTGTGGATGTGATGGGACCCCAGCCCCAACCAGGAGGTTCTAGAAATGCTTCCTCTGCTGTAGTGAGAAAGGTAAGGTGTGTGACCTTGAGTGGCAATGTGTGAAATTAGCCCCAGGGAAGATCATAATTAGAAGAAGAAGGAGGTGGCTGGGCGCCATGGCTCACACCTGCAATCCCAGCACTCTGGGAGGTCGAGGCAGGTGGATCACCTGAGGTGAGGAGTTTGAGACTAGCCTGACCAACATGGCGAATCCCCATCTCTACTAAAAATACAAAATTACCCGGGTGTAGTGGCAGGCACCTGTAATCCCAGCTACCTGTGAAGCTGAGGCAGGAGAATCGCTTGAACCCGGGAGGCAGAGGTTGCAGGGAGCTGAGATCGTGTCATTGCACACCAGCCTGCACAACAACAGCGAAACTCTGTCTCAAAAAAAAAAGGAGGAGGAGGAGGAGGGCAGGTGCAGTGGCTCACACCTGTAATCCCAGCACTTTGGAAGGCCAAAGCAAGAGAATTGCTTGAGACCAGGAATTCGAGACCAGCCTTGGCAACATAGAGAGACCCTATCTCTACAAAATGTAAAAAAAAAAAAAAAATTGCTGGGCGTGGTGTTGTGCACCTGTGGTCCCAGCTACTTGGGAGGCTGAGGAAGGAGGATCACTTGAGCCCAGGAGATTGAAGTGAGCTATGATCGCTCCACTGCACTCCAGCCTGGGTGACAGAGCAAGACCCTGTTTCAAAAAATAAAATAAAGTAACATCCCGCAGGTGCAAATGAGACAGTAAGCAGGGCAGAGACCTGGCCGCAGAGGTTGGAGAAGACCCTATAAACAAGGAAACTGAGTCAGGCAGAGCAACCAGTGCTTCCAAGAAGGCTGGCTGAGAAAAGCCAACAGCAAAAGAATGATGTAGACGCAATGAGGCTGTTTTCTTTTCTTTCTTTCTTTTTTTTTTTTCTTCCTGAGATGGAGTCTCTATCACCCAGGCTGGAGTGCAGTGACATGATCTTGGCTTATTGGAACCTCCGCCTCCCGGGTTCAAGCGATTCTCCTGCCTCAGCCTCCTGTGTAGCTGGGATTACAGATGCGTGCCACCATTCCCAGCTAATTTTTGTATTTTTAGTAGAGACAATTTTTCACCATGTTGGCCAGGATGGTCTCGAACTCTTGACCTCGTGATCCACCCACCTCCACCTCCCTAAGTGCTGGGATTACAGGTGTGAGCCACCGCGCCTGGCCTGAGGCTGTTTTCTTAAAGGAGAGAGATGTTGGAGTATCCTTAGGTGCTGATGGGAAAGAGCCGGTGGGGAAGAAAGATGCAATCTACAGAAGAGAGAGGATGCATGGTGAAGTGGGATTCTGAGAAACTTAGACCCAGGGAGCCAGGCCTTGAACCAGAGGAGGATCACCCAGATCTCTACCTCCTGTGAATCTCACAACACCTCAATCGTACCTTTAGCAAAGTCCTTATCTCACAGTATTGGATGATTTGTTCATTCCTCTGGCCCCTGCACACTCTCCACCACACACACACAGCACACCTGGGAGCCCCTGAAGTCCCTTGTTCATCAATGTGATCCAAGCATCCGGCGCCCGGAACGTGCTATGCACTCGGCTCATTTTGATAAATGGTCCTAGTTTGAATGACAGCTATGGAAGGCAAGTCTCAGAAACATCATCAGATTCATGGGGAGTCACTTTCCTAAAGCGATGAGCTCTGCAGATAGACCAGGAGGCTGCAGCCTCTTCTCAGGAGAACCAACTCCTTCTGGCTTTGAACCCTCAGCCATTCAAAACACAGACATGCCCGTACACAGAGCTAGAGTCGGGGCAGAATGGTTAGCATCGCCTTGGACTCAAATCAATCAGCTCCACGCTTGGATGGACTAGCTAAGCCCCTCTGTCCCAGGCCTGCCCTTGCCCATATAGGAGTCCAGGGGATTCATTTCCTGTCCCGGTTGGATTCATTTCCAGCTGGAATACAGAAAAAAAGAGTAAAAATCCCCTACTCAGAATAAACTTATTATCTCCTGATGGTTGAGATGATCAACTTTGTGGTAAATCTCTTCTACAACACCAAGCCAATGTGAGATGGGGCCTTAAAACTCCAGGGTCGTAGGCCAGGTGTGGTGGCTTATGCCTGTAATCCCAGCACTTTGGGAGGCCAAGGTGGGAGGATCATGAGGTCAGGAGATAGAGACCATCCTGGCTAACACGATGAAATCCCGTCTCTACTAAAAATACAAAAAAAAAAAAAAAAAAAATTAGCTGGGTGTGGTGGTGGGCACCTGTAATTCCAGCTACTCAGGAGGCTGAGGCAGGAGAATCGCTTCAGCCCAGGAGGCAGAGGTTGTAGTGAGCATGAGATCGTGCCACTGCACTCCGGCCTGGTGACAGAGCGAGACTCCGTCTCAAAAAACAAACAACAAACAAACAAACAAACAAAAGAACTCTAGGGACAAGGCCACCTTAGGAATTGCAGGAAGGAGCCAGCCCAGAGACTAGCGGCCCTGTCCCTTGTACTGGGACAACTTCGGGTGGGATTTCCCAAGACTGCAAAGGTCCCAGGTAGCTTAGAGTAAAGGGCACCTAATTAGGAACAAAAAGATCCCTGTTCAGCCAGGCACAGTGATTCATGCCTGTAATCCCAGCACTTCGGAAGGCCAAGGTGGGAGGATCGCTTGAGGCCAAGAGTTCAAGACCAATCTAGGCAACATAGTGAAACCTCACTTTACAAAACAAAAATGAAATAAATTAAAAAATTAGCCAGGCATGGTGGCACGCATCTGTAGTCCCAGCTACTCAAGAGGCTGAGGTGGGAGGATTGCTCGAGCCCAGGAGTTCAAGGCTGCAGTGAGCTATGATCGTGCCACTGCACTCCAGGCTGAGCAACAAAGTCAGACCATGTCTCAAAACAAAACAAAACAAAACCCAGGTTTCAGTTCTACACTGGCCACTCCTTAGCTAGATGACTTGGCCAAATCTCTTATTTCCTCTGCGCCTGTTTCTGCATCTACAAAATGGAAACACAACAAACTGAAAACACTTTCTAAACTATAGAGTACCGTTTCTTTTTTTTTTGGAGACAGAGTTTTCACTCACATTGCCCAGGCTGGAGTGCAGTGGTGTGATCTTGGCTCACTTGGCTCACTTAGATCACTCTAACCTCCACCTTCCAGTGATTCTCCTGCCTCAGCCTCCCAAGTAGCTGGGATTACAGGCATGCACCACCACGCCCGGCTAGTTTTTTTGGATTTTTAGTAGAGACGAGGTTTCACCATGTTGGCCAGGCTGGTCTCAAACTCCTGACCTCAGGTGATCCTCCTGCTTCAACCTCTCAAAGTGCTGGAATTACAGGCGTGAGCCACTGTGACGGCCTAAAGTACCATTTCATAGGTGAGGAATACAGACACATTGACATGATATTGGTAAAGGTGATGAAGTCCACTATGCTGCTAGCCAGATTGAAGTAACTGGTAGGACATCTACTGGTGAAATGTGACTTAAGGAATTATCCTTAAAGTATAAATCTAATGAGGCCAAGTGCCGTGGCTAACCCTGTAATCCCAGCACTTCAGAAGGCCGAGCCAGGCAGATTGCTTGAGCTCAGCAGTTTAAGACCAGCCTGGCCAACATGGTTAAACCCCATCTCTACTAAAAATACAAAATTTGCCAGGTGTGCTGGTGGGTGCCTGTAGTCCCAGCTACTTGGGAGGCTGAGGCAGGAGAATCGCTTGAACCCAGGAGGCGGAGGTTGCAATGAGCCGAGATCGTGCCATTGCTCTCCAGCTTGGGCAACAGGGTGAGACTCCATCTCAAAAGAAAAAAAAAAAAAGTTAAGCTATACCACAACCTAGCAAAATGATGGTTATTCATGCAATGGAATAATATCCAGCAACAAATACAAGTAAACTACACATGTATATGTAAAACATGGAAGAATCTCAAAAATGCAAGTGAAACAAACCATACACAAAAGATTATATGCTGTATGGTTCCATTTATATAAAGTTCAAGAATAGTCAAAATTGATCTATGATGACAGAAGTCAGAACAGTGCTTTCTAGTGCAACTGCCTTTGCAAAGATTATGACAGTGAGTGAAATCTGAAATAGCTGACTCCATCTTGCTTCTAACTTCACACGCTGGGGGTCTTTGCTCACTCCTGGGTAGAGGCCAAGCTGAACATGGAAGGAATTTAGCTTATAGTTTAACTTTGAAGCAAGGATGATAATAGTCTCTCCCTAAAATGGATTCCTTCCTTGTTTAGGGGAGGAAACTGCCTTTGAAAGACAATGAAAGGACATGAGATTAGAATTATAGGTGCCTGAATTCTGCTAAAATGTAGACATGGTTTCTATAATCCTTTATGGCACAGGAGACATGAGGCCAGAGGTCATAACATTGATGACTTCCCCAGTTGCTCCTATAGATAACTATGGTAGAACCTAAGATTGGTCTTTTGAGATATTTTTCAGACTTTTGCATGCTGGCAACTGACTGACCCCACCCGGACTCATGACTCATCACTCAACCAGTCCTGTAGCCTTGCACCCAGTGTTGGACTCAGTGCTCAAGGACCGTTTTCCACACCCCTATGATGGCATCCCCAAACAGTAAGCAGCGCCCATTCCCTAGTCCCCTGCCCATTAAACTATCCTTGAAAAACCCTAACCTTCAAGCCTTCAAGGAAACTGATTTGAGTGATAACTCCAGTTCTCCCACGTGGCTGGCATCATGTTAATTAAAATACTTCTTTACTGTAATACCACGGTCTCAGTGAACTGGTTTTGTCTGGGCGGCAGGCAGGAAGAACCCACTGAGCAATTACACTGGGGTAGAGACTTTCTGGGAGCTGATGGAAATGAGTATGCATTTATCAAAACTCATCAAATTGTACATTTAACATCTGTGGGCCTGGCACAGTGGCTTACACCTAAAATCCCAGCACTTTGGGAGGCCGAGGCAGGAGGATAGATTGAAACCAGGAGTTTGAGACCAGCCTGGTCAACATAATAAGACTTGTTTTGTAAACAAGTCTTTACAAAATACATATATATTTTTTTGAGATGGAGTTTTGCTCTTGTTGCCCAGGCTGGAGTGCAATGGCGCGATCTCGGCTCACCGTAACCTCTGCCTCCCAAGTTCAAGAGATTCTCCTGCCTCAGCCTCCCGAGTAGCTGGGATTACAGGCATGTGCCACCACGACCGGCTAATTTTGTATTTTTCATAGAGACGAGGTTTCTCCATGTTGGTAAGGCTGGTCTCGAACTCCCGACCTCAGGTGATCCGCCTCCCAAAGTGCTGGGATTACAGGCGTGAGCCACCGCACCCAGACAGAATTTTTTTTTTTTAATAGCTCAGCATGGTGCACACCTGTAGTCCCAGCTCCTTGGGAGGCTGAGGTAGGAGGATTGCTTGAGCCTGGGAGGTCAAGGTTGCAGTGAGCCATGATCACACCACTGCACCCCAGCCTGGGCAACAGAATGAAACCCTATCTCAAAAAAAGAGAAAATCTGTGCATTTAAGTATGTGTAAATTTTATCTCCATTAAATATATATATATATACTTACAGTAATGTTATTTAAAAATTAGAAACAATTTAAATATCTTACATTATTTAATAAAGTGTGTGTATACTCAAGTTCTACAAACACTCACAATGATATTATAGAAGGCTATCTATTGCCAAAGACAGATGTTCATGATAATTTATATGAGAAGGAAACTTACCAGGCCAGGTGCAGTGGCTCGCACCTGTAATCCCAGAACTTTGGGAGGCCAAGGCAGGCGGATCACCTGAGGTCAGGAGTTCGAGACCAGCCTGGCCAACATGGTAAAACCTCGTCTCTACTAAAAATACAAAACATATTAGCCAGGCCTGGTGGCGTACACCTGCAGTCCCAGCTACTTGGGAGGCTGAGGCAGGAGAATGGTTTGAACCCAGGAGGCGGAGGTTGCAGTGAGCTGAGATCACGCCACTGCACTACAGCTTGGGTGACAGGCTAGGCTCCATCTCAAAAAAAATTAAAAATAATAAAAATAATAAATTAGCTGGGTGTGGTGGCGCACATCTGTAATCCCAGCTACCTGGGAGGCTGAGGCAAGAGAATCGCTTGAGCCTGGGAGGCGGAGGTTGCAGTGAGCTGAGATTGCACCATTGCACTCCAGCCTGGGCTACAAGGTGAAACTCAGTCTCAAAAAAAAAAAAAAAAGAAAAGAAACTTACCAAACAGCATGTACAGTGCAATTAACATGCAAGCACAGAGAAAGATCTGGAGGCTTCTCACCCAAGTGAGAGGTGTAATACTACATGCTTCTATGTTTTCTGCACTAAACATGTAGTTACTTTTGTAATAAGAGAAAACTAGGCTGCCCATGGTGGCTCATGCCTATAATCCCAGCACTTTGGGAGGTCTAGGCAGGTGGATTGCTTGAGCCCAGGAGTTGGAGACCAGCCTGGGCAACATGGTGAAACCCCGTCTCTACAAAGATATACAAAAATTAGCCAGGTGTGGTGGTTCATGCCTGTAGTCCCAGCTACTCGGGAGGCTGAGGTGGGAGGATCACTTGGGCCTGGGAGGCGGAGGTTGCAGTGAGTGGAGATGGTACCACTGCACTCCAGCCTGGGTGACAGAGCAGAACTCTATCTCAAAAAAAAAAAAAAAAAAGATAAAGAAAAAATTTTGTTTTAGATATTTAGTTAGACATAGATCCATAGATACAATTGATGCTGGCCCACAGAAGTTATGCTCTATGAAATCACCATTTACACTACCTTAGTGAATACTGAACCATTGCTTATACGGGAAATACAGGGTTAGGTCCTTTGAGCCTCTGATTTCATGATCATCAACCCATTAATACATAACCTTGTCTTACCTGTGTTTCTGTTTAAAGGCATCTTTTAACATATTTACTGTAGATTCATTAACATTGAACTCACAGCCAACAGCACTATAACTCATGCCTGAACGAGGCTTATCTAACACACTTATTTTCTCCGCAAGGAACATCACAGCTTCTTTGCGCTTAGGGATACCAGAGGGCACTTCAGCGCTATGCCTGGGGGACATTCTAAACAACAAACCACCCCCAAAAAGGCAGAAAGATGCAAAAACTATGGTACTAAACAGACCTTGAAAAGGACACTTGGCCGGGTGTGGTGACTTACCCCTGTAATCCCAGCACTTTGGGAGGCCGAGGTGGGTGGATCATCTGAGGTCAGGAGTTCGAGACCAACCTGACCAACATAGTGAAACCCTGTCTCTACTAAAAATACAAAAATTAGCTGGGTGTGGTGGCGGGCACCTGTAATCCCAGCTACTTGGGAGGCTGAGGCAGGAGAATCACTTGAACCTGGGAGGTTGCAGTGAGCCGAGATCATGCCATTGCACTCCAGTCTGAGCAGCAGAGTGAGACTCCATAACAAAAAAAAAAAAAAAAAAAAGAAAAGAAAAGGAAAAAAAGAAAAGAACAGGACACTTCTTTGCAGTTTGAGAGGGAAACAAGGAGCCAGGGTGTCACCTGGTTTGACCTCAGTAGGAAACATACACGTCTGGTGACTCAAAGTTTTTGCTACTGTGCCCCATATCCATGAATGACCGCTGCAAGTTATTGATTTGGGGGTTACCCATCAATTTTATCAAGGAGGTGAATTCACAAACACGAAATGTGCAATTCATTAAGATGGACCATGTATAGACATATGTAGAAAGGAAAGTATTTCCAAACCTTAGACCTGCACTCCTGGGGTGTCTAGGGAGGGAAACCCCACTGAACCACAGCAAAACCCACTGAACTGCATCTCATGGACCTGCTTGTTTCCAGAGAGGCAGGAATGAGAAGCAAAAGGGAATTAATGGTGCGGGACTCACCACAACCATCTTCGGAATGTGCCCAAGACATGGGCATGGCCTTGATTTAGCCTGCTGTCTTTATTGGTTTATATTCGGGAATGTAAAATCTTTACAAGGGTTTTCAGGAGCCGATCCCAAACTCAGCCCAGGCTCAGACTCCCAGGAATTCTTCAGCTGCCAACTCCCCACTCCTGAGATGTCCAGGACCCTCAGGCACACAGCTAGAAGTCACTTAACCCTAAAACTTTCAGAAGGGGACACGCATCCTGAGCAAGGTGCTTGAAGCCCAGAAGGCTTCTCCACCAGGGAGGGGCTGGCAGAGGTCTGAGGCTGAGAGCATCTTGAGAGGTGCTGGAACTCATCATAATCAGTCCAAGAACTCCAGATGTTTCTGGTGAGTACAGTCACATGCCACATAATGACATTTCAGTCAACAACAGACTGCATATACGAGTGGTCTCATAAAATTTCTTTTCCTTTTTGAGACAGGGTCTCGCTCTGTCAACCAGGCTGGAGTGCAGTGACACTATCTCAGCTCACTGCAACCTCTTCCTCCCGGGTTCAAGTCATTCTCCTGCCTCAGCCTCCTGAGTAGCTGGGGCTACGGGCACGTGCCACCACGCCCGGCTAGTTTTTCTATTTTTAGTAGAGACGGGGTTTTGCCATGTTGGCCAAGCTGGTCTCGAACTCCTGACCTCAAGTGATCCACTGCCTTGGGCTCCCAAAGTGCTGGGATTACAAACGTGAGCCACCACGTCTGCTCCCCCACCCCCATTAAAATTATAATTCTGTATTTTAGACCGGGCACAGTGGCTCACGCCTGTAATCCCAACACTTTGGGAGGCGGAGGCGGGCAGATCACTTGAGGTCAGCTTGGCCAACATGGTGAGACTCCATCTCTACTAAAAATACAATAATTAGCCAGGCATGGTGGCAGATGCCTGTAACCCCAGGTACTTGGGAGGCTAAGACAGGAGAATCCCTTGAACCCAGGAGGCGGAGGTTGCAGTGAGCAGAGATCACACCACTGCACTTCAGTCTGGCTGACAGACAGACTCCATCTCAAAAAAAAAAATTAATAAATAATAATAATATATTTTTACTATACCTTTTCTATGTGTAGATATGTTGATATACACAAATACTTACCATTATATTCCTAATGCCTCCAGAATTCAGCATAGTCACATGCTATACAGGTTTGCAGCCCAGAGCAATAGGCTAGACCATCTAGCCTAGGTGTGTAATAGGCTGGATCATCTAGGTTTCTGTAAGTACATCCTTTGGTGTTCCCATAATGACAAATCTTCCAATGATGCATTTCTCAGAACATAGCCCCATCATTAAGCCACGCATGACTGTATATTGATCAATATCAATGTGGTTTATCGGATAAGAAATTTCTTCTTGAAGGGAAGTGCCAAGCCCTTGAGGGTGGACACCTTTGGAACACTTCACCAGCTCACAGTCACCCCGCTTCACTTCTGCCTCCTCTATTAAGAAAGGTGGGTCCACAGCCCCACATGAACCTACTTGGTGGTGAGGACCTCCCAGTCAGCAGGGACTGTCCTCCCACGGTCCTGCCACCTGCTGCCATGGGCTACTGTGTTTCATCCACTCAGTCTGCAAGAAGAGCTCTGCAAAATGTGGAAATAGGGCAAAAAGCTGAGGCACTAACCTTCCAGAGTCAGGCTACAGCACTATCTCATGAGCCTGCCCACGTGCCGTATGACACCCCAGGAGAATGTCACTTTGAGTTACCGCTCACTATGCATTGCAGCTCAGATTCTGCCAAGTTGGATGTTAACTCATACAAAACTGGTAAAAAGCAAATGATTTTGGCTGTGCGCGGTGGCTCACGCCTGTAATTCCAGCACTTTGGGACGCCGATGGGTGCAGATCACCTGAGGCCGGGAGTTCGAGACCAGCCTGGCCAAAATGGTGAAACCCCATCTCTACTAAAAATACAAAAAACATAGCTGGGTGTGGTGGTGGATGCCCGTAATCCCTGCTACTCAGAAGGCTGAGGTGGGACAATCGCTTGAACCCAGGAGGCTGACGTTGCAGTGAGTGGAAACTGTGCCACTGCACTCCAGCCTGGGCAACAGAGCGAGACTCCGTCAAAAAAAAAAAAAAAAAAAAGAAGCAAATGATTTCTTTTCAGTAGAGACAATAACCACAAAGCTTTTGTCTTTACTACCCCATAGGCTCAACCTTAGTGGTCTTAATTTCAGGTTCGTATTTATATACATATATAAATTATATACTTTACGTATAATATATAATTATGTTACCAGTTCAGCATCCCAAATCAGAAAATCAGAAATCCAAAATGTTCTACTTGGCATTTCCTTTGAGCATCATGTCAGGGCTCAGAAAGTTTCAGATTTTAGAACATTTTGGATTTTGGACTAGGGATACTTAAATTGTATATAATTTATATGTAATATAAATTATAATTTAAATATAACATTATATATAATTTATATAATACATACATTGTTTAAATAGAAATATAATATAAATTATAATACATAATTCACATTATAATACATATCATATATAAATATATCTTTCATATTGTATATATTATATACAATGTATAAATTGTCTACAGTAACATATTTTATATATATTATTGAGATTATATTATTGAGATATATATTACATACATATCTCAATGACTATATTATATATTTCAATTATATGTTATATATTTCAACAATATATAATACATATCATATATTTCAATAATATATATTATATGTTACTGGAATATATATTATTATTAATAATTATTCAATAATATATATCAACAATTATTCAATATTATTCAATATTATATATTATTCAATATATGAATATTTATTCGATAATATTTATTATCAATAATTAATATCTATAATTATTTGAAAATATATATTACTGGAATATATAAATTATTAATAATGCATTCAATATCCATATAGAATTGTATATCATTCTACATTCCATATTCATATAGAATATGGAATTCACATTCATATAGAATATGGAATTCACATTCATATAGAATATGGAATTCACATTCATATAGAATATGGAATATAAATAATTCAATAATTCTATATTATTGAATATAGAATATATATTATTAATATATCACAATGACTATATATTATATATTTCAATAATAATATGTAATACACATATTATATATATACACACACAAAGAATTAATCTTACCCTAAAGGAGGTCTGGCCTTTGCACTTGGCTCGTGGGAGGTATTTGGAAGCCCTTGGAATGTCCAGCTTGGTCACAGTATCTGCCTACCTGGGGACCTTCGACCATGCCACACAGTCTATGCTAACGCGGGCCACATTGGATAGTTTGTGCTAACAATGTCGTTGATGAGGACATCCTTGCACCACCTGGTACCAGCTCAACTTCCAGAGGGGCTAGAATCTGAGTCAGCCATGCAGGCTGGCCATGGTCCATGTAACTAAGCCACAGTAAAATCTCTGGCTCAGATGAGCTTCCCCGGGTGGCAATATTTTGTATATACTGACACATGTCATTGCTGGGAAAGTACGGCTGTCCACAACTCCACTGGGAGGCGACAACTAGAGGTTCCATACATGAAACTCTCCTGTGCCCGGCCTGCCCCATGCGTCTCTTCCCTAGCTCATTTTAATCTGTATCTTTTTTTTTTTTTTTTTTTTGAGACTGAGTCTCGCTCTGTCATCCAGGCTGGAGTACAGAGGCACAATCTAGGCTTATTGCAATCTGTGCCTCCTGGGTTCAAGCGATTCTTCTGCCTCAGCCTCCCAAGTAGCTGGGATTACAGGCACCCACCACTATGCCCGGCTAATTTTTGGGTTTTTAGTAGAGTTGGGGTTTGATCATGTTGGTCAGGCTGGTCTCAAACTCCTGACCTCAAGTGATCCTCCCTCCTCAGCCTCCCAAAGTGCTGGGATTACAGGCATGAGCCACCGCGCCCATCCTAATCTGTATCTTTTTGCTGTAATAAACCATGACCATGAGCATAATAGTTTTTAATACATTCTCTGAGTTCTTCTAGCAAGGTGTCAAACCTAAGGGTGGTCTTGGGGACCCCCAATCTACAAATACATGTGTGTGTGTATACACACATACATCAGTGATCCTCCTACCTCAGCCTCCTGAGTACCTGGGACTACAGGCACATGCCACCTCACCTGGCTAATTTTTGTATATTTTAGTAGAGACAGGGTTTCACCATGTTGCCCAGGTTGGTCTCAAACTCCTGGGCTCAAGCGATCCTCCGGCTTCAGCCTCCTGAAATGCTGGGATTACAGTCATAAGCCACCATTCCCGGCTAACATTGCTGATTTTATTGATCACTGAAACAGGCTCAGGTACTTACTTAAGGGTAAACTAATCACTTCCCTAGCAACTCTCGCCTCCTCGGCCCCTGGCAGGATCTAGATGGCAGGCCTGCTCCATCCTGTTGGGGGGACCAGATGGCTGTGTCCACAGCCGTGGCACTGACCAGAATGGCAGGTCCAAGTCCTGGCATTGAAGGGCTCAGGCCTCCATGAGGGACCTGTGAGCTGTGGTCGTTCAACACCATAGCATTATGCCAGGGCCAGCCCACTGCTCAGAAACCTGGCATCCCCTCACCCCTTCACCTTGGAGGTCCTTCCTGCTCCTCTCCAAAGAAGGGTCCAAGTCAGCCCTGGAACCTCCAACAAGGATAGCCCAGCCTCCCCTGCCAGCATCAGGCACCTCATCAACCAGGACCAGAGGCACCTGTCGGACTCCCTGGCATCCCAGCCTTTTTCCTTCAGCTCTGCTGTGGGCCAGAGGCCCCCTGAAGCAATTGTCAGAGTCTTTCTATTTCTGTCAATTGTGTTATTCTTTGTAACCCAAAGAGCTCTTTAGACAGTTTACACTCAAAGCATATAGATCCTGCTATCAAATCAGTAAGTAACAAGATGACAGAGAAGAGAAGAATTTTGTCAGAAAGCGAAGGTGGGAGACAGCTACTGTTTCCAAATACAAAACTGACCCCTCCAGCCGGGAGAGGTGGTTCACACCTGTAATCCCAGCACTTTGGGAGGCTAAGGTGGGAGGATCGCTTGATCCAAGGAGTTTGAGACAGCCTGAGCAACAATGCAAGACCCGTCTCTAAAAATCACACAAAAAAATAGCTAGGTATGGTGGTGCACACCTACAGTCCCAACTGCACAGGAGGGTGAAGTGGGAGGATCAAGTGAGCCCAGGAGTTCAAGGCTGCAGTGAGCCATGATCATGTCACTCCACTCTAGCCTGGGCAACAGAGTGAGACCTTGTCTCAAAAAAAAAAAAAAGAAAAAGAAGAAAAATCTGACCGCTGAGCCTCAGCCTCCAGACCCATCCAGCCACGCTGGGGAACAAGGTGGGCTGCAAACTTGTTCATTAGGCAGGACTCAATTTCCCTGGCCAGCAGTGAAGGGGGATTTGCTCTGTCTGCCACTGCTGGCCCACCTAAGTGCTGTTATGTGACCCTCTCAGGCTCCAGAGCTAGGCTGAGCCCAGGCCCCCGGGCTAAACACCAACAGGGCAGAAAGGCAGAAAGCAGCTGGGTGAACGTCTATCTGCAGCTACCGGTCAGCTTCTCTGTCTCAGTCTACAAAATACGTGGCCTCAAGGCTGGTGGGACCTCATCCGCATTTGCTCAGAGCCCAGATATCCAACTCTGCCTGCCCCAGGGGTTCTGGGTGCATCGGAGCCAAAAGTGGAAGAAACCGGCTAGAAATCAAATCCCTTCCCCTGGCACCAGTGCTGTTTTTGGCTTCTGTATTCCACTACCCAACCAGTGCAAACTGGGACCTGCCTCGGTGCCCACGGTCAGGGCGGGCAGCTTCATCCTGGTTTGGCCAGGCCGATACAGAACATTTGCTTCAGAGGTGATTGGGAAAAGGAAAGGATTTCAAGCTACGGAGGAAAGGAAAGCTGCTTGCAGGAGGAGGCCAGAGAAGGGAGAAACGCCAGCCTGGCCCATGCCTGGCCCCCTGCAGCCCAAGTGCCTGCCAACTTACCCTCATCACAGTTGCTCCCGGTGAAGCCAGGGCAGCATCTCCACTCCAGCGCCGTCACCGTGCGGTAGGACACTCTGTAGGTGGGTCTGATCAGAGTCCTGTAACTAACACACAGACAGCGTCAGGGGGGCATGAGCTCCCACCCACCCACCTCCAGACCCCACTGCTGCAAAGATGGGCCAGGCTGTTTTGCCCAGCCAGGGCTCCAGGAGGCCCCCATGGCGTGGAAACCACTGCCGGGGTCCGTGTTCACTGGCTGTGCAAATGCCTTTGCAAAAATCATAACGGAGGAAGTTATGACAACGAAAGAGATCAGACCTAACTGACTCCATCTTGCTTCTAACTTTAGGCTGTCCTCCTTCATTCCTGGGAGTAGGCCGAACTAATCTTGGGAAGAAATTTAGTTTATGGTTTGACTCTGAAACAAAATTGATAATATCTCTTTCCCAAAAAGACCCCCTTCTTACCTGGGTACCAGTCTGCCTTTGTAGGACTAATAAATTAGCTACAGGATTAGAAATTATGGTTTACGGGGTCATGCAGCCTATGGCTGCAAGAGTCTGAACCTCCCCAAATTGCTCCTGGAGATAACATCGCCATTATAAAACCTAAGATCAGTGCTTGAGATATTTTGTAGACCCTGTCCTCGATGGATCAGCTGATACCACCCAGACCTGTAATCTGGCTTGAGCAGTGCTATGATCCCATCCAGAAACAGAAGACAGCAAGAAAACCTCACTTTGACCCCCTATGATTCCATCTCCAACCTGACCAGTCACCACTCCCCAACTTCCGAGCCTCTACCCACCAAATTGTCTTTAAAAACTCCATCCTGAATGCTCAGGAGACTGATTTGAGTGATAAAAACCTCCAGTCTCCCATACAGCCGGCTCTGTGTAAATTACTCTTTCTCTCTCTGTCTCTTTTTTTTTTTTTTTTAGTAGAGACAGAGTCTCACTCTGTTGCCCAGGCTGTAGTGCAGTGGCGCGATCTGGGCTCACTGCAACCTCTGCCTCCCAGGTTCAAGCGATTCTCCTGCCTCAGCCTCCAGAGTAGCTGAGATTATAGGTGTGTGCCACCAGGCCCAGCTAATTTTTGTATTTTTGGTAGAGACAGGGTTTCACCATGTTTGTGAGGCTGCTCTTGAACTCCTGGCCTCAAGTGATCCACCCACCTCAGCCTTCCAAAGTGCTGCGATTACAGGAGCAAGCCATGGCACCCGGCCATCTTTCTCTATTGCAATTCCCCTGTCTTGATAAATCAGCTGGGTCTAAGCAGCAGGCAAGGTGAACCCCTTGGGCAGTGACAGCTGTGTGACCCTGCACAAGTCGCCATCCCTCTCTGTATCAGCTGTGATCTAAACGTGGATGGAACTGGAGGCTGTTATCTTACATGAACCACCCAGGCACAGAAAGACAAATACCATATGTTCTCTAAGAGGGAGGTAAACAATGTGTACACAATGGAGACACGGAAGGGGAGTGGGTAGGTAATGAATGCAATGTATGTGATAGGGTTTGGATATTTGTCCAAACTCCAGATCTCAGGTTGAAATGTAATTCCCAGCATTAGGTGAAGCCTGGTGGGAGGTGATTAGATCAGGGGACAGACCTCTCATGAATGGTCTAGCACCATCCCCTTGGTGATAAGTGGGTTCTGGCTCTCAGTTCACGTGACATCTGGTTATTTAAAATGGCGTGGCGCCTCCCCCATCACTGTCTTTTTTTTTTTTTTGAGACGGAGTCTTGCTCTGTCATCAGGCTGGAATTCAGTGGCGCGATCTCGGCTCACTGCAACCTCCGCCTCCCAGATTCAAGCGATTCTCCTGCCTCAGCCTCCCAAGTAGCTGGGATTACAGGCACATGCCACCACTCTCAGCTAATTTTTGTACTTTTAGTAGAGACAGGGTTTCACCTTGTTGGCCAGGATGCTCTTGATCTCCTGACCTCATGATCCGCCCACCTCGGCCTCCCAAAGCGCTGGGATTACAGACATGGGCCACCGCGCCTGGTGCCCCCTCACTCTCTTAATCCCAATTTGCCTTCAGCCGTGAATGAAAGTTTCCAGAGACCTCCCCAGAAGCCAAGGAGATGCCGGCACCATGCTTGTAAACCTGCAGAACTGTGAGCCAAATTAAACTTTTCTTTATAAATTACCCAGTCTCCGGTATTTCTTTATAGCAACGCAAGAACAGTCTAATACAGTACATTATGTGGGTGATGGATTTCCTAAGAGCCCTGACTTCACCACTGTGCAATATATCGGTTGCACTTGTAACCCATAAATTTAAACAAACAAAAAATAATAGTAAACATAAAGTCCCTGGCCAGGCATGGTGGCTCACGCCTGTAATCCCAGCACTTTGGGAGGCCGAGGTGGGTGAATCATCTGAGGTCAGGAGTTCGAGACCAGCCTGGCCAACATGGTGAAACCCTGTCTCTACTAAAAATACAAAAATTAGCCAGGCATGATGGCGGGCACCTGTAGTCCCAGCTACTCAGGAGGCTGAGGCAGAATAGCTTGAACCTGGGAGGTGGAGGTTGCAGTGAGCCGAGATCATGCCACTGCACTCCAGCTTGTGTGAAAGAGTGAGACTCCATCTCAAAAAAAATAAACAAACAAAATAAAATAAAAAAAAAAATAAAGTCCCCTCTAGCTCTGCCATTGTACAACTCTCCAAGTGTGGCCACCTGTGAGGGGAAAGTGTCCTGAACACCGAACACTGACCAAGATGATAAAGAAAGAAAAGGGGCCAGGCACGGTGGCTCACACGTGTAATTCCAGCACTTTGGGAGGCCAAGGTGGGCGGATCACCTGAGGTCGGGAGTTCAAGACCAGCCTGCCCAACATGGAGAAACCTCATCTCTACTAAAAATACAAAAATTAGCTGGGTGTGGTGGCGCATGCCTGCAATCCCAGCTACTTGGGAGGTTGACGCAGGAGAATCATTTGAACCCAGGAGGCGGAGTTGCGGTGAGTGGAGATCACGCCACTGCACTCCAGACTGGGCAACAAGAGTGAAACTCTGTCTCAAAAAAAAAAAAAGAAGAAAGGAAGGAAAGGAAGGAAGAAAGAAATTAGCAGGACCTGCAAAATTTTCAACTATCATCTACTCTGACCTTTTTCCCAATTATAATTTCTTTTGGTTGATTCACCAACAATAAACCCAAAGTGGGTTTATTGAACACCCACTTTGTGCTATATTGCAGTCATAGATTTATAAAACTGTGTCATCATCCTGAGAAGAGCGAGACACTTCAATGAAGAAAACTTGGCATACACGGCCAGGAGTAGGGGTTACACCTGTAGTCCTAGCACTTTGGGAGGCCGAGGCAGGAGGATTGCTTGAAGTCAGAAGTTCGAGACCAGCCTGGGCAATATACCAAGATGCTGTTTCTACAAAAAATAAAAATAAAAAAATTAGCCCGGCATAGTTGTGCACACCTGTAGTCCCAGCTACTTGGGAGGCTGAGGTGGGAGGGTCACTGGAGCCCAGGAGTTTTGAGGCTACAGTGAGCCATGATCGAACCACTGCACTTAGCCTGGGCAACAGAGCAAGACCCTGTCTCTAAAAAAAAAAAAAAAGAAAGAAAAGAAAAAGGAAAAGAAAAAACTTGGAATACAGTAGTGGGACTCTTGCAGGAATTAAAAAAAAAATTCTTGCAAAATGCTGTGAATCCCATCGTAAAGTTTCACACTCCCACAGTTTCGAAATTTTTCTTACACATAAGTTGGATGCTTTTTTGTCACACTCCAAGAATTGCAAATATAAAATGCATGACCAAATTTCATAAGGGAGACACATTCAGCTTTTATTATTCACTTTACGTGCATTGTCATAACTGCTGCTTGATCAAGTTTGCACAATGTCCCCCTGAAGACAAAACTACATAACTTCACAAAATTTAAATCTGCTGACATCGAGCAACTTAATCAGTGAATGAAACAATCATGAATTAATTGGTAGCAGCAGGCGCGACGTTTGGAGACGCACTGTTGACAGGAAAACACACGAGTGGAGAACTGGATTTCAGAAGTACAGCTCTGAATCTGAAAAATCCTGTTATGCTCATTTCTTTTTTAAAAAAGCAAAAACCTGCACTCGTGTTTCATAAACATTCCAGCAAACCAGCTTCCCCCTGGAGATCTGGGGGTGGCGTGGTTGTGTGCAGCTGGGACAGGAGGTAGGAGATGACCAGGAGAGGTGCCCACAGCTGTGAGCCGGAGAGCAAAGCCCCCAGCTTTTGGGAGCAACTGGGCAACCCAGTGCAGGGTGGGGGGTTGGAAAGAGGTGGCAGAGCCTTAGTTCCAAGGTCACCCCTCCTTACAGCAAGTGACTCTGGATGCGATGATGAGTACAAATACACTATTTTCACAATAAACACACACTCACATACATGCACACACATTCACATACCCATGTGAGCACACACGTGCCCTCACACACTCTCACACCTTCACACGCTTGCACAAACTTACTTGCAAGCTCTCACAAACTAACACATACGCACACCCTCAGTCACACACTCATTTGCTCTCACACTCGTGTGCACACTCGTGCTTGCACATTCGCACAAACACACTCGTGCACACTTCCACACACGCACTCTCACACAAACACGCGCTCAGCACCCTCAGACTCACTCATGCACACTCACAGTCACACACTTGTACACAATTATGTACACACACATGCACCTTCTCACACGCTTGGATAAACACACACTCAGCCTCACACTAACACACTAAACACGCTCACATACCTGAGGACTAAACTCTGACCGTTTTCTTCTCTTGCCCAGATTCCTATCTAAGGAGCCTGGGGAGTCACGCCTTTCAAACCACAAAGCCTCATCACACGGGTTCTATTTTAACCCTATATGATGTGGCTGGCTTTCCAACCAGGCTCTAGCATAACATCGCATGGCAGATAAGGAAGGAAATCAACATATTTCAACCCCAAATATGTTTCTATGCCATATCTTTTGTTCTGTTTTTAGACAGAGTCTGCTGCAGCAGGGGAATTCCTTGAACCCGGGAGGCGGAGGTTGCAGTGAGCCGAGATCGTGCCACTGCACTCCAGTCTGGGTGACAGAGCAAGACTCTGTCTCAAAAAAAAAAAAAAAAAGAAAGACCTAGAAAAACAGAAAGGGCTCACAACCCTCTTGCTGCCGCAGATCTGCCAGCCGAAAGCAGGCCCAGCTTGGACGGAGGAGAAGCTTTTGTTTAGATTAAAAATGGCAGTTTTAAAATTAATTCCTGAAATGGTCTTCCGACTACGAGAGACCAGAAAAACTACAGAGTCCACCCAGGGCCCGGGGCAGGCGCAAGGGCCAAGCTGCTATTGTTTGCACCCTGCTGAGCACAGCTGATGCCAAAAAATCAGGTCCCTCCCTTAACCTCTGCACGATGGGATCAATGGAGCCCTGGGCTCAGGAGTGCAAGCCTGGCATTTGGGCTCTGTCCCTAATTCACTATACAATATTGCACAGGTACCTAAACCTCTCTGAGCCTGTTTCCTGGTCTGTATGATGAGGATACCAGGGAGACCAGGATGCCTGGTGTAAGGCTGTGAGTGCAGGAGGGGTGCATGGATGCTGGGTTTGCAAAATACAGACCTGACCTCATTCCTCCCAACCCACACCCTTCGGCCGCCCTCACTGTCATCAGGAGAGAGTCCGGGCTGCTGAGCCAAATGTGCTGGCCCTCCTCCACCTCACACAGACACCTCTGGCCCTCACCCACCAGGCGGGAGCCCTCCAGATGCACCAGACACTCTCACTTCAATCCACACTTGGAATGATGAAGATGGTCATGAGAACAATAAAAGTAGGTATGATAGGCCGGGCACGGTGGCTCATGCCTGTAATCCCAACACTTTGGGAGGCTGAGGCAGGTGGATCATTTGAGGCCAGGAGTTCGAGACCAGCCTGGCCAACATGGTGAAACCCCATCTCTACTAAAAACACACACACAAAAAATAGCCGGGCATGGTGGTGGGCGCCTGTAATCCCAGCTACTCAGGAAGCTGAGGCACAAGAATCACTTGAACCTGGGAGGCACAGATAGAAGTGAGCTGAGATTGCACCACTGCACTCCAGTCTGGGTGACAGAGGGAGACTCTGTCTTAAAAAATATATAAATATAATAGTAGCTTCAATTGCAGACTCACAGTGTACTGAGTGGTTTACATAAGCTGACTGAGAACAACAGAGGTCATTATTCCCAGTTTACAGACAAGGAAACTGAGGCACAAAGAGGTTAAGCAACTTTGTCAAGGTGGTGGAACTGGGATCTGAACCCAGGCAGAATTGGTTCCAGAGCCCAGTAATACTAATTTGTGTTCATTCAGTACAGGCGAAGGTTTTCCCTCTCATCTACACACAGGGACTGATCTCGGGCCCCTGATTCAGAAACTGAGCTCATCCCTCTGGAGATGCTCTTTTCTTTTTTCTTTTTCTTTCTTTTTTTTTTTTTTTTTTTTTTTTTTGAGACGCAGTCTCTCTCTGTCGCCAGGCTGGAGTGCAGTGGCGCAATCGTGGCTCACTGCAACCTCTGTGTCCCGGGTTCAAGCAATTCTCCTGCCTCAGCCTCCCAAGTAGCTGCAATTACAGGAGTAATTTTGTATTTTTAACCTAATTTTAGCTAATTTGGGTATTTTTTGTAGAGACAGGGTTTCACCATGTTGGCCAGGCTGGCCTCGAACTCCTGACCTCAGGTGATCTGCCCGTCTTGGCCTCCCAAAGTGCTGGGATTACAGGCATGAGCCACCGCTCCTGGCCACAGTCTTTCTTGGCCCCTCATTCTGAATTCCATGGGCTTGGCCTGGCCCATGCCACTCTGGAACCTGATGGCTGCCAAGTCCAGGCGTGGGGCACACCAGTAGGTGGCACTGCGTCACCATCCCAACCGGCCAAGACTCAGCTTGGTAGCCCCCCTGAGTCTCACCTGAATGCCCAAGACAGGTTCCACATTTGTGGCCCATTTCCCCAGTCTTGGAAAAACACCCGAGGGAGGCTGGCCTCCTGTCCCCATGAAGAATTGCCAGCCCCTGCCACTAGGGTCCAGTTGGGCAAACTTTCTTTTTTTGTTGTTTTTGTTTTTGTTTTGAGACAGAGTCTCGCTCTGTTGCCCCGGCTGGAGTGTAGTGACACGATCTCAGCTCCCTGCAGCCTTCACCTCCCGGGTTCAAGCGATTCTCCTGCCTCAGCCTCCTGAGTAGCTGGGATTACAGGCGCACACCACCACACCTGGCTAATTTTTGTATTTTCAGTAGAAATGGGGTTTCACCATGTTGGCCAGGCTGGTCTTGAACTCCTGACCTCAGGTGATCTGCCCGCTTTGACCTCCCAAAGTGCTGGGATTACAGGCGTGAGCCACTGCCCCTGGCCTAGGCAAACTTTCTAAAATGCAGATCCAGTTTAGGGACTGCCCTCCCTCAAAAACAGGGTGTACATATTTTATTTAATCTCTGTCAGCCTTGAGGCTGCACACAGTTGAGGACACCAGGCTCCAAGAGGGAACTCATCTTCCTCAAGGCTCCCTGCAGAGTCCCCAGCCACATGGTAGTGTCAACTTTGCTGCTTGGTGGGAACATTAAGGGCCAATAACAAGGTCCCGGCCAGGTGCCACACAGCCCTGGAGCGGGGTGTTGTCCCTCCTACCCCTAAGACTTTAACAACTCTTAGATTTTGGAGGCAAAAACAAGATTGGCCTCCGATGCCTGGATTCTCCCCAAGGTGGAGCGGCCCATCTATCCATGACTTCCAGTGGTCACCAAGTCCACTCTATGGCCCACGGGCTCTGCCTGCTTTGATCTGGTGTCCCCCCTGGCCTCGCGGGTGACTTTGTTTTCCAGCCACACTGGTCTTCTCACAAATCTCCAGCATACCAGTTTCCTTACCTCTTTTTTTTTTTTTTCAGACGGAGTCTCACCCTGTCGCCCAGGCTGGAGTGCAGTGGCACGATCTCGGCTCACTGCAACCTCCGCCTCCTGGGTTCAAGTGATTCTCCTGCCTGAGCCTCTCGAGTAGCTGGGATTACAGGTGCGCACCACCACTCCTGGCTAATTTTTGTATTTTTAGTAGCGACGGGGTTTCACCCTATTGCCCTCTTAGGGGCTGGTCTTTCTTGCTCTCTCTCTCTTTCTGTCTCTCTCTAGGTCACCTCCTCCAGGAAGCCTTTCTAAGGCCTCCCACCACATCTGCCCAGCACCCAGGAGGTACATATCACTATCAATCGACTGACTAGGGATCTGGCTCTCCTGGGTCTGTTGGCACCCCTTCAGGATGCAGAGCTGAGGCTTTTCCTGGGTATTACATTCAGCCTGGTGTGGGTCCAAACAAACCCCAAGGTGGGGTGGTCCTCCTAGAGTCTGTCTGCCAAAACCACCAGACTCCAGGAATGAGCTGAAGGTGGGCGAGCCCCTCACTGGTCCCTGGAAAATGTTCTATATGCCCATTTTAAGGATGGCAAAATCAGCTCAGGAAAGAAAGGGGGCTGGGCGCTGTGGCTCACGCCTGTAATCCCAGCAATTTGGGAGGCCCAGACGGGTGGATCGTCTTGGAGTTCGAGACCAGCCTGACCAACATGGTGAAACCCCATCTCTACTAAAAATCTCTACTAAAAATACAAAAATTAGCCAGGCGTGGTTGTGCACGCCTGTGATCCCAGCTACTCGGGAGGCTGAGGCAGGAGAATTGCTTGAACCCGAGAGGCGGAAGTTACAGTGAGCTGAGATCACACCACTGCACTCCAGCCTGGACCGCAAGATTGAGACTGTCTTAAAAAAATACAAAAAGAAAAGAAAGGGGAACTTAAGGGGGCTGTAGCCACTGAATGCCTGCGTACTCGGCCCACTCACACCTGAGAGTATTACTGTCCCATTTTATGGATGAAAACACTGAGTCCACCAGAGACTGTGCGGCAGGTAGGTGCAGAGCTGGACTTGGTCCACACCATCAGAAAGTGGAGGAGCCAGCCCTGAACCTTCACCCCACCCTTGACTGCATATACCCCATCTTTCCACATATACCCATCTGCCTCCCTCCCTCTCTGGTTCTCCCAAGTGATGCTTTTTTGTTGTTTGTTTTTACTGTTGTTTATTTTTTTTTGAGACGGAGTCTCGCTCTGTTGCCCAGGCTGGAGTGCAATGGCACAATCTCGGCTCACTGCAGCCTCCACCTTCCAGGTTTAAGTGATTCTCCTGCCTCAGTCTCCCGAGTAGCTAGGATTACAGGCATGCACCACCACGCCTGGCTAATTTTGTATTTTTAGTAGATATGGGGTTTCTCCATGTTGGTTAGCCTGGTCTCCAACTCCCGACCTCAGGTGATCCGCCCGCCTCGGCTTCCCAGACTGTTAGGATTACAGGCATGAGCCACCTCGCCCAGCTCCAAGTGACGTTTTTAAAGCAGAAATGTCCTTGAACCTCTCCTAGCTTTTCTTCAATCTCAGGACAAGGCCAGGCACAGTGGCTCATGCCTGTAATCCCAACACTTCGGGAGGCCAAGGCAGGAGGATCACCTGAAGCCAGGAGTTCAAGACCAACCTGAGCAACATAGCAAGACCCCCATTTCTACCAAAAATTTAAAAATTAGCCAGGTATAGTGGTGCATGCCCGTAGTCCCCATGTACTTGGGAGGCTGAGGTGGGAAGATTGCTTGAGTCCAGGAGTTTTAGACCAACCTGAGAAACATAGCCAGACCCCGTCTCTTAAAAAAAAAAAAAATTAGTGGGGTGTAGTGGCACGTGCCTGTAGTTTCAGCTATTTGGGAGGCTAAGGCAGGGGGATCACTTGAGTCCAGGAGTTTGAGGTTGCAGCGAGCTGTGAATGTACCACTGCACTCCAGCCTGGGCAACAGAGTGAAGCCCTGTCTCTTAAAAGAAAAAAAATCTTAGGACAATACCCAAATCCTAAGCCTAACCTTGTGGACTTCTGCCATCTGGCGACTGTATACCTTGGCCATCCCTCCTCCTCTCCTTGGCCACCAGCTCCTCCCCGCCCCCATTCAGAACTCCGCCCGATTCAGAATTCCGCCAGCATTCAGAACTCCGCCCCCATTCGGAACTCCGCCCCCCATTCGGAACTCCGCCCCCATTCAGGACTCCACTGGCCCTGTGTGCATGTGCTCTGTCGCTGCCCAAGTCATGTAGCCTCCCAGAGCTCAGTGAAAGTGCTGCCTCCTCTTAGAAGCCCACCCTGACTAGCCCACACTCGGTCCCTTCCACCCTACAGCAAGCTGGGCCTCTTCAATCTACACCCTCAAAGTACCCAGACTTCTCTTCTAAGCACTTATGATTGTACACCCATGTATGTAATTATTTGTCTGACATCCCTCTCTTCCACGGAGCCACTGGCTACACCGCCTGCCTAGCTTAGGGCGAGGCACATCGTCTGCACCCAGTGAAGACTGGTGGAAAGAACGAAGCATTCAACGAACAGGGTGCCTGGATGCAGTCTCAGTCTGGGAGTGGCTCAAGCCTGTAATCCCAGCACTTTGGGAGGTCAAGGCGGGCAGATCACCTGAGGTCAGGAATTCGAGACCAGCCTGGCCAACATGGTGAAACCATCACAACTGAAAATACAAAAATTAGCCAGGCATGGTTGTGCACACCTGGAATCCCAGCTACGCAGGGGGCTGAGGCAGGAGAATCGCTTGAAATCAGGAGGTGGAGGTTGCAGTGAGCAGAGATTGTGCCACTGCGCTCCAGCCTGGGGGACAGAGTGAGACTCTGTCTCAAAAAAATAAAATAAAATGCTGGTGGGGAGGGCTCCCCGGAGAAATGAGGTCCCCATCACTGGAGGTGAGTAAGCAGAGGTCTTGGCTCTCTGGTCTCCAAAGTGGATGTGGCCCAAAGCGTCACGAAGTCCTGCCTCGGGTGCGGGGGGACATTGCACCATCCAGGGATTGCCTGCTCAGAACGACTCTGCCAGCCCAGAACCTTGCCTGGGGGAGCCAGGTGCCCCTCCCTCACTGGGCACGTACCCCTTCTCAGCCTCCATGCCTGTCCGCCCCCGACTCCTCCCCTTGCCTCCACTTCCTCACTAGGAACCCCCACAAGGGGAGAAACAGACTGGGAGGTTCCGAGTCAGGCTGGAGACTCAACAGGAAACGAGAGTGGAGGTTTCAGAGCGGGAGGCAGGAGATTATTAATCTCTTGATTAATAGCTGCGGGCCAGCGGGGAGGGGAAAGGGGCTTCCCACTGCATTTCTGAGGCCTCCAGCCTCCCCAGAATCCAAGCTAGACGTTCCCAAGTGCCAGACGAATGGACAGTGGGCCCAGTGGGCAGGGTCTTCTGCCAAACCTCACCTCACCCTCTGGCCCAGGGTCACAGTCCACCTGGGGGCGGTGCGGGGTGATGCAGTGGATGCAGCCCAGACAGGCCCCCACTGCTTGGGGTGGGCAGCCATGGTGAGCTTCTCAACCCAAACAGTCCCGCTAAGGAGGAGAGGCAGGGAAGAAAGAGCATGTTTTAAGAAAGCACTTCAATCCAGGACTTTGTGTTGCCTTGCGGGCATCCGTCCTGAACAGCAGGCGACCCAACCAGAGGGGGGAGGCTGGGGGGCAGGGGGCCGTCTGGCAGAGGGGAATGAAGGAGGCAGACGAAGCCCCGGAGAGTTCCGGCAAATCCCTCTGCTCAGCACATCTGGAAAAGGTTGGCTCTAATGCCATCAAAGGACTCCGAGGGGCCTGGGAGACAGCCAAGGGCAGGGGAAGCCCGGCCGAAGAAAACTTAACCCCCTGAGTCCCTGGGACTTGTCCTTCTAAGTCTATCAGGCCCCAGAGCCCCAGCCCGTCCCAGCCAGCAGCCAACCAAGGGGTTTAGGAGGGGACTAGGGTGGTGTCAGTGACACCCAATGTCCGTGACGCCCAATGTCCCCACTGCAATGAACAGAGCCCAGCCGGGGCTGTGATCCACTCCAGAGGAAGGTGGGGGGGTTCTATTTCCCAGGATGGGAAACTGAGGCACGGAGGAGGGAAGCATGGTTTGTCTGTCTGCCTTTGAGTCCCCGACCCTGGCAATAAAGTCACCCAGTCCAGTCCAGTCTCCCAGCCAGCAGGGAGGGGATTGGCCCAGGGTGTCTGCCTCCAGCCAGGGGCTTCCTCCAGGGGCGACTACATGGCCTGAACAGCTGTCTTCTTTTTTTTTTTTTTGAGATAGAGTCTCGCTGTGGCCCAGGCTGGAGTGCAGTGGCACAATCTCAGCTCACTGCAACCTCTGCCTCCCGGGTTTGAGCACGTCTTCTGTCTCAGCCTCCTGAGTAGCTAGGAGCAACCGCCATCACACCTGGCTAATTTTTGTATTTCTAGTAGAGACGGGGTTTCACTATGTTGGCCAGGCTGGTCTCGAACTCCTGATCTCAGGTGATCTGCCTGCCTCAGCCTCCCAAAGTGCTAGGATTACAGGCGTGAGCCACCATGCCTGACCCCGAACAGAGCTCTTTCCTCCTCACCAGCATCTCTTCCCCTAGTGAAATCTCCTAGTCCCCCAGGTCTCTGCTAAATGTCACTCCCAAGGGAAACCCATGGACCAGGTCTCCCTCCAGTGCTGTGAATCTTTGATGAACATGTCCTTCCCGCATCAACCCTGTACACACGAGGAGAGGATCGTGTTCTCTCTACACACTAGTTCCTGGCCCTTCACTGCTCAGACAACATTGAATGAACAATTGAATAGATGAACACATGATCTGCAAAACCCCAGGTAAGGTCACTGTCCCCAGTACACCCAACTGGAGCAGGCAGGTGCCTGCATTCTTGTCCACATCATGCTGTTGACTGGGCACCCTGCCTCGCACCCTGTCCCCATGCTCACCAGTGAGCGTTAGTTTTGAGTGCCGCCTTCTCTCCTCACCAACACACTCACTCACACACACTACAACATTCTAATATTATTTTTTAAAAAAATCAGGCCAGGCACAGTGGCTCACACCTATAATCTCAGCACTTTGGGAGATAGAGGCGGGAGGATCACTTGCGTTCAGGAGTTCAAGACCAGCCTGGGCAACATAGTGAGACCCTGTCTCTACAAAAAATAAGAACAAAAAGAAATTAACCAAGCGTGGTGGCGTGTGCCTGTAGTCCCAGCTACTCGAGAGGCTGAGATGGGAGGACCACTGGAGACCAGGAGTTGGAGGCTGCAGTGAGCCATGATTGTGCCATTGCACTCCAGCCTGGGCGACAGAGCAAGACCCTGTCTCTGCAAAGACAAAGAGAGAGAGAGAGACAGGAGGGAGGGAGGAAGGGAAAAAGAGAGAGAGGTGGGGCGGGAGAGAGAGAGAGAGAGAAGGAAGGAAGGAAGGAAGGGAGGAAGGGAGGAAGGGAGGGAGGGAGGAAGGGTGGAAGGAAGGAAGGAAGGAAGGAAGGGGAGAGAAAGAACGAGAGAGAAAGAGAGACAGAGAAAGAAGAAAGAAAGAAAAAGAAAGAAAGCAGAAAGAAAGAGAGAGAGAGGGAGGGAGGGAGGGAGGGAGGGAGGGAGGGAGGGAGGGAGGGAGGGAGGGAGGGAGGGAGGGAGGGAGGGGAAGGGAAGGGAGTAATCACCAGATGGGAAAATCCACAAAGAAAATGGTTGTATTACAGATACCTATTTTCCTTTCATCTCACAAGAAGATGAACGCATTCATTTAATGAACATTGTTGAGCACCTCAATGTGCTGGTCCATGTAGTAAAGTCCTGGGAATAATGAGATGAGGACAGAGCATTCTGCCTTCAAGGCACTCCTGGGTTGGTGGGAAGAGTCAGCCTGGAAATCACTTTCAGTGTTCTGTGGATCCCCCTGCATGGGCACCCCTGCTGTGGCCTTCCCTCCTGTTGCTGCTCTGACAGGGCCCCCCTCTTTCTCTGAGCCACCCTGCTCGGCTTCTCCAGCACTGGTCCCTGCAGCTGTCCTTTCCCCGCCTGCCCCAGCCTTTCTCCCCTTTCTGAGGATCATTCTCAGTGGTTTATAAGCATCACTCCCCAAAAACTGCATTTGCCAGGGTCTCCAGTGACCCCAAACCCAATGATTACTCCTCTGCCCTCATCCTATGGGGTGTCTCAGAAGCATCTGGGACAGTGCATTCTCTGTTCCGCCCTCCCTCTGGAAACACCTCCCAGGACACCAGGAGGACACCTGCCTCCCCTCCTAAGCCCCACCTGTAAGGCTGGGATGCACAGGACTCTTCTGAGGCCAGTATCCCTTCTCCATTGATTCATCTCCATGGTCACCTCCAGTCCCACGACTTTATTTATTTATTTTTTGATGCAGGGTCTGGCTCTGGTTGCTCGGGCTGGAGTGCAGTGGTATGATCTTGGTTCACTACAACTTCCACCTCATGTGCTCAAGCAATCCTCCCATCTCAGCCTCCCAAGTAACTTGGATTACAGGTGGCCACCACCATGCCCCACTAATTTTTTCTGTTTTTAGTGGAAACGGGGTTTCACTATGTTGCCCAGGCTGGTCTCAAACTTCTGGCCTCAAGGGATCCACCCATCTCAGCCTCCCGAAGTGTTGGGATTACAGGAGTGAGCCACCACGTCCGGTCCAGTGGCATTCTTAACCATAATAAAAGAATGCACTTCTTCACCAGATACAGTGGCTTACGCCTGTAATCCCAGCACTTTGGGAGGCCGAGGCGGGTGGGTCACCTGAGGTCAGGAGTTCGAGACCAGCCTGACCAATATGGCGAAACCCCGTCTCTACTAAAAATACAAAATTAGCCAGGTGTGGTGGCACATGCCTCTAATCCCAGCTACTAGGGAGGCTGAGGTAGGAGAATCGGTTGAACCCAGAAGGCAGAGGTTGCAGTAAGCTGAGATCATGCCATTGCACTCCAGCCTGGGCAACAAGAGTGAAACTCCATCTCAAAAAAACCAACAAAAAAAAAGAATGCACTTTTTACTACCAATGGCATCTTAGGATCTCTGAGATACAATCTGCCTCTCGCTCTGGCTTCTTCCTGGGACTCAGCCTCCTACTTGATACTGTTTCCCTATGGCTGGCTTGCAGGCAACTCAACTCAGCCAAAGCACAGCTGCCGGCTCCCACCTCTCATGCCTGACATCCTCCCAGTGTCCCCATCTCAATAAATGGCATGCCCTGCCAGCCACCTGCTCAAGCCAGGAATTTAGGGTAGTCCCTGATTGCTCCCTGCCATTAAGGGGCCAGACATTCCTGTCATCTCAGCTTCCAGAATACCTCCTGGATCCACCCACTCCTCTTCATGTCCTCAGATATCCCCCTAGCATGAGCCACCATCATCTCATGCCGGGTCAATGTCCATTCTTCCCACAGCAGCCAGGGATCTCTTCAAAACCTAAATCAGGATGGACATGGTGGCTCATGCCTGTAATCCCAGCACTTTGGGAGGCTGAAGCGGGTGGATCACCTGAGGTCAGGAGTTTGAGACCAGCCTAACCAACATGGAGAAACCCTGTCTCTACTAAAAATACAAAAAATTAGCTGGGCATGGTGGCGGGCATCTGTAATCCCCACTACTCGGGAAGCTGAGGCAGGAGAATCTCTTGAACCCAGGAGGCAACTGTTACAGTGAGCCAAGATTGCACTCACAGCCTGGGCGACAAGAGCAAAACTTCGTCTCCAAAAAAAAAAAAAAAAAAAATTATAAAATTAGCCAAGCATGGTGGTGTACGCCTGTAGTCTCAGCTACTCGGGAGGCTGAGGCAGGAGGATTGCTTGAGCTCAGGAGGTCGAGGCTGCAGTGAGAGATGATCACACCATTGCACTCCAGCCTGGGCAACAAAACGAGACCCCCATCTCTAAAACAAACACAAAATTATCACCAGGTAGAGTTTATTCCGGGATTGCAACATTGCTTCAACATTTGAGAGTTACTCAATGTAGTCATCATATTAACAGCCTAACGAAGAAAAATCACATGATCATATCAATCAATGCAAAGAAGGCATTTGACAAAATTCAACACCCATAATTTTAAAAAAAACTCTCAGAAAAATAGTAAGAGGAAAACTTCCTTAATTTGATAAAAAAAATCTTTGAAAACCTTACAGACGGGCATGGTGGCTCACCTCTGTTAATCCCAACACTTTGGGAGGCCAAAGCAGGAAGCTCCCTAAGCTCAGGAGTTCAAGACCAGCCTACGCAACATGGTGAAACCCCATCCCTACTAAAAATACAAAACTTAGCTGGGCATGGTGGCACACGCCCAAAGTCCCAGCTATTGGGGAGGCTGAGATGGAAGGATTGCTTAAGCCCAGGAGGTCGAGGCTGCAGGCTGCAGTGAGCTATGACTGCACCAGTGCACTCCAGCCTGGGCAAAAGAAAGAGACCTTGTTTCAGAAAAAAAGAAAGAAAAGCAAAAAGAAAACCTTACATTTAATATCATCTTTAGTAGCAGAATGTTTTATTGTGAACAAACGATTCTCTCCACACTCACCACTCCTATTCAACATAGTGCTACAAGTCTAGCCAGTACACAGGCAAGAAAATAAAATAAAAGGCATACAGGCTGGGCGCAGTGACTCATGCCTATGATCCCAGCACTTTGGGAGGCTGAGGCAGGTGGATCACTTGAGGCCAGGAGTTCAAGACCATCCTGGCAAACATGGCGAAACCCCATCTCTATTAAAAATAAAAAATAAAAAAAATTAGCGGGCATGGTGGTGGGCCACCTGTAATCCCAGCTACTCGGGAGGCTGAGGCAGAAGAATCGCTTGAACCGGGGAGGTGAGGTTGCAGTGAGCTGAGATCGCACCACTGCACTCCAGCCTGGGTGACAGAGCGAGACTCCGTCTCAAATAAAATAAAATAAAAGGCATACAGATCAAAAGGAAAGGAATAAGACTGTCTCTGTTGACAAACAACATGACTGCCTCCATAGCAAATCTCAGGGAATCTACAAAAAACCTTTCAGAACTAGTGAATTCAGCTGCATTACAGGCTACGAGATCAATATATAAATATCAATTGTGTTTTTATAAACTAGCAAAGAACACATGGACATAGAAATTAAAAATACTGGCTGGACGTGGTGACTCACACCTATAATCCCAGCACTTTGGGAGGCTGAGGCAGGCAGATCATGAGGTCAAGAGTTCAAGACCAGCCTGACCAACATGGTGAAACCCGTCTCTAAAAAAAAAATACAAAAATTAGCTGGGCGCAGTGCTGCGTGCCTGTAATCCCAGCTACTCAGGGGGCTGAGGCAGGAGAATTGCTTGAACCCTGGAAGCAGAGGTTGCAGTGAGCTGAGATCGCGCCACTACACTGCACTCCAGCCTGGGCAACAGAGTGAGACTCCGTCGAAAGAAAGAGAGAAAGAGAGAAAGAAATTAAAAATACAGCTTTACAAATTTTACCAAAAAATACCACTGACAATCACACAGAAAATGCAATAATTAGGTATGAATCTAACAAAATAAGTATAAGATTTGTATGCCCAAAACTACAAGATATCAAAGAAATCAATGAAGAAAGCTGGAAGAAATAAAAAGAGATCTAAGTAAATGGAGAGATATACCATGTTCTTGGATTGGAAGACTCAACATGCTAAAAATACCAATTCTCCCCAAATAGATATACAGGTTAAATGCAATTCCTATTTTAAAAAATCCCATCAAGACTTTTGGTAGATATAGACAAGATTATTCTGAAATTTATATGAAAAGACAAAGGAACTGTAATAGCTAAAACAATTCTGGAGGCCGAGCATGGTGACTTACTCCTGTAATCCCAGCACTTTGAGAGACCAAGGCAGGAGGACTGCTTGAGGCCAGGAGTTTGAGACGAACCTGGGCAATGTAGCAAGATCCTATCTCTACAAAAAAAAATTCTTTTTAATTATCTGGGCATGGTGGCATGTGCCTGTAGTCTCAGCTACTCGGGAGGCTGAGGCAGGAGGATCACTTGAGCCCAAGAAGTCAAGGCTGCAGTGAGCTATGATTGAACCACTACACTCCAGCCTGGGCGACAGAGCAAAATCCTGTCTCAAAAAAAAAAAAAGTAAAAAAGAAAGGAAAAAAAAGAATAAAGTGAGAAGAATCAATCTATCTGATTTCAAAACTTATTATATAGCCATAGTAATCAAGACTGTGTGGTATTGGCAAAACACTAGTTACACAGATCAATGGAGCAGAATAGAGAACTTAGAAAGAAAAAAAAATGTCCAAATGATTTTTGAGAAAGCTATAAAAGCAATTCAATAAAGGAGACGTCTTCAACAAATGGTGCTAGAACAATTAGGCATCCATAGGCCAAAAAAATAAACCTCAACCTAAACCTCATACCTTATGCAAAAAATAACTCAAAATGTATGATGAATTTAAATGTGAAACAGAAAACGATAAAACCTTTAGAAAAAAAAGCAGAGGCCAGGCATGGTGGCTCACACCTGTAATCCCAGCACTTTGGGAGGCTGAGGTGGATGGATCACTTAAGATCAGGAGTTTGAGACCAGCCTGGCTAACATGGTGAAACCCTGTCTCTACTAAAAATACAAAAATTAGCCAGGCGTGGTGGCAGGTGCCTGTAATCCCAGCTACTCAGGAAGCTGAGGCAGTAGAACTGCTTGAACCTGGAGGCAGAGATTGCAGTGAGCCAAGATCACGTCACTGCACTCCAGCCTGGCAACAGAGTGAGACTCCGTCTCAAGAAAAAAAAAAAAAAAAAGAAAGAAAGAAAAAGAAAATTGATAAATTAGATTGCATCAAACATAAAAACTTTTGCTCTTCAAAAGACTGTTTAGAGGATGAAAATACAAGCCAGGGAATGGGATAAAATTATTTGCGGGCCAGGTGCGGTGGCTCATGCCTGTAATCTTCACACTTTGAGAGGCCGAGCGAGGCAGGAGGATTGCTTGAGTTGGAGACCAGCCTGAGCAACATAACAAGACTGTGTCTCAACACACACACACACACACACACACGCACACACACGCACACACATACACACACACACGACCACAAAAGACTGCAAAAACCACAACCTTGCACAAAGTCCACCACAACCTTACACATGCACAAAAATATATTTACATCTACCCAGCGACTGCCTGTCCAACCTTGAACTGACACCACCCTTGTTTTTGATACTTGTAGCCAAGGATAATTGATTCAGAACAATTATCTACTTCTCACTTTTTCTTTAAAAACCCTTATCTTCCTTTTCCTCCCTGAATACCCGCATCATTTACGATGCATGCATACTCCCGTTGCAATGCCCATTCTCAAATAAATATCATTCTCTTTGCCTTTTTTTTTTTTTTGAGACAGGGTCTCACTGTGTTGCCCAGGCTGGAGTGCAGTGGCGCAATCATAGCTCACTGCAGCCTCAAACCTCCCAGGTTCAAGCCATTCTCCCACCTCAGCCTCCTGAGTAGCTGGAACTACAGACATGCACCACCACACCCAGCTAATTTTAAAATTTTTGTAGAGACAGGGTCTCACTATGTTGCCCAGGCTGTCATTTCTTTCAGAGGGCTTCTCTCTGTTGCTTAAGTTGACACCTCCAACTCCCAAAAAAGCCTGGGGAACAACCTGGAAGACACTTTCCCCTTTCTCTTTCTTGTGTTATCATGACAATAAATCTAAAATATACTCACGCCGTAGAAATCACAAATGTGTAAAATAGCAAAAGAAATGTGTCACAGGAAGAGGGGAACCAGGAGAGGCTGTTTACATTAGTCACACCATGAGGAGCAGACTCCATTCTCTTTTCCACACAAAAGTTTTGAGCCAACACAAATGAAAGCATCCAAAATGCTTCAAAGAATGAAGGGAACCAGAATTGGGTCCCCTACAGCTCCTGAAAGTGGTGAAGACAGCCAGGTGCAATGGCTCGCACCTGTAATCCCAGCACTTTGGGAAGCCCAGGTGGATCACTTGAGGCCAGGAATTCAAGACCAGCCTCGGCAACAAAGCAAGATCCCATATCTAAAACAAAAAATATTTTTTTTTTTTTTTTTTTAAGAAACAGTTTCACTCTGTCACCCAGGCTAGAGTGCAGTGGCACGATCTTGGTTACTGCAATCTCCGCCTCCTGGGTTCAAGTGATTCTCATGCCTCAGCCTCCCGAGTAGCTGGAATTACAGGTGCCTGCCACCATGCCTGACTAATTTTTGTATTATTAGTAGAGACGGGGTTTTACCACGTTGGCCAGGCTGGTCTCGAACTCCTGACCTCAAATGATCTGCCCACTTGGGCCTCCCAAAGTGCTGGGATTACAGGCGTGAGCCACCATGCCCCGCCAAAAAAAATTTTTAATTAACCAGGTGTGGTGGCACACACCTGTAGTCCCAGCTACTCAGGAGGCTGAAGTGGAATGGCCACTTGAGGCCAGGAGTTCAAGACCAGCCTGGACAACAAAGCAAGATCTCGTATCTACAAAAAACAAAATTTTTTAATTAGCCAGGCATATGGCATCCATCCATCATGGCACCCAGTTGGGAGGCTAAGGCATGAGGATCGCTTGAGTCCAGGCATTTGAGGCCAAAGTGAGCTAAGATTGTGCCACTGCACTCCAGTCTGAGCGACAGAGTGAGGCTCCCTCTCTTAAAGATAAATAAATAAGTAAATGATGAGGGGGAACAGACAAGAAATACACACATTTGCAAATTTCTATGTAAATGCTGGGGGTGAAATGTAGCAAGACACACTGAGCAGGCAGGATGGTAAGCAACAGAGTACCACACAAGGCAGCTACACGGGGCCCAGCTGGGGTTTGCCACCCTAACCTCAGAGAGCGGAATGCAAGATCAAGGCATGCCTAGGCCAGAACTGCCCGCTGGGAGCTGCCTCGGCTGACGTGCTGGGACCTGCTTCTGATTCTCTTCATAGCTCACCCATACTTTGGCCTCAGTCTGCATTCCCAGGGTTCTTATTACAGCAAGGCTCAGTGCAGGACCTTCCCCTGCAAACCTCACATCCCCTTCCAAGAACCTCTTGAGGCAGCCTTCTATCACCACCATCTTAGCACTGGAGAAACTGAGGCTCAGAGGAAAAATGTTGACCAATGAGACATCCAGGGAAGTCTGCTAGGGATTCTGGAAAAGGCTGTACTCTCTGATAGGAGAAAACTGTGTCCCATCCCCTTCCTCTCTTTTTTGGGACACTGTGGTGTGAGACGTGATGCCTGGAGCTGCTGCTGCCCTTCTGCGACCTTGAGGAAGGTCATGGTGGACACACAGGTGTGGGTGGAGAGTTCAGTCAAAGGATCCCAGGATCTTCATGGCTGAGACCTGGCCGCCTCTCCCAGATAGATTGTGAGGTGAATATTCCCCCGTTATTGAAGCTTCTTTTGGTAACGTCATTTATAGTGATGACACAAGCCATTATGAGCCATGGGGAAACCAGTGCAGAAGACAGACCCTGCCTCAAAGTGCTCCCAGGAACCTTCCGAGTTCCTCCCACCCAGGCTCTGCTTGCTCAGGGAATTCTACCCAGCACGCAGACTCTTGCAGCAGACTCTTAAGAAAACTGAAAAACTATGCTAAAAAATTATGCTGGCCTGACACAGCAGCTCATGCCTGTAATCTCAACACTTTGAGAGGCTGATGGGTGGATCACTTGAGGTCAGGAGTTCGAGACCAGCCTGGCCAACATGGTGAAACCCCGTCCCTACTAAAAATACAAAAATTAGCCAGGTGTGGTGGCACACACCTATGGTCCCAGCTACTCAGAAGTCTGGGGTAGGACAATCGCTTGAACCCGGGAAGCAGAAGTTGCAGTGAGCTGAGATCATGCCACTGCACTCCAGCCTGGGTGATAGAATGACATTCCGTCTCAAAAAAAAAAAAAAAAAAAAAAAAAATTATGCTAAGAAGCACTGGGGGCCGGGCATGGTGGCTCACACCTGTAATCCCAGCACTTTGGGAGGCCGAGGGAGGCCGATCATTTGAGGTAGTTCAGGAGTTCGAGACCGACATGGCCAACATGGTGAAACCCCATTTCCACTAAATATACAGAAAAAAAAATTAGCCAGGTGTCCTGATGCACACCTGTAGTCCCAGCTACTTGGGAGGCTGAGGTGGGAGGATCACTTGAACCTGGGAGACAGAGGTTGCAGTGAGCCGAGATCACGCCACTGCACTCCAGCCTGGGTGACAGAATGAGACTCCATCTAAAACAAAACCCAGAGTTCTCTGACATCTCTGATCTGATTTCATCCTCCTAACCTAACCTCAATTCAGTAATGCTGCTTCATCTCCTGCAAGCCAGGTATGGGGAACACAGCAGCCAATGAGACAGTCCCGGACCTCCTAAGGCTCCCAGACTAGCAGAGCGGGCAGACGATGAGCAATTCGGCCAGGGAATGAACACTGCCTCCCAGGTTAAAGCGATTCTCCTGCCTCAGTCTCCTGAGTAGCTGGGATTAGAGGCACCCGCCACCACGCCTGGCTAATTTTTGTATTTTTAGTAGAGACAGGGTTTCACCATGTTGGGCAGGCTGGTCTCGAACTGCTGACCTCGTGATCCACCCATCTGAGCCTCCCAAAGTTCTAGGATTACAGGCATGAGCCACCGCGCCTGGCCAAAATTTTTTTTTAAATTAACTGGGCATGGTGGTGTGTGCCTGTAGTCCCAGCTACTCAGGAGGCTGAGGCAGAAGGATTGCTTGAGCCCAGGAGTTCAAGGCTGCAGTGAGCTATGATCACACCACTACACTCCAGCCTGGGGGACAAAGGGAGATCCTGACCCTTATAAAATAAAATAAAATATCCCTCCAGCTTCTGTGGAGAGAAGGAGCTAGAGCGGGGCAGGGTGGGGAGTAGGGAGACCAGTGAGATGGCTGCCACAAACCAGATGCTTCATATAGGCAAGGCCAGCAAAACCAGGACCTGAGACAGGAATGCATATGGAACCCCAGGGGACCAAAGGATAATGCTGCAACCTGTTGTCATCTTGCCTCTCCCTGCCCAGACAGCAGCCCCAAGGCCACAGACAGAGGATGTGCACCCAATTCTAGCTCATTTATGAGTTACTAGTGAGAAAGAAAACTGTGTTAACCTCTCCTTCCGTAATAAATTATTAAATTTTTTTTGAGACGGAGTCTCGCTCTGTCACCCAGGCTGGAGTACAGCAACGTGATCTTGGCTCAGTGCAGCCTCCGCTTCCCAGGTTCAAGTGATTCTCCTGCCTCAGCCTCCTGAGTAGCTGGGATTACAGGTGTGCATCACCACACCTGGCTAATTTTTGTATTTTTAGCAGACACAGGGTTTCACCATGTTGGCCAGGCTGGTCTCAAACTCCTGACCTCAGGTGATCCACCCTCCTTGGCCCCCCAAAGTGCTGGGATTACAGGTGTGAGCCACCGCACCCGGCCCATTCCCTAGTAAAATATAATAACAGCAGAAATTATGACAATTAAGAGCAATTTGGGATTTCTGTAAGAGAATGAAAATTAAGTTTTATTATTTTATTTATTTATTTATTTTCAGACACGGTCTCGCTCTGTCACCCAGGCTGGAGTACAGTGGCACAATCACAGCTCACTGCAGCCTCGAACTCCTGGGCTCAAGCGATCCTTCCACCTAAGCCTCCCAAGTACAGGTGCGCACCACAACTCATGGCTAATGTTTTTTAAAAAATTTGTAAAAATGGGGTGGGTCTCACTGTGTTGCCCAGGCTGGTCTCGAGCTCCTGGCCTCAAGCAATCCTCCTGCCTCAGCCTCCTACGTAGCTGGGACTACAGGTGTGAGCCACTGCCACTGGCCAAATTGTTTTAATTAGCAAGGTTCCCACTAGTTATATGTTATAGGCAAAGGGGAGACTTATGACAAATTCATGTCAGCCCTGACTGAATGTTCTGTTTTTGCCTCTGAACTCCAAGGAGTGAGTGAGAAGAACTCCCTGGAAAGTCAGTGAACACCCACATCGAAGACCCCGGTCCTTCTTTTTTTTTGCGACGGAGTCTCACTCTGTCGCCCAGGCTGTAGTGCAGTGGTGCCATCTTGGCTCACTGCAACCTCCGCCTCCCAGGTTCAAGCAATTCTCCTCCCTCAGCCTCCCAAGTCGCTGGGATTACAGGCATGTGGCACCACACTCAGCTAATTTTTTTGTATTTTTAGTAGAGACGGGATTTCACCATATTGGCCAGGCTGGTCTCAAACTCCTGACCGTGTGATCCACCCACCTTATCCTCCAAAAATGCTGGGATTATAGGCGTGAGCCACCACGCCGGGCCGGACCCCAGCACTTCTGAAACATTGTTCAGATAATTACTTAAGTGGTAAAGGAGAGAACAACTATGCAACATTAATGATCACTTGAAAATTTTTCAGTCCAGGTCAGTGATTCAGGCGCTAGCTTGTCCAGCTTTTCTTATAGGTGCATTATTGTATTTTTCTTTCTTTTTTTTTTTTTTTTTTTTTGTTTTGAGAGGAAGTCTCGCTCTGTCGCCCAGGCTAGAGTGCAGTGGCACGATCTTGGCTCACTACAACCTCTGCCTCCCAGGTTCAAGCAATTCTCCCTGCCTCAGCCTCCTGAGTAACTGGGATTACGGGTGCTCACCACCACACCTGGCTAATTTTCATATTTTTAGTGGAGACAGGGTTTCTCCATGTTGGCCAAACTGGTCTCAAACTCCTGACCTCAGGTGATTCACCCGCCTCAGACTCCCAAAGTGCTGCAATTGCAGGCGTGAGCCACCGCACCCGGCTGCGTTATTGTGTTTTGATAGTGTAACAGCTTTAACTTGTTGAGACCAGGCATGGTGGCTCACACCTGTAATCCCAGCACTTTGAGAGGCTGAGGCAGGAGGATCCCTTGAAGCCAGGAGTTCAAGACCAGCCTGGGCAACATGGCGAGACCCCTGTCTCTACCAAAGAAAAAGTAATTAGTGAGGCACGGTGATGCATGCCTGTAGTCCTAGCTTTTCAGGCTGGCGCAGGAGGATCACTTCAGCCCAGCAATTGGAAGCTGCAGTGAGCCATGATTGCACCACTGCACTCCAGCCTGGGCAACAGAGCAAGATCCTGTCTCCAAAAAAAAGAAAAGAAAGAAAGAGTAGGACAGCCACTTCTCCAACAGAGCTCTGAGCCAAAGCCCAGCCTGTCAGGGTCACAGACAGATCAGACTTCAAAGACTTTTCTTCTCAGAAGCTGTTCCCAAATCAAGAGGCCATGACCTGGTAATCTGAAACTCCCTGCTGACGAGAAAGGCAGGAGGGTCTTGGAATTTAGCTCCTGGGGAAGTGGGGAAGGCAGGGGATAGGGAGTGTCTGTACCCTCTGCTGAAAAGGAAAAAGCTTTTTTTTTTTTTTTTTTCATTTTGGACCCACTGCCATCTCTCTAGTATAGCATTTAAAACCAGCTTTTTTTTTTTTTTTTTTTTTTGAGATGGAGTTTTGTTCTTGTTGCCCAGGCTGGAGTGCAATGGCACAATCTCAGCTCACTGCAACCTCCGCCTCCCGGTTCAAGTGATTCTCCTGCCTTAGCCTCCAAAGTAGCTGGAATCACAGGTGCCCACCACCACGTCTGGCTAATTTTCGTATTTTTAGTAAAGACTGGGTTTCACCATGTTGGTCATGCTAGTCTCGAACTCCCGACCTCAGGTGATCCACCTGCCTTAGCCTCCCAAAGTGCTGGGATTACAGGCGTGAGCCACCGCACCTGGCAAAAGCAGCTGTTTCTAATAAAAATGAAAATGAATGACATTCCGTTTACCTAGCCATTCCCCTTGCAGAATGACCTGTATCAAAACACTTGTATGCAATAGGGGTCTCAAGTGAAGCATCTCTACTATTAAAGAAGAATGAAAATAGGAAATCACCATTTGGCAAACACCATAGCATTAACTGTTGCAAGCAATATGATAGTATGATGAGAAACAGGATGTTCGTATAGGTTTAAAATGTCTCCCCACAACATACGTATAAAGGACAAAGGGAAAGATAATTACGCAACAGTGGAGAAACCTGGTAGATACCATCATAAGCAAGCGATCAAAGTTAACATCACCAGTCATGAGACGTAGCAATTTCTTTTTTTTTTTTCCAGGCTGGAGTGCAGTGGCGCAATCTTGGTTTACTGCAATCTCCACCTCCTGGGTTCAAGTGATTCTCCTGCCTCAGCCTCCTCAGTAGCTGGGATTGCAGGCGCCCACCACCACGCCTGGCTAATTTTTGTATTTTTAGTAGAAACTGGGTTTCGCCATGTTGTCCAGGCTGCTCTCAAAGTCCTGACCTCAAGTGATCCACCCACCTCATCCTCCCAAAGTGCTGGGATTACAAGCATGAGCCACCGCACCCAGCCAAGATTAATTTAAATCAGTAGACTTGGAGTAAAGCAGGTTGCCCTCTATAATGTGGGTGGGCCTTGTCCAATCAGTCGAAGGCTTTAAGAAAAAGACTGACTTCCCTGGAGAAAGGAGGCATTTGACCAGCAGCCAGCCCATCTCAAGCTGCAACATCAGCTCTCCTCCCTGGGTCTCAGCCAGCTAGCCCACCCTGCAGGTTTGGAATAATCGCCAGTCTCCATAATCATACAAGCCAATTCCTTACCATTTCAATCTCTCTCCCACTCTCCCTCTCCCCCATCCCTTCCTATTGGTTCTGTTTCTCTGGAGAACCCTGACCCAGGCAAAATGTCCCGTTAGGGAGGGCACAAAGGAGGGGAAGGGATTTGGAGTTTGAGGACAGCGGCTCCACGGTGCTTGGGGTAGAGGCCCCAGGCTGGGCAGGCTGTGGGGAGAGTGGTTTGGGGAAGCCAGTCCCTGGAGCTAAGCACGGCCTGGAGAGGAGGAAGAAGGGAAAAGAAGGAGAGTTGGAACTTTGGAGACCCTGAATGCTGGTGTCTGACAGCAAGATCTCTCTGCGGATGCTGAAGAGTCCCTGAAGCCTGTGGTCTGGTCAGGGCTAGTGAGAGGGAAGGGCTGACTATGGGCGGGGCTGGTGAGAGGGAGGGGCTGACTATGGGCGGGGCTGGTGAGAGGGAGGGGCTGGTGAGAGGGAAGGGCTGACTATGGGCGGGGCTGGTGAGAGGGAGGGCCTGGTGAGGGGCGTGGCTGGTAGGGGCAGGGCTGGTGAGGGGCAAGGCTGGTGGGGGCAGGGCTGGTGAAGGGTGGGGCTCATGAGGGTCAGGGCTGGTGAAAGGCAGGCCTCGTGAGGGGCAGGTCCAGTAACAAGTAGGGCCAGTGAGAGGGACATGCCTGGTGAGTGGGGCAGTGCTGCCAGGGGCCAGGCCTGTGATGGATGGGGCCAAAGACAGGCTGGATTTCCAAGGTCATTATAGCCCCTCGTTCCAGCCTGGAGCCATAAGGCTGGTTGGTTCCCTCTTCAACCCCACCTGGCCTTCCCCGACCTCGGATCCCATACCCCACTCATCTGTGGTGGTCTTCTGTCTGTCAAACACCCACTGGGTTGTGTGGTTCTGTTGCGGTAGGAGCATGTCTCTGACATCTTTGCACACACACATATATACCCTATATACACACACCCATGCCTTATATACAGAAGGTGCTCCATAAATGCATGCTCAGCCTTTGTCTGTGAGCACAGCCCAGCTTCTCCCAGAGCCATCCTGGGACTGGGTTTGTCCGAGGGAATGGGAGGGAAGGGCAGAGCAGGCTAGCCCAGCGGCCTTTACCTTACGAGGTTGGCGCAGGGCCCCGGCCACCGGCAGCTCTGATACACGCGCTGGACCACTGTCTCCGAGCCATTCTGCACCTGGCAGGACACCGTCCGTGTCACCATGTGATGGCACCAGTGCCTGTGGAGAGAGCAACAGTCACATGAGCCCTGCCTGTTCCCAGAGCTGCCAACTTCGGGTCAGGGGGTCGTGCTGGACAGGGAGGGGCCCCCGCAAACCTGGGGTGGAGGCTCGCTCTCTTGGATGGGGGGCCCACTGAGACCCTCTGTCTCGGTCTGAGGGGAAGAGAGAACACTTGCAACCCTTGGCCACCAAGCCTTGGCATCATTCCCGTCACTGACCACTCAGTGTGGAATTGGTGAGAAAGACTCAGCCCTGCCCGTGGAAATCTCACCCTGGTGGGGAGAGGAGATGACACAGTCCACAGGAACAGCAGGTAACACGTTCCACCACATGGTGAACACACAAGCTACAGGAACGGAGCAGGGCATCTCGCCCAGCAGGCCCTGAGGCCACCAGCTGAGTAGTGCAAGATAAGTTAGCCAACCGACCAACCGACCAACTGACCAATGTGTGGGGGCCGTGAGAGGGGACGAAGCCAGCAGGGGAAGCAGCGGTGTAACAGGCACAGAGCGGAGAGAGACCACGGCAAGTCTAGAGACTTGCCTGCAATGGGAAGTGGCCAGGCCAGGCACAGTGGCTCACACTTGTAATCCTAGCACTTTAGGAGGCTGAGGCAGGAGGATCTCTTGAGCCCAGGAGTTCAAGATCAGCCTGAGCCACATAGTGAGACCCTGCCTCTACAAAATAAAAATTAAAAAATTAGCCCAGGCGTGGTGGCGCACACATGTAGTCCCAGCTACTCAGGAGGCTGGGGCGGGGATGGCTTGAGCGCAGGATCATAGTGGCTATGATCATGCTACTTCACTACAGCCTGGGCAACAGAGTGAAACCCTGAAGAGAGGAGGAGAGGAAGGGAGAAGAGGGGGGGGAGGAGAGGGGAGGGGAGGAGGAATGAGAGAGAAAGAGAGAGAGAAGGAGAGAGGGAGGGAGGGAGGAAGGGAAAGAGCCAGAGAGAGAGAGAGAGAAGGAGAGAGGGAGGGAGGGAGGAAGGGAAAGAGCCAGAGAGAGAGAGAGAGAGAAAGAAAGAAAGAGCCAGAAGGCTGAAGGAAGGGGAGGAGCCAGGAGAAAGGAAGAGACATGTGACCTGCCGGGCTAGGGAATAAATGCCTTCAGAGTACAAGAAGCAAGGGGCAGCAAGCTTGGGCAGTGGAGAGGAGGAAAGAGGAAGGGACGTACACAAACAATACGGGATCAGGTTAAGGTGCTCCCACCTCCTCCTCCCATCCCCATAGCCTAGAAATTGAAAATTAAAAAATAAGTCCCCGGCCGGGTGGTGGCTCAGCACTTTTGGGGTCCGAGGAGGATGGATCACTTGAGCCCAGGAGTTTGAGACCAGCCTGGGCAACATAGCGAGACCCCATCTCTACAAAAATATTTAAAAATTACCTGTGGTGGCACACGCCTATAGTCCTAGCCACTCAAGAGGCTGAGGCAGGAGTATCACTTGAGCCCAGGAGGTTGAGGCTACAGTAAGCTGTGATCATGCCACTGCACTCTAGCCTGGGTGACAGAGCGAGACCCTGTCTAAAAAAATAATAAAATAAAATAAGAAAAAAAGTCCTCAAGGGCATTGGAAAGAGAGAAGCAATGGGCCAGACATTTGGAGGGGTCCCTAAGAGACAGAAAGTAGATGGGCCCACATTGAAGGCAAAAATCACAGCCAGAAACACACAAAAGAGGACCGGGGCTGAAGCTAGGAGCCACATGGGGGCGCAGATGCAGATGAGGAGGTAGAGAGGGACCCAAAGGTGACCATCAGAGAGATTGGTTAGGGGACCACCATAGAAAGAGCTGGACAGGTAGGACCCGGGTCCTTGTCCCTGCTGGTTTCAGGAATCAGGCATTGGAGGCTGAGTGCGGTGGCTCACACTCATAATCCCAGCATTTTGGGAGGCCAAGGTGGGAGAATCGCTTGAGCTTAGGAATTCTAGACTAGCCTGGGCAACATAGCAAGATCCTGTCTCTACAAAAATTATATATATATGACTGGGCATGGTGACTCATGCCTGTAATCCCAGCACTTTGGGAGGTCAAAGTGGGCAGATCACCTGAGGTCAGGAGTTCGAGACCAGCCTGGCCAACATGGAGAAACCCTGTCTCTACTAAAAATGCAAAAACAAATAGCCAGGCTTGGTGGCACACACCTGTAGACCCAGCTACTTGGGAGGCTGAGACGGGAGAATCACTTGAACCCAGGAGGCAGAAGTTGCAGTGAGCCGAGATCGCACCACTGCACTCTAGCCTGGATGACAGAGTAAGACTCCATCTCAAGATATAAATATATTATAGATATAGATATCTACAGATATATCTCTATATCTATGTCTAGATATAGAGATATACCTGTATCTATAGATATGTAGAGATACATAGATATGATAGTGCCACTGCACTTTGGCCTGGGTGACAGAGCGAGACCCTGTCTCTATTTAAAAAAAAAAAAAAAAAAGATATCAGGCATTGGATTCACCTGTCCTAAGGTAGGTATGGTCACAGGAGTGGGTGCTGGCTGACCTCAAAAACTGGTGACCTTTCAGTCTTGGGGGATGGAAAAAAGAAAAAAAAAAAAGCTTGTGACCTCCAGGAGAAATAGGGTCACTCTCAAAGTCAGACAGATAAATGAATTCTTACACACTCGTTTCCCATTCTTCATCCATACCTCCAGCCCACCAACAGACAAATTCTCAGGAAACAGAAACAAGCTAATGGAAAACCCCAGATACCAAGACTTTCAAATTATTTGAGGAAAAAAGGCCAGTATCATGGAAGAAAGGCACCAACTCAACAGGCAATAAATCACATCCCCTTAAAAAATAGTAAAGCAAATAGATGGAGACAATTTTTTAAAGCATAATTAATGTCCTCAAAGAAATAAGACAATGTATCACTCACTAAAAAATTCTGGCCAGGCATGGTGGCTCACACCCGTAATCCCAGCACTTTGGGAGGCTGAGGCGGGTGGATAGCTTGACCCCAGGAGTTTAGACCAGCCTGGGCAACATGGTGAAACACTGTATCTACAAAAATATACAAAAATTAGCCGGGCATGGTCCCTGACATGCCTGTGGTCCCAGCTACTCAGGAGGCTGAGGCAGGAGGATCGCTGGAGCACAGGAGTTTGAGACTGCAGTGAGCCATGATCGCACCGCTGCACTCCAACCTGGGTGACAGAGCAAGACCCTGTGACATACACACAAAAAAAATATGAAATAAAAAAAATGCAATATCTTAGAAGTGAAATGTATGACTATGAAAAACAGAATGGAAACAGCTAAAGGGCAAACCAATGAGCTGCAAATCTAAGCTGTGACCTTTCCCAGTAGCCACTGCAAAAAGAAAAGGAGATGGAAAACAGGCAGAAACAGGCAACAAGGGACCTAGAGGAAGACCAAGGACCAACATCTATATAGTAGTAGCTCTGGAAGGCATGATCAAAAAAGAACAAAGAGAAGCATGTACTTGAAGAAATAACAAGAAAATTTACAAGAGCTGAAGAAAGACATGAGTTCAGGCTGGGTGTGGTAGCTCATGCCTGTAATCCCAGTACTTTGGGAGGCCGAGGTGGGTGGATCACTTGAGGTCAGGAGTGTAGTGGCATGATCATGGCTCACCACAGCCTCAACCTCCTGGGCTCATGCAATCCTCCCATCTCAGCCTCCCAGATAGCTGGGACCACAGGTGTGCACCAACACGCTGGCTAACTTTTGCATTTTTGTAGAAACAGGGTCTAGCTATGTTGCCCAGGCTGGTCTCAAACTCCTGGGCTCAGGTGATCGTCCCACCTCGGCTTCCCAAAGGGCTGGGATTCCAGGCGTGAGCCACCATGCCCTGCTAAACTCAGGTTTAATAGACATGAAGAACAAGAAAAAAAAATTCCATATAGAGATTTAAATGTATAAGCAAATATTAGGTATAATCTTACATCAAAAAATTTCAAAAATCCTGACTACTGGACAATTTTCTAGGAAAATACATATTACCAGTACTAGCACACTCAAAAATACGTGAAAGGGGTTGGGTGCAGTGGCTCACGCCTATAATCCCAGCACTTTGGAAGGCTGAGGTGGGAGGATCACTTGAGCCCAGAAGTTCCAGACTAACCTGGGCAACACGGCAAGACCCCATCTCTATACAATAAAAAGTAAAAATTAGCCAGGCATGGTGGCACATGCCTGTGGTCCCAGCTACTCGGGAGGCTGAGGCAGGAGGATCGCTTGAGATCAGGGATCAAGGCTAGAGAGAGCTATGATCGCACCACTGCACTCCAGTCTGGATGACAGAGCCAGACCCTGTCTCAAAACAAAACAAAACAAAACAAAAACATGGAAGAAAAGGGAAAGTAGTGAAAAGTTGAGCCCTCTTCTCACAGGCACCAGGAAACCTAGTTTAAAACCAGGTTCTGCCACAAACCTGCTGTATGACTTAGGCAGAGTGATGTCCCTTCTCTGAGCCTCAGTTATATTTAAAATCTAACTTTTAAGGTTATGATGAGGCTTGGCACAGTGGCTCACGCCTGTAAACACAGCACTTTGAGAAACCAAGGCGGGTAGATCATCTGAAGTCAGGAGTTCGAGACCAGTCTGGCCAACATGGTGAAACCCAGTCTCTACTAAAAATACAAAAAATTAGCCGGGCATGGTGGAGGGCGCCTGTAATCCCAGCTACTGGGGAGGCTGTGGCAGAAGAGTCGCTTGAACCTGAGAGGCGGAGGTTGCAGTGAGCCGAGATCGCACCACGGCACTCCAGCCTGGGCGACAGAGAGAGAGACTCCGTCTCAAAAAAAAAAAAAAAGGGGGGGGGTTATGATCAGGACTAAATGAACACATCCCAGTCAGTAGTGTGTAAATCATGCAGCATTACCAAAATCAAAGCATCATTCTTAATCAACTGGTTACTTAAACCCTACAAAGGAATCTAACAGCTTAAAGACAGTCCTAGTTTGCAGATGGAAAAGAACGTCTAAGAGGTTAAACTTCATTGCCCATAGCTACAGCTCAAACCACAGGCTGAGCTGCAAAGGGAGTCTAGTCTTCCTGACCCGAGGACTGGCGGGATCCCACCTACCCAGTACAAACTGTGAATTCCACCTCTGCCAATTAAAAAGGTCCTGAAACTGTGGGAGACTTCAGCAGCCTAGGCCCTTCCTTTGATTCTACTGGAAAGCCTCAGCTCCAGCTCAAGCACTCAGTGTGTGTTTCCAAAAAGAAAGGTGAGCCGGGCGCAGTGGCTCATGCCTGTAATCCCAGCACTTTGGGAGGCCGAGATGGGCGGATCACATGAGGTCAGGAGTTTGAGATCAGCCTGGCCAACATGGCGAAACCTCGTCTCTAATAAAAATAAAAAATTAGCCAGGTGTGGTGGCAGGTGCCTGTGATCCCAGCTGCTCGGGAGGCTGAGGCGGGAGAATTGCTTGAGCCCGGGAGGTAGAGGTTGCAGTGAGCCGAGTTCGTGCCACTACACTCCAGCCAGCGTGACAGAGCAAGACTCCGACACTCCGACACTCCGACACACACACACACACACACACACACACAAACACAGAGTGAGAGCGAGAGAGCGAGAGCGAGAGAGAGAGAGAGAGAGAGAGAGAGAGACTGACTTTCCTCAGGATGGTTTAATGTGGGATCCTGAGATCCGCCCCAAGGGTTCTAGAACAGACAGGCCGTCCAGCATCTCTGAACCACACTGAGTCAGGGCTTTCCATAGAGAAATGAGCTGTGAATTGGAAAACATTTCCAAATACCTCGAATCACCATCTCCAGAACATTTGGTCTTTAAATGGACTGGAAATGGCTTCCAAAAATCAAAACCTGGCCAAAAACAATGAATAAGGGAGGCAGAGACAAGGAAAGGGCTCCAGGCCTTTCCAGATGGAGCTCTAAAGCCTGTGCATCCCCAGGTAGCCACGGTTGTGGGGACCCCCATTGCCTTGCCCCTAGGATCCCTGCATCCTGAGTGTTTTGTCTGCCTCTGTCTGCTGTCTGGTGGTGTCGTCCTGCCACCGCCCACCTGCGCACCTCAGCTCCTGACTATGGCGGATGCACAGCAGTGGGTGAACAGTGCTCTGGGGGCCATAAAATAACTGCACCCAGAAAGGTGCTTACCAGGAGACATATGTCCCTTTCACAACCCTCCTGGAAGGACTGACCCAGGAGGACAGAACTGGGACGTGGCAGGCCTGGTCCTCGAACTGCCAAGAAATGAACACACTCCTGGCAGCCTCCATCAGGATGGCAAGGGACTGGCATTATCTCTGGGCATCATCTCAGCAATGTTCCTTCCTCATTTCCCTTCCCTTCTCCCCAGCTGAGCACTCAGGGAGGGTCCAAGACAGTAAACTCACTCCTAGCAAAGGTCTTGAGGACGGATCTGCTCCCCAACAAGTCTCCTTTTCTTTTTCTTTTCTTTTCTTCTTTTCTGTTTCTTTCCTTTCCTTTCATTTCATTTGTTTTCCTTTCTTTTCTTGAGATGGAGTTTTACTCTTGTGGCCCAGGCTGGAGTGCGATGGCATGATCTCAGCTCATTACAGCCTCCGCCTCCTGGGTTCAAACAATTTTCCTATCTCAGCCTCCCAAGTAGCTGGGATTACAGTCATCCGCCACCATACCCGGCTAATATTTTGTATTTTTAGTAGAGACTGGGTTTCGCCATGTTGGCCAGACTGGTCTGGAACTCCTGACCTCAACTGATCTACCTGCCTTAGCCTCCCAAAGTGCTGGGATTACAGGCACGAGCCACCGCGCCCGGCCACAAGTCTCTTTTTCTTGCAAGAAGAGGCCCACTTCACCTAGGGGGAGGAGCAATCAAACCGTCCCGAGCCACCACCAGCTCAAGGCTTGCTTGCACAGCACTTTCACCCCACCAGGCGTTTGGCTCTGTGACTTGGCTGAGCCATCAAATCCTTAATTGGGGGTTAATAGAGAAAACAAGTGCTAAGTGATTTCAGGAAATCATGTCATGATGCGATAGAGAGATCTTCAGGACACTTCCCAGGTTCATGCCCATCTCGGAATGTGACCAGTCAACCCCTCTCCGAGGCTGCCTGCCGCCCTAAGAGATGCTGCTGAAGCAGCCTCTTCCCCACATTGCCCTGGTGACATGGGACAAGGGAGCCCCAAAATTGAGGCTTAGCCAGGGAGGGTTCTTAGTTTCCCCCAGGAAAGAATTCAAGGACAAGCCAGTGGTGTTGCAACTTTTATTGAAGTGGCAGTGCACAGCAGCAGCAGAGGTCATGCTCCCTGCAGAGCAGGGCTACCCCAGAGGCAGTGTGCCCAGAGTAGCAGCTCAGAGGCAGGGCTGCACTCATATCTATACCCACTTTTTTTTTTTTTTTTTTTTTTTTTGAGACGGAGTCTGGCTCTGTGGCCCAGGCTGAAGGGCAGCGATGCAATCTTGGCTCATTACAACCTCTGCCTCCCAGGTTCATGGGATTCTCCTGTCTCAGCCTCCCTAGTGGCTGGGATTGCAGGTGCACGCCACCACGCCTGGCTAATTTTTATACTTTTAGTAGAGATGGGGTTTCACCATACTGATCAGGCTGGTGTCAAACTCCTGACCTCAAATGATCTGCCCGCCTGGGCCTCCCAAAGTGCTGGGATTACAGGCATGAGCCACTGTGCCGGCCCCACTTTTAATTGTATGCAAATTGGGGGTGGTTTATGCGTAAACTTCCAGGATGAGGGTGGTAGCTTTAGGGTTGTTGGGTCGTTGTCATGGAAAGGGGTGGTAACTCCTGGTGTTGTCATGGCAATGGGAAACTGACATGGCGCACTGGTGGGCGTGTCTTATGGGGAGGCGCTTCCGCCCCGACCTGTTTTGTTTAGCTAGTCATCAATTTGGTTTGGTGTCCAAGCTCTGCCCCTGGAGTCAAGTTCCACCTCCTACCTCACCACCTCTACCCCGGCCTCAGGCTTGGCCTCCCAAGCCCCAGTGCTCCTAACTGAGCTTTGCTTTGAGGGTTGATCTCATGCGTCCCCTCCCCTCCCCAGGACACTTGAGTCCCGAGCCTGAGTCAGAGACCAGGGCTTTTGTTTTTTCTTTTGTTTTGGAATGGAGTCTTGTTCTGTTGCCCAGGCTGGAGTGCAGTGGCACAATCATAGCTCACTGCAGCCTTGACCTCCTGGGCTCAAGCAATTCTGCAAGGCCCCAAGGCCTTGCCAGTGCCCCCCTCCTTTCCACCAGAACCACACAGTCTGTCCCCATTTCCTCATCCTGAGCTCTGTCCTGGCCCCCTGTTGAGTCACCACTGTGCCTGCCTGCTTGCCTAGACAGTGGTCACACACCGTCATGTCCCACAGGACACTGCAGTACACACAATGCCAACCTGTCCAATCCAACTGAATCCATCACTATTCAACCCCGACTTGCTCCTCCAGCTTGGAGGCCAGCACCTCTAAGTTCCCCGTTTCCTTACCAGGAGCAAATCACCCAGACTCCAACTTCTCCTTTCCTCCCTCCCTTCCCTGCCTCCTTACAGCCAATTAGGCACCGTGCCTGCAAGTCCGCGTCCTGACGCCCCTCCCATGGTGGTCCTGAACCTCGGCCCCTCCTGCCCTCCCAGCCTGCAGTCTCCTCTATCTACCACCAGAGGGCGCCCTCTCAAGCACAGACGTGGCCGTGTCCCTCCCGCGAGCCTTCCCTGACCCTCCAGCCAGGAAAGGTTCTCCTGTCCCACAGGGCCCCTTGTATGCCTCTGTCTTAGCCTTCGTCCTATGGGAAGACTCCCAGCTCCTGAAGACGGCGGACACAGGGCAGGCCTGGTAAAGTTCTGTTGCTCCGACCCCAACTCCTGCATCCCAGAAGGAGCCCTCCCATCCACAGTCACTCAGCTCAACCACAGCAGCTGCTCTGGGCTGTGGTCTGTGCCAGGACCTGAGCCCCAGCAGGATCTGAGCCATCTCAAGGTTGGGGGTGTCCAGCTTCAGGCCCAGCTCCCCAGCACCACACCTGCCCTCACTGTTCTAATTACCTGGCCACACCTGCCCAATCCCTCAGAAAGGCCAGTGCCAGTGAGGTTGCCTGCCAACTGTGTTCAAGAAGCTCTGTTAGAACTAAGGTTTGCCCAGCCTGGGCAACGTAGCAAGACTCCAGCTCTACAAAAAAAATTAGAAAAAAAATTAGCTGGGTGTGGTGCCTCATGCCTGAAATCCTAGCACTCTGGAAGGGTGAGGTAGAAGAATCACTTGAACCTAGGAGGCAGAGGTTGTAATGAACTGAGATCATGACATTCCACTCCAGCCTGGGCTACAGAGCAAGACTCCGTCTCAAAACACACACACACACACACACACACACACACACACACACACACACACACCAAAATTAGCCGGGCATGGTGGTGCACACCTGTAGTCCCAGCTACTCAGGAGGCTGAGGCAGGAGAATCTCTTGAACCCGGGAGAACTCAATCATAAGATGTTTGTTATATATTTTTTCCTCTCTCTCTGACCTTTTCATCCTTTATGCATGATTACATGTACAGTCATTTCAACAGACAGTAGTCACTAATAATTCACTACCTTCCTCTCCTAGTCCCAGGCAGGCTGTCCAACAAGATTAATAAACTTCTTTTCTTAAGAACAATGATCCTTAGTCATGTAACTTCTTTTGTGACAACCAAAAGTTGCTAAGATGCAGGTACGGTAAAACAAGAACCCACTATTTTTCCCTAGTTTGCTCTTCTGTAATAACTTAGCATTCAGGAGTCATGTTATTGTGAAACCTAAGACTGGTCTTTGCAATACTTTTTAGAGTTTGCATTCAGATGAACTGATGAACCAACGAACACCAGCTGGCCCAGCGATCCATGACCCTCCACCACCCAGAAATGGACTTGGTGCACAAAGATAGTTTTAACATCCTTAAGAGTTCATGCCCAACCAATCAGTAGCACCCATTCCCTAGCCCCCTGCCCACCAAACCAACCTTAAAAACCCTAGCCTCTGGCCAGGTGCGGTGGCTCACACCCATAATCCCAGCACTTTGGGAGGCTGAGGCGGGTGGATCATGAGGTCAGGAGATCAAGACCATCCTGGCTAACATGGTGAAACCCTGTCTCTACTAAAAACACAAAAAATTAGCCGGGCGTGGTGGTGGGCACCTGTAGTCCCAGCTACTTGGGAGGCTGAAACAGGAGAATGGCATGAACCCGGGAGGTGGAGGTTGCTGTGAGCAGAGATCACACCACTGCACTCCCGCCTGGGCAACAGAGCGAGACTCCGTCTCAAAAAAAAAAAAAGACCCTAGCCTCTGAAATCTCAGGAAGGTGGATTTGAGAACTATCTCCTGTCCTCCTCGCTCAGTTGCCTTGAAATAATTAAATGCTTTCTCTGCTGCAACACCTGCTGTTTCAGTATTTTGGCTGCATCTGCATGGTGGGTGAGAACCCTGATCAGGTGGTAACACACCTTGATCTACTTCCAGCTTCTACTTCCAGCTTCCAGAACTATGAGAAGATAAATTTCTTTTGTTTAAGCCACCCAGTCGGTGGCATGGCAGCCCTGGCAAATGAATACATGTACATTCTTCTGTTCGATCTTCTCAACGTGACATGCAGGAATTTTACAGATAAGAAACTCCAGAGAAGACCACAAGTCACAGAATGAGTATGTAGTAAATTTATGCCTTGAAACTCAGTCTTCTCATTCCCAACCCCATGCTCCATCCACTTTGCTAATGAGAACAGGTGGATAATCAGAGAGCAAATAAAATATCCCCTCATAGGTCCTTCTTACCCATATCCCTCAAGGACCAGGAAAAATAGCGAGGAGGAGGAACTATCCCTACTCCTGTTTGAAACCAGTGAGATGAGAGTTGAGTGTGGTTCAGACCCCAGCCAAGCGCATGGAGTGGTTTCTCTTCCCCTCCTCATTCTGCTACCTAAGCAAGGTGTCCTGATCATCTTCACCCAACTCTGGGTGGTAAGTACTGTTATTATTCTACTTTTACAGAGAAGGAAACTGAGGCACAGGAAGGAGTAAATAACATGTCCAAGGCAACAAGTCAACGGGCAACTCTTAAGACACTTTGCTAAACAGCCAGACGATCTGGGTCTTGGCACGTGGCTGTCTGTCTTCTTGAGGCCATGCCTCTAGGAGAGGAAGACCTCGACTGGGGAGGCAGTAAACTGCTGCTGGGAACTGTGGAAGACCAGGAGCCAGCAGAGACAGGGGCCTGGGTCTTAGGAGAGAGTTGGGATCCAAGCTAGATCTGCACAGCCGCAGCAAGGAGCCAAGTCTAACAACATGAAATACAACCAGGCGAATATGAAGTCCTGCACTGCAGCCCCAGAGCCCAGAGGACAAGCCTCAGATGGGATGTAGAGGTTCTTGCCAACAATAAGTTCAGCATGAGTCAACGGAGTTGTGGCCTCTACAAATCAAAGGCCATCCCAGGCTGTCTTACTAGCAAAATAGCATCAGGAACACACCTTGTTCCCCTCCATGCCCACCAGCCCTTGTGGTAGATGTTGGGCTCTGCCACCCAGATCCCCTGCATTGAGAAAGGCTTTTAGCCCCAGCTACAGGAAGTGCTGTCAACAGACATCCATCATTCAGCTGCTCAGAGTCACCTCATCCAAGGTCCCAGCTCTTCCTGGGGCACCCTCCATCCTGTGACTGGTGGAGGCGCACTTGAAAAGCCTGGACATATCCCTGCCTGGGGACAACGCTGAAAGAGCATCCCAGCTGCAGAGCCTCATGGGGTCTGGGGCAGCTGTCCTGGCCTATATGGAGGCTCGTCTCCTTCTGCTCATTCCTGCCTCAGTCCCCTCCCTTCCCCAGGGATTTATCCTAAAAGTCATCCCTAATAAACACCCTCCATGTTAGACTCTGGCTCAGAATCTTCTTCCACTGATGCAGTATAGGTGAGCCTCAGTGTTGGGGCTTAACCAGGAAGGGTTCTTGGCTTAGCCTAGGAAAGAATTCAAGGGCAAGCCAGTGGTATTAGCAAATTTATCAAAGCAGCAGTGCACAGCAGCAGCAGACGTTCTGCTCTTTGCAGAGTAGGGCTACCCCACAGGCAGTGTGCCCAGAGTAGCAGCTCGGAGGCAGAGCTTCACTCCTATTTATACCCATCTTAATGGTATGCAAATTAAGAGGCAGGTTATTCATAATTTCTGTATAACCCGCCCCTTAATTTGCATATGATTAAGTGGTAACTTCCGGGTGATAACTTTGAAGGGGTGCTAACTGCTGGGTTATCAGGTCATTGCCATGGAAAGGGGCTGTAACTTCTGGGTGTTGCCATGGCAATGGTAAATTGTTATGGCGCTAGGGGGTATGTTTTATGGAGAGGTGCTTTCACCTCTTCCCTGTTTTAGCTAGTCCTCAATTTGGTCCAGTGTCTGCACCCCACCTCCAGAGTCAAATCCCATCTCCTACCTCACTGAGGACTCTCCCTGTGTCTGCCATGAGGTTCAATAGAAATGCAGAGAAACTGCCACCCAGAGCCCCGGGAGGAGATATCTGTGGCCACTGTCCTACAAGCAGAAGGTGATTGAGCTGGGAGGGAGGGGAGGCTAATGTCAGAGTTAGAGCCGTGAGCTTCCATGGGAAGAAAAGTCATCACCCGGGATTTGGCCAGGTGAAAAGGAGGTCCCATGGCTCCTCAGGCTCAGACCTGCCCTCTCTAGCAGAACAGGTGAGGGCTGTTGAGGACAGGTGCCTCAGGAATATCGAGCAGAAACAAGCGGAGGGCCATGGTGAAGGCAGCCAGCTTTCTGCCCCAACATCCTGTAGGGGAGTCGGACCAGACTTGCTCTCGTGGCCCCAGAGGGCACGGAGTCAGGTCAGAGCATTAAGCTGCTGGGAGACAGGCATCGCTCAGGATAAGGAGGTACCCGCTGCCAGGAAGAGCTGCCCACAAGTGCAATGGGCTGCCCACAGTGGGTGGAGTAGATACCCCATCCTTGAAGGGGCGAGCAGGATACCCACTCGATGGGGGTGGAAGGTGGAGACATGTTGGCTCTGGAGGAGCTTGGAGACTCACCCTATTGGAAAAGAGGAGGTGAAAACGTGGAAAGTAGGATGAGGTTTGCTTGTTTGTTTTTTACAGGGACAGCATCTTGTTCTGTTGCCCGGGCTGGAGTGCAGTGATGCAATTCTAGCTCACTGCAGCCTCAACCTCCTGGGCTCAAGCAATCCTCCTGCCTCAGGCTCTCAAGTAGCTGGGACTACAAGTGCATGCCACCATGCCCAGCTATTTTTTTAAGAAATGTTTTGCAGAGATGGGGTCCTGCTATGTCGCCCAGGCTGGTCTCAGAACTCCTGGGCTCAAGAGATTCTTCCACCTCTCAAGTAGCTAGGACTACAGGCCTGCACCACTGCACCCGGCCAACACATGGAAAGTTTTTAAAGAAGGGAACTCAGAGTGGGGTTCCAGGAGTACCTGCTGGGGCAGGATGGAGAGACAGAAGCTGGAAGCTGAGCCCAGTGGGGGTAAATGGACAGTCCATGAAGGTGCTCATGGCCATAGCCCCCCAACAGCCCCCTGAGAGCACTTCTCCATCATCTGTCTGCCATCGAGCAAATTGGCACAAATCAGGTCATCCCTTCCAGCAAAATGAGTGTCTCTGAGGCTGCTGTTCCTGTCCATCACTCATCCGCCTCAACACCGCAGGGAGTGGTGGTTTTGTTCACATAGGAATAGCCGAGTGTATGTAACACCATGGCCTGATCAGTTTTTCGGGCACAAAAAACAGTAGGAGTGTTTGGATAGCAGATAGACCTGCCTGCGTTTCCTCATAATAGTTTTTACTGGAACTGTCTGTTTCGAAGCACCGCAGGGAAGGAATTGAAAAGTTAAGGTCATTGATTTTTGGAGGGAAAAGATGATCTGAAATCTCCATGGCGACTGACCAAATCTTTTTGCAAAAACACAAAGGCGATGACATGGTTTCCAGGGCGCAGCACGGAGGTCTGAAGGGCAAAGGAGTTGTGTGGATTTCCAGCCGGGGAGGAGGGAGAGGGGCTCCGGGAGTGCACGACCTACTCCACGGAGCACGGCCGTGCCACCAGCCTCTCGGCTTCCTCCCTCCTCGTTATCTGCATTTATTCTCCAGCAGCTTCCATGGTGGGGAATTTTGGGGTCCACCCCACCTGAGAGCCAGCCCCACAGGCAGCATCGGCTCCTTGCCTGCGCACTGGCGGGAAGGGCTGGCGGGGCCACTGATGGATTGAGTTTTCCACGTGGAGGGGGCAGCTGAGAAGTATGTGATTTGGCCAAGCAGGCTGTGTGGTTTTGAGCACTTCAGCAGTGATCCCCAACTACCGCCATTAATAGGAGGGCCAGAGGGGACAGGCTAGGGGGAGAGATGGTGCCAAGCGCTTTCTATAGGGTCGGCACTTAGGGAGGATCATGTGAGGGAGGACCACGTGAGAAAAGATCAGCATTCAGGGAGGAGCACATTTAAGGAGGATCATTTTAGGAAGCATCAGCATTCAGGGAGAATCAGGATTTAGGGAGGACCAGCATTCAGGGAGGATCAGCATTTGGGGGAAAAAAAAACTAGCTGGGCATGGTGGCTTGTGTCTGTAGTCCAATTTGGGGAGCTGAGGTGGGAGGATCACTTGAGCCCAAGGAGTCCAAGGCTGTAGTGAGCTGTAATTGTACCACTGCGATCTGGCCTGGGTGATACAGTGACTTTGTCTCTAAAAAAAAAAAAAATGTAGATACCATGTGGGTAAAAAGTCTTGTCTCCTTTCCTTACCAGAAGAGATAGAGCTAGTTCAGGATTATGATTATATTTTCATTATAAAGTACAATTTTTTTTTTTTTTTTTTAGAGACGGAGTCTCGCTCTGTCACCCAGGCTGGAGTGCAGTGGCGCGATCTCAGCTCACTGCAAGCTCTGCCTCCCGGGTTCACGCCATTCTCCTGCCTCAGTCTCCCGAGTAGCTGGGACTACAGGCACCTGCCACCACGCCCGGCTAATTTTTGTATTTTTAGTAGAGACGGGGTTTCACCGTGTTAGCCAGGATGGTCTCGATCTCCTGACCTTGTGATCTGCCCGCCTCCGCCTCCCAAAGTGCTGGGATTATAGGAGTGAGCCACCATGCCCAGCCCATAAAGTACAATTGTTTATTTATTTATTTTGGAGACAAAATCTCACTCTGTGACCCAGGCTGGGGTGCAGTGGCATGATCACGGCTCACTGCAACCTCCGCTTCCTGAGCTCAAGCAATCCTCCCTCTTCAGCCTCCTGCGTAGCTGGAACCACAGGCGCGTATCATTACACTTAGCTAATTTTCGCACTTTGTTTTTGTAGAGACAGGGAGATTCACTATATTGCCTAGGCTGGTCTTGAGCTCCCGGGCTCAAGCAATCCTCCTACTTCAGCCTCCTAAAGAGATGGGATTCCAGGTATGAGCCACTGTGCCTGGCCTATTAATAGTTTAATGGTAACATCTGCTATGCTTAGAAGTTTGCAGTCCACAAATTTACATTCATATCGGTGCTATTGTCTTTGGGACTTCTGGCTCCCCTGGGAAGGTGAACTGCTACTTTGTAGATGGAAAACTGAGGTTGTGGCATTGAGATTTGCCCAAAGCCATTTGGGGGGGGGGTGGTAAATGGTGCAACCAGGACACCAAGTGTCTCCTGGTCTCACATCTTGATAGTATGTTTTGACAGCAGGTTGTTTTGGCGAGGATGCTTTCAGATGCGTTGTAAAAACCCTACTGATAAATTGGGCTTGAACAACCAGGTCACTTAAGATTTCACATATTGAGAAGTGAGTGGCTGCAGAGTTGGCTAATTAGGCAGCATCACACAGTCAAAGACCCTGCCTCCTGCTCTGCCTTCCCCAGGCTGTCTTGCCTCATGGCTGTAAGATGGCTGCCACCGCTCCAGGCATCACAACCTCACACAACTGTGTCCAGAAATAAGGACACAGCTTCTCTTCTTGCATAGCTCTGTTGCCCAGGCTGGAGTGCTGTGGCATGATCTTGGCTCACTGCAACATCCACCTCCCTGGTTCAAGCAATTCTCCTGCCTCAGCCTCCCAAGTAGCTGGGACTACAGGTGCCTACCAGCACACCGGCAAATTTTATATTTTTAGTAGAGACAGGGTTTCACCATGTTGGCCAGGCTGGTCTCGAACTCCTGACCTCAAGTGACCTGCCCGCCTAGGCTTCCCAAAGTGCTGGGATTACAGGCGTGAGCCACCGTGCCCGGCCTGGATCAGGCTTTAATCTGAAATTTAACAAGGATAATCCTGGAGTCTTTTTTTCTGAATAAATGGCACTCTCATAAAAGCTGTTTTAAAATGTGGGCCAACAGATGAGAAGAGGACTGCCATTGAAAAGATGGTTTAGGCTGGGCACGGTGGTTCATGCTGCAATTCCAGCACTTTGAGAGGTCGAGGCAGGAGGATCACTTGAGGCCAGGAGTTCAAGACCAACCTGGGCAATATAGCAAGACCTGGTCTCTACAAAAAGTTTGTTTTGTTTTGTTTTGTTGTTGTTGTTGAAGCAGAGTCTCACTCTGTCTCCCAGGCTGGAGTGCAGTAGCATAATCTCAGCTCACTGCAACTTCTGCCTCCCAGGCTCAAGTGATTCTCCTGCCTCAGCCTCCCAATTAACTGAGATTACAGGTACATACCACCACACCCCACTAATTTTTGTATTTTTAGTAGAGACTTAGTAGAGCTGCACCATTTCAGGGGGAGGAATGCTCCCCCGTGAAGGAGGGGACACACAAGAAGGCCCCCACTCCTAATCTCCCACTGCAGCAACTGTCCCACAAGCATCTCCCACTCTGTGAAGGAAAGACAAATTTTTGTTTAGGTCTATTGTCCCCTGAAACCATCTCTCTATGGACTTGAATGGAGAATTATTAAGACTTTGCTGGCCACACGCAGTGGCTCATGACTGTAATCCCAGCACTTTGGGAGGCTGAGGAGGGAGGACTGCTTAAAGCCACGAATTTGAGACCAGCCTGGGCAATAGAGCGAGACCCCATCTCTACTAAAAATTTAAAAATTAGCTGGGCATAGTGGCACGTGACTAATCCCAGCTACTCGAGAAGCTGAGGTGGGAGCATCTCTTGAGCCCAGGAGGTCAAGGCTGCAGTGAGCTGAGATTGCACCACCACACTCTAGCTTGGGCAAAAGAGCAAGACCCTGTCAAAGAAAGGAAGAGGAAAGAAAGAAAAGGAAAGGGGAGGGGAGGAGAGGGGAGAGGAGGGAAAGGACAGGAAAGGAAAGGAAAGGGGGCAAGGGAGGGAGGGAGGAAGGAAGGGAAAGAAGGAGAGAAAGAGAGAAAGAAATGAAAGGAAGCAGTGAAAGGAGGGAGGGAAGGAGGGAGGGAGGAAAGGAAGGGAGGGAGGGGAGGGGAGAAAGAAAGAGAAAGAGAAGAAAGGAAAGGAAGGAAGGAAGAAAAAAGAAGAGGGAAAGAAAGAAAGAAAAAGAGAAAGAAAGAAGAAAAGAAAGAGAAAATAGAATTTTCACAGCCAGAGGCCTTGGAAAGATCATCCCGCCCCAACCCCCTTTTTACAGGTGAGAAAACCGAGGCCCAGAGAAGGGGAAAGGGGAAGGGAAGGGCTCAAGCTGGCACGGCAAGCTGGTGACGAACCAGGACAACCGCCAGGATTCCTGCTTTTAATTTCCTCCCATCCTCCTGCAATCAGCGGGGAGGCTGGTTCCCAGTGTTCACTTGGGGGGAAAAATCCCTGATAAGAATCTAAGGAATGTGACTGCTGAAAGGGACTGACTGTGGAATTTGGCATCCGACACGATCACATCACACCCCAGCGAGTCTCCACCAGCAGAACACCTTTTCCAAAGGACCAGGGCTCTGGGACTAATCGTCCGGCAGCCGGTGGCACCCCCGCCACACACTGCTGTCTTGGCGTCTCTGAGAAATTCCTCAGTTCCCCTGCAAAGATCAGGCCCGGGAGAATTTGAAGCCACTCCGAATCCAGGGGAGAATGAAATAAACCCGGCTGGTAATGAAGTCTGCCTTTTATGTTGGATCATTTCTTTCCAAGTCTGACATTTCTTCCTACCTTTCAAGGTAGGAATTTTTGGCAGTTCATGTAACCCCCAGCAGGCAGAGAGGAAACGTGGCTTCGACACCACCAGATCCTGCAGCTTTCCGCTGGAGACAAGAGGTGGGGTCCTGGGTTGGGGCCCAGTTGGGAAATTTCTGCAGGGTCCATCCCTCTCCAGGGTCTTCCTCCTCCTCCTCCTCTTCTTCTCCCTCCTCCTCTTCCTCCTCTTCCTCTACCCCCTCCTGCTCTTCCCTCCTCTTCCTCAGCCTCCATCTTCTTCCTCCTCTTCCTCCTCCACCTCCTTCCTCCTCCTCTCCCTCTTCTGCCTCCTCCTTTTCCTCCTCCTTTCTCTTCTTCCTCCTACTCTTCCTCTTCCTCCTCCTTCTCCTCTTTGTCCTCCTCCTTCTTCTAGTCTTCCTTTTCCTCCTCCTCCTTCTCCTCTTCCTTCTCTCCTCTTTCTCTTCCTTCTCCTTCTCCTCCACCTCCTCCTCCTCTTCTTCTTCCTCCTCCTCCTGGCAGGATTAGAGCTGGGAGAGGCTTTAGAGACCATCCCGCTGACATAGCTTTCATCATCACCCTCATCATCACTGGTAGGAAGCTCAGAGCAGTGCTGCCTCTTGTCCAGAAGCCCAGTGACTGGGAGGCTAGGCAGGCAGAGTCAAAGGCCTCGTCATGTTCTACAATCCTCTGGGGCTGGTCTCCACTGTCCAGAGGGCTTGAAGGATCAGGGAAAGCCTTACCCCTATGCCTTCTCCAGGCAGGTAGTTCTGCAAAGAGCTGCTACGACAGCGCCATCCCTGGGTCTGCAAAATCATCCCCAAGCCAGGGACTCGGTGACAACTTCCAGCCAAATGCAGCCTCACACAGGACACACCTGTGCAGACGTGCTGCTGTCCACCTGACCCGTGTAACTGCAGCCTGCAGAGAGACCACAGGCCCTTGAACTCCCGTCTCTCCATCTCCCCACCCCTCGTTCAGGTTTAGCGCAGGGCCCACATCAGTGGTATTTACTGAATGAACAAGTGAAGGAAGGAAGGAAGGCAGTGTGGGTCGGGCACAGTGGCTCATGTCTGTAATCCCAGCACTTTGGGAGGCCAAGGTGGGTGGATCACCTGAGGTCAAGAGTTCAAGACCAGCCTGGCCAACATGGTGAAACCCGGTCTCTACTAAAAATACAAAACTTAGCTGGGCATGGTGATGTGCACCTGTAATCCCAGCTACTCGGGAGGCTAAAGCAGAAGAATCGTTTGAACCTGGGAGGCAGAGGTTGCAGTGAGCTGAGACCGCACCATTGCACTCCAGCCTGGGCAACAAGAGTGAAACTCCATCTCAAAACAAATAAATAAACAAACAAAAAATAAAATAAAATAAAAATACAAAAATTAGCCAGGAGTGGTGGCGGGCACCTGCAATCCCAGCTACTCAGGAGGCTGAGGCAGGACAATCGCTTGAATCCAGGAGGTGGAGGTTGCAGTGAGCCGAGATCGTGCCACTGCACTCCAGCCTGGGTGACAGAGTGAGACTCCATCTCAAAAAAAAAAAAAAAAAAAAAAGATAGGAAAAAAAAGAAAGGCATTGTGGACTGAGGTCTGGAAGGGACAAAGCCCACTCCATGACCGAGCCCACCAGGCCTTCTGCAAGGATCTCCCTGCGCTCCTGAACCCCTGAGCCCTAGGCTGAGCCATGCCTCTCTCCACATCTGGGCCTTTAGCCCACCAAAGTCTAGAATGCCTACTCCCCTCCCCACCCCTGCCTCCCTGAGGGCCACCTACTCGTCTTCCACATCCTGCTCAAGTGGCCCCTTCACTCTCAAATATTTGCTGTCCCCTCTGCACAGATTTGGTCCCCGCCCTTTGGTTCCTCCAATTCTGCCCACAGCACTCGCAGCCACTGTACCACCCCCGGACATGACTGTCTCTCTCTCCCTGAGAGCAGAGACTTACTCAACTTGGATCTCTGCAGCAGCATCTAGCATTGAGTGGGTGATAAGTAAATATCTGGGAAGGCCAGGGGCAGCGGGGGCCGTGGAAGAACTAATTATACATAAACTGTGTATTGGAAGAAACAACTTTATGATTCTTATGTTGTTTCTAACATATTTTGTGATCAGATTATTTCCCATGGGAATGCATGTTCAAAATTAGAATGAAGGCGGGGCACAATGGCTCACGCCTGTAATCCTAGCACTCTGAGAGTTTGAGGCAGGAGGATCAGCTGAGGTCAGGAGTTCGAGACCAGCCTGGACAACATGGTGAAACTCTGTCTCTACTAAAAACACAAAATTTAGCCAGGTGTGGTAGCTTATACCTGTAATCCCAGCACTCTGGGAGGCCGAGGCAGGCGGATCGCCTGAGGTCAGGAGTTCAAGACCAGCCTGGGCAAAATGGTGAAATCCCATATCTACTAAAAATACAAAAATCAGCCAGGTGTGGTGGTGCACACCTGTAATCCTAGCTACTCGGGAGGCTGAGGCAGGAGAATTGCTTGAACACAGGAGATGGAGGTTCCAGTGAGCTGAGATCGTGCTTCAGAAAGAAAGAAAGAAGAGAGAGACAAAGGGAAAGAAAGCTCATTAGAAAGAATATTCCTTTTTTTAAAATTTTTGGACAGAGTCTCACTCTGTTGCCCAGGTTGGAGTACAGTGGCACAATTATAGCTCATTGTTGCCTTGACCTCCTGGGCTCAAGCAATCCCCTCGCCTCAGCCTCCTGAGCAGCTGAGACTATGGGCCTGCACCACCACACCTGGCTAATTTTGAAATTTTTTGTAGAGATGGGGGTCTCACTATATTGCCCAGGTTGGTCTGGAGCTCCTGGGCTCAAGCAATCCTCCTCCCTCGTCCTCCCTAAGTGCTGGGATTACAGGTATGAGCCACCACGCCTAGTGTCTCTCATCTTGATGGACAATTCTGACCCACACTGAGTATTTTAAAGCTCTGTCCATCCCCCTGTGCAGCCCACCCAGGAGCTCACTCCACACCTGGGTAAGCATCCCGCACCACTCCCACCTTCCCAGCACAGAATCAGCCCCTCCTCCCATATCTACCCTAGCCAGGCATTTGTGATTCTAATCAGACTGCCGCCTGATAATGCCCTTATGATGAAGGGCTTCGACTCAGCAAAGTCGACCCCCTCCTCTGTGGCGGCCCTCTGAGAACTCTACGCGCTGCTTTGGGGAGTGATGATAACTGGGGAGGGGACTGAATTGCTTCCCAAGGTACAGACAAGGAAGCAGGGCTGAGAGGGTGAATAACACATTTGCCCTTGGTGCAAAGTCTGGCTCACGGAAGCACACGATGAAAAGCAGCCGCTGACACATTGATTCTTGCCATTATTGCAGGTCAGGAGGGAGACCTATGACATCTTAGAGGCTGCTTGGGTTCTCTGTGACCTGCTGACTCGGGGCGAGGGAAAGTCAGGATTCCGTCCATAAGCTGACATGTCCATAAGCCCAATAAGAGGACTTGGTTGCCGAGAAAGCTCAGGAGTTCGTATTTCTGCCCTTTATGGGCGGAGGGAGAGGGAATCACAGAGCTGTGTGTCAAGAAACTGGGGTCTTATCCCAGCTCAGCCTGTGACTTCCCAGGTGACATTGGCTAAGTGACCCCTAATCTCCAGGTCTCCTCACTGGAAAATGACAAGTTCAAGCTGACAAGCTCCAGCTCATATTCTCCAATAGATTGTAAAATAGATACAGTGAAAAACAATCCAGAATGTCCACGAAAGGAGAATGGAAGCAGCATGGGATTCCTGCAGTGGAATAGTACACGGCACTGAAAAAGCACAAGCCACTTCAACAATCTAAATGAATCACACAGAGATGATGCAGAGCAAAAGAAGCCACACCCAATAGAGTTCATGCTGAATGATTCTGTTTATATGACGTTCAAGGACAGGCAAAGCTATTCTATGGTGATGAAATCAGAACCATGGTTACCTCTAGGGGGCCTACCTGGGCACACCAGAGCCCTCTGGGTGCTGGAAATGTTCTCCCTCTGGGCCTGAATGGTGGTTTACATGAGCATACACATAAGTAGAAACTCATCAAGCTGTATAGTTGAGATTATACACTTTAGACCAGGCATGGTGGCTCACACCTGTAATCCCAGCACCTTGGGGGGCTGAGGTGGGAAGACTGCTTGAAGCCAGGAGTTCGAGACCAGCCTGGGCAACCTAGCAAGATGCCTTGTCTCTGCAAACAACAAAAAATTATCCAGGCATGGTGGTGTGTGCCTGTAGTCCCAGCTACTCGGGAGGCTAAGGCAGGAAGATCACTTGAGCCCAGGAGGTTGAGGCTGCACTGAGCTATGACCCCACCATTGCACATCACCCTGGGTGACAGAGGGAGACCCTGTCTCAAAAAAGAAAAGGAGGGGGAGGAGGAGAGAAGGAAGGGAAGGGAAGGGGAAGGAAAGGAGAAGGAAGGAAGGAGAGCAAAGAAAGGAGGAAGGAGAAAAGAAGTAAAGAAAGAGAAAAGAAAGAAGAGAAAAAAGAAAGATAAAAAAAAGAAAGAAAGAAGATGATGAAGAAGGAAGGAAGGAAGGAAGGAAAAGAAAGCAATTCTAAGTCCTCTGTTCAATGAACATTTGTGAAGCCCTTTCTAAGCACCAGATCCTGAGACACTTACTGGCCTGAGAGAGCTGAAAAGGAGACCTGCAATCTAATGAGAAGAAACAGACAACACAAAGAATCACAGAAACATGACACAGGTGACAAGAACAGGCAAGGACCTGCAGTGCACAGGAGCCCTTAGAAGGTGGTGTCTGGCTCTGCCGGGGAGGGACAGGGAAGTCAACTTCACCCATTGCACAGGGACTCTAGCCCCTCCCTTTGTTCCCAAAGCCTCACCTTTGGCCATGTCTCTCCATCCCATGCTTTGGAGCCTGTCTTTGCTCCTCATTCCCCCACCTCTGCATCTTACAGCCCCATCTACCCAGCGTCACCCCAGACCTGGGCTGCTGAAGGAGCACCCCACAGCCACAAGATGTGGAGCCCCAGTTCTTCCACACATTCACCGTCTGATCTCCACTGGGTCTTGCTCTAGGGAGCTGCATTCTCCAGTCTCTGACATCAAACCCTGGTCCCCAAGCCTGGGATTCTGTCCTCCTCTAGGGTGCCACAGTCCTCTAAAGAGCATGGCCAGGAGTGGTAGCTCACACCTGTAACCCCAGCACCTTTGGGAGGCCGAGGTGGGTGGATCACTTGAGGTCAGGAGTTCAAGACCAGCCTGGCCAACGTGGTGAAATCTCATCTGTACTAAAATACAAAAATTAGCCAGGCATGATGGCGGTCACCTGTAGTCCCAGCTACTAGGGAGGCTGAGGCAGGAGAATTGCTTGAACCCGGGAGGCGGAGGTTGCAGTGAGCTGAGATTGTGCCACTGCACTCCAGCCTGGGCAACATAGCAAGACTCCATCTCAAAAAAAAAATGCTTAACAGCTCTGGAATTGTCAGAGGAGCAGCTCTATGGGGCTTGGAGTAGTCAGTCAGGGGCTGGGAAGTGAGGCTGAGGCTGGGCAGTAGACTAGGAAGAGACAAAGGCCTTAAGTGCCATGCTATGGGATTTGAACCTTGGCCTGAGGCATGGGGAACCACTAGGAGTTTTGTGTTGTGTTGTGTTGTGTTTTAAAGACAGGGTCTTGCTCTGTCATCCAGACTGGAGTGCAGTGGTGCGATCTCGGCTCACTGCAGCCTCAACCTCCCGGGTTCAAGCAATTATCCCCCCCTCACCCTCCCCAGTAGCTGGGACTATAGGCACTCACCACCACACCACACCTGGCTAATTTTTTTTGGTTTTTTGGTAGAAACAGGATCTCACTATGTTGCCCAGGCTGGTCTCAAACTCCTGGGCTCAAGCAATCCTCCCACTGCAACCTCCCAAAATGCTGGGATTACAGGCGTGAGCCACCATGCTGGGCCACCAGGAGTTTTCAAGCAAGGGCCGGATGTGAACAGAACAAAGTTCCAGAAGGTTTTCTCCCAGAGCACCTAAGTGCACAAAGACCCCAAGGCTGAGACCCCCGACAACCCCAAGGCTGCAGCCTCCAGAGATACCTGAGCTGCCCTCAGCGGGTCGCAGGCAATTCCTTGGCCTGCTTTGTTTTCAGCGGTGATTAAAGGCAGATGTCCCTCAGGTGGAAGGAGCCACCTTCCCCCTATTTTTCCCCTCTCATCTGGCTGCTGTGCTCAAGTCCAACAGGCACCAGGGGGTTGACCACAAGAAAGTCACAAAATCACCGCAAAAGAATTGCAACTCTCCCCTGGCAACCAGAGGGAAAGATGCCGTTTCAAGTTCTCAATTCATTCCTGCAGAGCCATTTTCCCTCCAGCCCCGCTGATTAAAGAGCTTTTTTCCCAGGAACCCCTGCAGACGGCCAGTTCCCACCTAGCCTCATCCCAAGAGTGGGGCTACCAGGGCGGAGGGCCTGCCTAAGGCACTTCTACTCATTTGTGGTTTCACCATGGGATCAAAACAGAAAATTAAACCCATCACAAGCTGCAGAATGCTCTGAAGTGGGCCACCCAAGGGTCACACATGAAAAAGCTGGAGACTCAGGACTTGCAGTTTTCCTACGAGAAAGATTTCTTTTAATCAGTCTGTGGTGGGTTCTCCAGGCTTTCGGTTAGAATTCCTCAGGATAAGGTTTTCTCCCTTTCAGAAGAGATCTCACAACAGGACATTCGGAGCCATATGACAGTGAGATCTAGAAACTGCTTTATGGGGCTGGGCGCGGTGGCTCATGCCCGCAATCCCAGCACTTTGGGAGGCCAGGGCAGACGGATCGTCTGAGGTCAGTAGTTCAAGACCAGCCTGGCCAACATGGAGAAACCCCGTCTCTACTAAAAATACAAAAATTAGCCAGGCGTGGTGGCAGGCACCTGTAATCACAGCTATTCAAGGGGCTGGGGCACGAGAATCACTTAACCTGGGAGGCAGAGGTTTCAGTGAGCCGAGATCACACCACTGCACCTTAGCCTAGGTGACAGCATGAGACTCTGTCTCAAAAAAAAAAAAGAAAAGGAAACCGCTTTATGGAAACAAATCTACAGCAACAGCCAAGGAGAACTGGAGGTCTCCTGCTTTCTCATCCTCAGAGACACAGAGTCAGGACAAGGATACTGAGACCATTCTACAGATGAGAGAAAAGAGTGTGGTTGGCCGGGCGCAGCGGCTCATTCCTGTAATCCCAGCACTTTGGGAGGTGGAGGCAGGAGGATCGCTTCAGCCCAGGAGTTCAAGACCAGCCTGAGCAACATAGCGAGACCCCATCTCTACAAAAAAAAAAAAGAAAAGAAAAGAAAAAAATAGCTAGGCGTGGTGGTACACACCTGTGGTCCCAGCAACTCAGGAGGCTGAGGCAGGAGGATTGCTTAAGGCCAAGAATTCGAGGCTGCAGTGAGCTATTATTGTACCATTGCACTTTAGCCTGGGCAACACAGCAAGACCCTGTCTCTAAAAAACAAACAAAACCCCTTGTGCTATAACAAATTACCACCGAGTGACTTAAAACAACACACGTTTATAATCTTATCATTCTAGAAATGAGACGTCCAAGGTGACAGCAGGTGAGTTTCCTCCAGAGTCTCCGTGGGAGAATCTATTTCTTGCCTTTCCTGGCTTCTAGAGATCCCCCTGTCCCTTGGCTGGAGGCTTCTTTTTGACATCACTCCAACCTCTGGTTTCCATGGTAACATCTCCTACTACTCACTCTGGCCCTCTTGCTACCCTCTTACAAGGTCCACTGGTCCTAGCTCTAAGCCTAGTACACAGTAGGTGCTCAATAAGCATTGGTTCCCAGCCAGGCGCAGTGGCTCATGCCTATAATCCCAGCACTTTGGGAGGCTTAGGCAGGAGGGCTACTTGAGGCCAGAAGTTTGAGACCAGCCTGGGCAACATAGCAAGATCCTATCTCTAAAAAAAAAAAATTTTTTTTAATCTAAAAAATAAAATATTTTTAAAAATTAGCCAGGTGTAGTGGCACACACCTGTAGTCGCAGCTACTCAGGAAGCTGAAGTGGGAGGATCCCTGGAGCCCAGAAGTTTGAGGCTGTAGTGAGCTAGGATCACACCACTGCACTCCAGCCTGGGTGACAGAGTGAGACCCTGTCTCTAAAATAAATTAAAAATTGGCCAGGCACAGTGGCTCACACCTGTAATCCCAGCACTTTGGGAGGCTGAGGTAGGTGGATCATCTGAGGTCAGGAGTTCAAGACCAGCCCAGCCAACATGATGAAACCCTGTGTGATGGTTAATACTGAGTGTCAACTTGATTGGATTGAAGGATGCAAAGTATTGATCCTGGGTGTGTCTGTGAAGATGTTGTCAGTTTGAGTCAGTGGGTTGGGAAAGGCAGACCCACCCTCAATCTGGGTGGGCACCATCTCATCAGCTGCCAGTGCAGCTAGAATATAAAGCAGGTAGAAAAACGTGAAAAGGCTAGACTGGCCTAGCCTCCTAGCCCACATCTTTCTCCCGTGCTGGATGCTTCCTGCCCTGAAACATCCAACTCCAATTTCTTCAGCTTTGGGACTCAGACTGGCTTCCTTGCTCCTCAGCTTGCAGATGGCCTATTGTGAGACCTTGTGATCGTGTTAATTCAGGAGTTAATACTCCTTAACAAACTCCCATATACATATATCCTATTAGTTCCGTCCCTCTAGAAAACTCTGACTAATATACCCTGTCTCTACTAAAATTACAAAAGAATTAGCTGGGCATGGTGGCACACGCCTGTAATCTCAGCTACTGGGAGGCTGAGGCAGGAGAACTGCTTGAACCCAGAAGGTGGAGGTTGCAGTGAGCTGAGATTGTGCCACTGCACTCTAGCCTGGGCAATAGAGCGAGACTCCATCTCAAAAAAAGAAAACAAAAAAACATTTTTTTATTGAAAATGTAAAAAAGATCCTTATTTTGTTTACATCTGAACAGTCCCTTTTACCATGTAAAGTAGCATATTCACAGGTTGCAGGGATTAGGACTTACCTATCTTTGAGGGCCACTCTCCTGCGTCCCACCCGTGGCAAGCCCAGACCACACAGCTGATAGGTGACCAAGCTATCAGTGGTGAGGCCATGCGGTGGAGGGAGGCACATTTCAGACAACTAGGAATTGGATCACAAATGACTGTCACCCTTTCTGGGTTCCCAGCCATCACCAAAAAGCCTGGTTTTTGGCCAGGTGCAATGGCTCATCCCTGTACTCCCAGCACTTTGGGAGGCTGAGGCGGGTGGATCACTCGAGGTCAGGAGTTTGACACTAGCCTGGCCAATGTGGTGAAACCCCATCTCTACTAAAAATACAAAAATTAGCCAGGTATGGTGGTGGGCACCAGTAATCCTAGCTACTCAGGAGGCTGAGGCAGGAGAATTGCTTGAACCCGGGAGGTGGAGGTTGCAGTGAGCCAAGATGGCACCACTACAGTCCAGCCTAGATGACAGAGTGAGACTCCGTCTTAAAAAAAAAAAAAAAGCCTGGTTGTTCGATACTTGTTCCCTAGCTGGTACGGAAGTCACCTGCTCATAACAACAGATGGAAAAAGGAACCGGTGCCTATAGCTGGCACACCGCCCCAACGGGCCAGACTCATGGCCCTCATGTACCCTCACTCCTGCTGTTTCCTGCAACCTGGAGTAACCCTCCTGCCTGTGCACCCGCCACCCTCACGGCCCAGCCCCGTCACACCTCTGCAGTGAAATCTCTAGCAACTTCTCCCTCCTCTGCCAGAATGACCTCTTTCCTTAGCCATTTGCATCCTCTGATGTCTCAGGCCCATACACTTCCCTGCCTCGAAGAACACACACTGCCCTGCTGGACTCTGAGAATGCACTTCCAGGCCAGGTGCTGTGGCTCATGCCTGTAATCCCAGCACTTTAGGAAGCTGAGGCGGGAGGATCACTTGAGACCAGGAATTCAAGATCAGCCTGAGCAACATAGCAAGACCACATCTCTACAGAAAAGAAAAGAAAAGAAAGGCTTGGCATGGTGGCTCATGCCTATAACCCCAGCACTTTGGGAGACCGAGGTGGGCAGATCATTTGAGGTCAGGAGTCTGAGACCAGCCTGACTGACATGGTGATACCCCGTCTCTACTAAAAATAGAAAAATTAGCCGGGCGTGGTGGCACACGCCTGTAGTCCCAGCTACTCGGGAGGCAGGAGAATCTCTTTGAACCTGGGAGGTGGAGGTTGCAGTGAGCTGAGATCGTGCCACTGCACTCCAGCCTGGGCAGAAGAGTGAGACTCCGTCTCAAAAATAAGTAAATAATAATAAAAATAGGGTCCAAATGCAGAGATCAATGTCTCCTTCCAGAGAACCATAGAGAAGACCTAGAAGGACTAAATGAGAAACATGAAGACTCTACTTTGCTTCTGAAATTTCCTGGCTCCAGCTGTCATCCAATAGGACCTTCTCTAGGTCCTAGGATACGGGCCCAGGAGTATATCACAGCCCTTGCCCAAGATGAATTCACAGATCAGATACAATCAGGCCCCAGGAACACTTTTTAAAAAAAATAAAAAAAATAGAATCCCGGCCAGGCCCGGATGCTTCCAGCAAAAAGGGGGTGACCCACACCCCCCTATATGTTCCCACGCACAGTCATGCGTGAATAAACTGAGACCAGAGAAACTCCTGCCTTGCCCCCAGAACCGGACACCCCAGAGAGGCAAACAGGCCATGTTTTTCTTCGCCATCTGCTCAGCTTCAAGGGCTGGGGCCCTCCCCATCCCCCTTTCCTTCCGCTGTTCTGTTCCCCTGAGGCTCCTGTTACCACAGCCAGGCAGCGGCTGACCTCAGAACAGAAGGCTTTGGTTAGCAGGTCAGGCCAGAGGCAAAGGGCACAGGCCAAAGAGTAGACCTGGAGAGGGAAAGGATCTCTAAAGCCACAGTGGGAGGAGAGAGGAGCAAAGAATTCTGAGGTCCCCGGGAGGCCCACAGGCAAGGCCCCCTCCCCCACACAGCCTGGACCAGTTGCACAGCCCACTGAGCTTCCCAGCCTCGGAATCCCTGAGACCTCACCAGATATTTCCAAGAAATTTTTAGAAATATCTCCCTTCTCCATCCACTTCCATGCCCTAAAGCTGGTGGCTTCTTTAAAAGTGGCTCCAGGCCAGGCATGGTGGCTCACATCTGTAATCTCAATGCTTTGAGAGCCTGAGGCTGGAGGATTACTTGAGGCCAAGAGTTTGAGACCAGCCTGGACAATATAGCAAGATCCCATTTCTCAAAAAATTTAAAAAGTAGCCAGGCATGGTAGTGCATGCCTGTAGTCCCAGCTACTCAGGAAGCAGAGGTGGGTGGATGGCTTGAGCCCAGGAGTTTGAGGCTGCAGTGAGCTATGATTGCACCACTGCCCTCCGGCCTGAACAACAGAGCAAGACCCTGTCTCACCAAAACAAAACTAAAGCCAGGCTCAGTGCCTCACATCTGTAATCCTAGCATATTGAGAGGCCGAGGCGGGCAGATCACTTGAGGTCAGGAGTTCAAGACCAGCCTGGCCAACATGGTGAAACCCCATTACAGGTGGCACACACCTGTAATTCCAGCTACTCGGGAGGCTGAGGCAGGAGAATCGCTTGAACCCAGAAGGCAGGTTGCAGCGAGCTGAGATTGCGCCACTGCACCCTAGCCTGGATGACAGAATGAGACTTTGTCTCAAAAAAAAAAAAAAAAAAAAAAAACCCTTAACATGAGACCTAAAAGGTCTAAAACTCTTAAAAGAAAAGCTTCATGACACTAGATTGGCAATGATTTCTTGGCTATGACACCCAAAAAAAGCCCAGCCAACAGGAGAAAAAAAGAGATATCAATAAATTAAGTTACATCAAAAGTAAAAATTTCTGTGCATCGAAAGATCCAATCAACAGAGTGAAAAGGCAACTCACAGAATACAAGAAGAGGTGGGGAAATCTCCTGGGCTCTGGAGTTCGAGACCACCTGGGCAACACAGTTAAACCCCATCTCTACTAAAATACAAAAAATTGCCAGACGCGGTGGCTCACGCCTGTAATCCCAGCACTTTGGGAGGCCGAGATGGGCGGATCACCTGAGGTTGGGAGTTCGAGACCAGCCTGCCCAACATGGAGAAACCTCGTCTCTACTAAAGGTACATAATTAGCCGGGCATGGTGGCGCATGCCTGTAATCAGCTACTCGAGAGGCTGAAGCACGAGAATCTCTTGAACCCGGGTAGCAGAGGTTGCCGTGAGCCAAGATCGCGCCATTGCACTCCAGCCTGGGCAACAAGAGAAAAACTCCATCTCAAAAAAATAAAATAAAATACAAAAAAAATAGCTGGACATGGTGGTGCATGCCTGTAGTCCCAGCTGCTCAGGAGGCTGAGGCAGGAGAATCGCTTGAGCCCCAGAGGCAGAGGTTGCAGTGAGCCAAGACTGAGCCGCTGCACTCCAGCTTGGGCTTCAGAGTGAGACTCCATCTCAAAAAAAAAAAAAAAAAAAAAAAGTGCAAATCATACATCTGATAAAGGGTTAATATCCAGATATATAAGGAACTCCTACAACTCAACAACAATATAGAAACAACCCAATTCAAAACAGGGCTAACGGCTTAATAATAGAAATGTCTCCAAGGAAGATATACAAATGGCCAGCAAGCACCTAAAAAGATGTTCAACATCACTAATCATTAGGAAAAGACAAATCAAAACCACAATGAGATACCACTTCATACCCATTCGGTCATTCGGTCAAAACCCGCTCTTTCCCATCTTGCAAGACAGTGGGTGAAAATATTAAGACGGATACTGAGGAAACCTGAAGCCAAGAAGGCTGATTCTGGTGGCAAGGTGAAAAAGGGTCACCTCAAGGCTAAAAAGCCCAAGAAGGGGAAGCTCCATGGCGGCCAAAATCCTGTCCTTGTCAGAGGAATTGGTAGATATTCCTGATCTGCTATGTGTTCCAGAAAGGCAATGTACAAGAGGAGCTACTCAGTCGCTAAGTCCAAGGCTGAAAAGAAAAAGGGCCAGGCGTGGTGGCTCACGCCTGTAATCCCAGTACTTTGGGAGGCCGAGGCGGGAGGATCACTTGAGGTCAGGAGTTTGAGACCAGCCTGGCCAACATGGTGAAACCCTGTTTCTACTAAAAATACAAAAAAAAAAGTTAGCCGGGCACAGTGGCTGTGCCCCTAGTCCCAGCTAGTTGGGGGGCTGAGGCAGGAGAATTGCTTGAACCTGGCAGGTGGAGGTTGCAGTGAACTGAGATCGTGCCATTACACTCGAGCCTGGGCAACAGAGTGAGACTGTTTCAAAAAAAAAGAAAGAAAGAAAATAGGTGGTGATTGCCAGGGGAGGACAGAAATGCAGTTAGCATTTCACAGGTACAGAGTTTCGGGGCTTTTTGTTTTTGAGACAGAGTTTTGCTCTTGTTGCCCAGGCTGAAGTGTAATGGCGCGATCTCGGCTGACTGCAACCTCCGTCTCCCGGGTTCAGGAGATTCTCCTGCCTCAGCCTCCCAGATAGCTGAATTACAGGCTTCCACCAGCACACCCAGCTAATTTTTTGTATTTTTAGTGGAGACAGGGTTTCACCATGTTGGCCAGGCTGGTCTTGAACTCCTGACCTCAGGTGATCCACCCGCCTTAGCCTCCCAAAGTACTGGGATTACAGGCGTGAGCCACGGCGCCCGGCCCAGAGTTTCAGTTTTGCAAGATGAAAAGAGTTCCAGAGATGGATGGTGATGGTGATTGCATGACAATGTAAATGTCTTTAATGCCACTGTGCTATACACTGGGAAATGGTTTAAGATGGTAAATTTTGGCAGGGCGCAGTGGCTCACGCCTGTATTCCCAGCACTTTGGGAGGCTGAGGTGAGCAAATCACTTAAGCCTGGGAGTCCAATACTTGGCCAACATGGTGAAACCCCTCTTTAATAAGAAACAAAAACTAGCCAGGTATGGTGGCGCATGCCTATAGTCCCAGCTACTCGAGAGGCTGAGGTATGAGAATCGCTTGAACCCAGGAGACGGAGGTTGCAGTGAGTCGAGATTGCACCACTGCACTCCAGCCTGGGTGACACAGTGAGACTCTGTCTTAAAAAAATATATATATATATATAATTATATTAAAATATATATTAAAAATATTAAAATATATATATAAAATCTCTCTTTATATATATATATGTATTTATATATAGAGAGAGAGAGAGCGAGCGAGAGAGAGAATGCTTCACACTGCACTCCAGCCTGGGTGACAGAGTAAAACTCTGTCTCAAAAAAAAAATAAAAATAAAAAGAAGAAAATAAAAGACAGTAAATCGTCTGTTAGGTCTATTTTACCACAATATAAATAATAAAAAGTTTAAAATGTTTGCAAAATACAATGATAAATGATTTCTTTTCACTTTTCCAGATTTTCCAGGTTTTCTATAATAAATATAATCAAGGGGGAAAAAATAACCTTTTTTTCTTCAGTGTCGGGTTTCTTTCACCTAAACATCTGTGCTGACCACAGGAGCCTGAACCCTGAAGCACCCAGAGCCTGCTGGGCTATGGGCTTCCATCAGCTTTTTCTACCTGACACGAACATTTGGTTTCCATTCCCAACTCTTCTCATAATTCTTGGAGATCATCTTGTGCAGGTTTTGGGTCCAGCGGAAAGAAAGCAGCTCTTGGGAGTGTCAGCTTGCATCCCGTGGGGGTGGCTTTGGCTCAGCCAGCAGTGAGTCTGCCTTTCCCAGTGGCACCCCTGGCCGCCCCCAGAGCCCATCCATCCTGCAAGCTACTCACCCGCTGTCAGCAAAGCAGGCGCGTTTCCTGGTGTGCGGTAACCCTACCCCGGCTCTGCTCCCCAGGGGCGTGGCCAGGCTCTGGGATTAATCTAGGGCAGAAGCTCTGTCTGACGCTGAGACAGCTGTCCCCACAAGCAGCTGTCCCGGACCTAGGCCTAGCAGGCAGACAACTTGCAATGCTACCACCCCCTTCCAGTACAGAATATTGAGCTTTCCTGCCAAACTCCTTACTCAGGCAACAGCCTGGACCCTCACATTGGGTCTGGGTCCACCGTGCTCCCTGTTCACTCCTGGTTCACTTCGGGTCAGAATCCAACTCCAGCCTTGTGAGCTCCTGCGTGAGTTGGACTTTGCAGCCCAAAAAGTCAACACAGCGCTGTCCCAATGGGTCCAGCTGCCGTTGATTCAATAAGGGATTGTTTTAATTCACATCCTGTGCTCAGTGCTGGATTACCTGTCGTGACAGACATAACCTTCTGGGACAGGGCTCCTGACCCCCAGGGCCTGCGGTTCAGCTGCAGATGAAGTGCGTGAAACGAGAACAAAGCAAGCCAGGGCCAGGTGCGGTGCACCGCTGCACTCCAGCCTGGGCAACAGAGTGAAACCCTATCTCAAAAAAAATAAAGATTAAAATTAGCTAGGTGGTGCACACCTGTAGTCCTAGCTACTCAGGAGGCTTGCTTGAGCCCAGGAGGTTGAGGCTGCAGTGAGCCGTGATCGTGCCACTGCACTTAGCCTGGGCAACGAGCCAGACCCTGTCTCAAAAAAATTAAAAAAAAAAAAACAAGCTAGGACAGGACCAGAGGAGGCCTGCTCAGGGCAGACACTCGGCAGGAGATACACAATTCAGAATGCAGTCTGGCCAACTGCAGCATCATCCCCTCTCTAGAATCTTTCTCTCCCCTCAGAGCCTTCTACTTCAGACATCCTCTGCAAAAAAGATGAAGCCCCACCCTTGATGAAACTCAACAAGGTTTTGAGGTTTTTTATTCCCCTATTTCTCTGAGGTATAACCAACATATAAAAATTGTGGCCAGGCACGGTGGCTCACGCCTGTAATCCCAACACTTTGGGAGGCCGAGGCGGGCAGATCACGAGGTCAGGAGATTGAGACCATCCTAGCTTACTACTACCTAACTAACATCCGGTCTCTACTAAAAATACAAAAAATTAGCCGGTCGTGGTGGTGGGCGCCTGTAGTCCCAGCTACTTGGGAGGCTGAGGCAGGAGAATGGCGTGAACCTGGGAGGCAGAGTTTGCAGTGAGCCGAGATCGCACCACTGCACTCCAACCTGGGCGACAGAGTGAGACTCAAAAAACAAATAAATTAAAAAATTTAAAAAAGTTTTTTCAATTGTATGGGTCCAGGCATGGTGGCTCACGCCTGTAATCCCAGCACTTTGGGAGGCTGAGGCAAGTGGATCACTTGAGGTCAGGAGTTCGAGACCAGCCTGGCCAACATGGAGAAACCCCATCTCTACTAAAAATACAAAAATTAGCTGGGCATGGTGGCAGATGCCTGTGATCCCAGCTACTCAGGAGGCTGAGACAGGAGAATCACTTGAACCCAGACTGCGGAGGTTGCAGTGAGCCAAGATCACGCTACTGCACTGCAGCCTGGGCAACAGAGTGAGACTCCGTCACAAATATATATATATATATATATATATATACACACATATATATATACACATATTTAGTGTCAAGTATATATATACACACACACCGTATATACACACACATACTATATATATACACATATATGTGTGTGTGTGTGTACATATATATATATATAGTGTGTGTGTATATATAGTGTCAAATTGATTGGATTGAAGAATGCAAGGTATTGTTTCTAGTTGTTTCTGGGTGTTTTCAGAGGAGATTAACAGTTGAGTCAGTGGACTGGGTGAGGAGGACCCACCCTCAATGTGGGTGGGCACCATTCAATCGGCTGCCAGCGTGGCTAGAAAAAGCAGGCAGAGAAGGTGAAAGGAGCTGACTTGCTGAGTCTTCCGGCCTTCATTGTTCTCCCGTGCTGGAAGCTTCCTGCCCTCAAATATCAGACGCCAGGCTTTTCAGCTTTTTGAACTCTTAAATGTATGCCAGTGGTTTGCCAGGGGCTTTCAGACCTTCAGCCACAGACTGAAGGCTGCACTGTTGGCTTCCTTACTTTGGAGGTTTTGGAACTAGGACGAACCACTGCTGGCTTCCTAGCTCCTCAGCTTGTAGATGGCTTATTATGGGACTTCACCCTGTGATTGCGTGAGTCAATTCTCCTTAATCAACTCCCTTTCATATATACATATATCCTATTAGTTCTGTCCCTCTAGAGAGTCCTAACACACACAATGACCAACACACATACACACACATTGGAAGACTATAAGAGTCTCCACTGGCCAGGTGCAATAGCTCATGCCTGTAGTCCCAACACACTGGGAGGCCGAGGCTGGAGGATTGCTTGAGCCCAGGAGGTCAAGACCAGCCTGAGGCTGGGCACAGTACCTCATGTCTGTAATCCCAGCACTTTGGGAGGCCAAGGCAGGTGGATCACCTGAGGTCAGGAGTTCAAGATCAGCCTGTCCAACATGGTGAAACCCCATCTCTACTAAAAATACAAAATTTAGCTGGCTGAAGCCTGTAATCCCAGCTACTCGGGAGGCTGAGGCAGGAGAATGGTTTGAACCCCGGAGGCGGAGGTTGCAGTAAGCCGAGATGACGCTATTGAACTCTAGCCTAGGCAACACAGTGAGACTCCGTCTTAAAAAAAAAAAAAAAAAAAAACCAGCCTGAACAATATAGGAAGACCCCCATCTCTACAAATAATTTAAAAATTAGTCAAGCATGGTGGTGCACGCCTGTGGTCTCAGCTACTCAGGAGGCTGGGATGGGAGGATCACCTGAGCCCAGAAGTTGGAAGCTGCAGTGAAGAGTGATTGCATCACGGCACTCCAGGCTTGTCAATGGAGTGAGACCCTGTCTCAAATATATAAATAAATAAACAAACAAACTTGCAAAAAATATTGCCTTCCTTAAAAAAAAAATTATCGGCTGGGCACAGAGGCTCACGCCAGTAATCCCAGCACTTTGGGAGGCCGAGGTGGGCAGATCAGCTGAGGTCAAGAGTTTGAGACCAGCCTGACCAACATAGAGAAACCCCATCTCTACTAAAAATACAAAATTAGGCAGGGCGCTGTGGCTCATGCCTGTAATCCCAGTACTTTGGGAGGCCGAGGCAGGTGGATCACGTGAGGTCAGGAGTTCAAGACTAGCCTGGCCAACATGGCGAAACCCTGTCTCTACTAAAAATACAAAAAGTAGCTGGGCACCGTGGCACATGCCTATAATCCCAGCTACTAGGGGGGCTGAGGCAGGAGGATCGCTTGAACCTGGGAGGCAGAGATTGCAGTGAGCCAAGATCATGCCACTGCACCCCAGCCTGGGCAACAGAGCGAGACTCTGTCTCATAAAAAAGAAAAAAAAAATTAGCCAGGCGTGGTGGCACATGCCTGTAATCCCAGCTATTCCGGAGGCTGAGGCAGGATAATCATTTGAACCCAGGAGGTGGAGGTTGCGGTGAGCTGAGATCGTGCCATTGTACTCCAGCCTGGGCAAAAAAAGTGAAACTCCATCTCAAAAAATTAAAATAAAAAATAAAAAATAAAAATAAAAATAAAAAATAAAATTCTCCACCTCCAAAAACCCTAGAGAACTACCTAAAAAGAAATTAAAATAATTTTTTGAAAATTCACAAAGGTAGCTGATACAAAATCGACATGCCTCAAATGAACAGCTTTCCTACTTGCCAAACATAAATGTTTATAAATGGCAAGGAACAAAAGAGTCCTTTCATGACAGCAATAAAAATGATAAAATGCCTAAGAATAAGTCTAAGAAACTCTGAGTCAATGGAGCAGCAGGACATGTTCCTAAAAAACACACAATGTTATAAGCATGTAATTCTTTCTAGTTTTTGTTTTTTTTGAGACAGGATCTTGCTCTGTCACCCAGGCTGGAGTGCAGTGATGCGATCTCAGCTCACTGCAACCTCTGCCTCCGGGGCTCAAGTGATTCTCCTGCCTCCACCTCCAGAGTAGCTGGGATTACAGGCATACATCACCACGCCCAGCTAACTTTTGTATTTTTAGTAGCGATATTCTCCACGTTGGCCAGCCTGGTCTCAAACTCCTGGCCTCAAGCAGTCTGCCTGCCTCAGCCTCCCAAAGTGCTTGGATTACAGGTGTGAGCCACCACGCTTGGTCATAAACCTGTAATACTATGACTCCATTAATTTAACACACCCTGATCAAAATCCCAACAGCATTTTTATAAACCTAGAAAAGATGATTTTAAAATTCACCCAAAATAAAAAGATGTATAAGAACAACTAAGAGTATTTTGATAAAGAAGAACAGTGAAGGAGAAATTGTTCTATCAGCTAACAAAATATATGATAAAGATATAATAATTAAAACACAGAACTGTGGTTTTGGCACCAGACCAGATAGAGTTCAGTAGAAAATAAGAGTTCAGAAAAAGGATCATGCATATAGGGAAATTTATTATATGATAAAAGTGGCATTTCAAATTAGCAAGGAAGAATGGGTTATTCAATAAAAGTGTGAAGGCAGTTTGGGTAAAAAACTAAGTTAAATCCCTACCTCACAGCCTATGGAGAAACAGAGCCAGGTACAATGGCTCATACCTGTAATCCCAGTGCTTTGGGAGGCCAACCCAGAATTGCTTGAGGCCAGGAATTTGAGACCAGCCTGGACAAGATAGCAAGACCTCTTCTTTACAAAATATTTAAGAATTGACCAGATACGGTAGCATGCACCTGCAGTCCCAGCCACTCAAGAGGCTGAGGCAGGAGGATTGCTTGAGCCCAGGAGTATGAAACTGCAGTAAGCCATAATCATGCAACTGCACTCTAACCCAGGAAACAGGCCAAGACCCTATCTCAAAATAGCAACAAAATATAAATAAAAATTTTAAAAAACAAATGGAAAAGCCATGCTCTAATGACCCTTAGCTCAAGGCTGAATCTTAACAGCCTTTTGATGCCAAAGCCACTTTCAGTCTTAATTCTTTTTGGAGCCCAAGATCAGTGCAACCCTCCAAGGCTCCCCAGTATCTGGCACATCTTTCCCTTTTCATCTCCGTTTGTGTGTTTGGCCAAATAATATCTCCCCCAGGGACGTCCTCTTTCTAATCCCTGAAACCTGAGAAAATGTTATCTTATGCAGTGCTATGGTTTGAATGTGTCCCCCACAAAGCACAGATTAGAAACTTAATCCCCAGTGCAACAGTGTTGGGAGGTGGGGCCTAATGGAAGATGTTTAGGTCATAAAAGCTCCACCCTCACGAATAGATTATACGGATTGTAAAAGGGCTTGAGGCTTAGAGTTTAATCTCTCGCTCTTTCTCTCCCTCTCTTTGCCCTTCCACCATAAAATGACACAGCCTTTGCCAGATACCAGCCCCTGGCTTTTGGACTTCCCAGCCTCCAGAGCCATGAGCCAATAAATTTTCATACATTATAAATTATCCAGTCTGTGCTTTTCTATTCCAGCAGCACAAAAGGAACTAAGACACATGGTTAAAGAGACTTGATGATTAAATTAAGCATACTGAAGTTGAGGGGGTATCCAGATGGGCCCAACCTAATCTAAAAGGTCCATACAAGAGAGAGGCAGGAAGATCAAAGTCAGAGAGAAAGGAGGTATCAGAAAGAAAGGTTGGAGTAATGCCCTTTGGAGATAGAGGAAGGAGGTACAAGTCAAGGAATGCTGATAAATTCTAGAAGCTGGAAAAGGCATGGAAATAGGTTCTTTCCCAGAGCCTCCAAAAAGACCAGCCCTGTAAATACCTTGATTTTAGCCCAGTGAGAGCTATTTTGGACTTCTGATCTCAAGAACTATAAGATAATGAACTGGTATTATTTTAAGTCACTAAATTTGTGGTAATTTGTTACAGCAGCAAAACGAATCTAACACAGCTTGCAAAGAGGTTGGTCATTTCCCAATCACCCTCTGTAATCCAGGCAAGGATGACAGAGAACAACCTAGAACCTAGAGCTACAGAAGAAAACCAGACAGGACCACTGCCCTGGGAGAATTTGCCGTCTCTGGGAAGATAACCACTCATGAATTATCAATTCATTAGTTATGGAATTTACTCACTGTTGTCATAAGCCTCTAAGTTAGAGAGCTAGCTCTAAGAGCTTTTAACAAAGGAACCTGATATTATCCTGAAGGGCAAGTAAAGGGTCCCTGAAGATGTGATGTTTAAGCTGATCTCTAAAGTCTGGGCAGGAGTTACCTAGGCCGAAAGTCACAAAGACTGATCAGGGTGTGGCCGGAAAGGGGTCCTGATCCAGACCCCAAGAGACAGTTCTGAGATCTTGTGTGAGAAAGAATTTGGGGCAAGTCCATAGAGTAAAGTAAAAACAAATTTATTAAGAAGGTAAAGGAGGGAGGCTAAGGTGGGTGGATTGGCTAAGCTCAGGAATTCAAGACCAACCTGGGCAACATGGTGAAACCCTCGTCTCTATTAAAATATAAAAAATTAGCCAGGCGTGGTAGTGCGTGCCTGTAGTCCCAGCTCCTCGGGAGGCTGAGGGATGAGAATTGCTTGAACCTGGAAGGCAGAGGTTGCAGTAGCCAAGATAGCGCCACTGCACTCCAGTCTGGGCAACAGAGAGAGACTCAGTCTCAAAAAAAAAAAAAAAAAAAAAATGTAGCTGGGTGCAGTGGCTTATGCCTGTAATCCCAGCACTTTGGGAGGCTGAGGCAGGTGGATCATAAGGTCAGGAGTTCGAGACCAGCCTGGCCAATATAGTGAAACCCCATCTCTACTAAAAATACAAAAATTAGCCAGCTATGGTGGCAGGCACCTGTAGTGCCAGCTACTCGGGATGCTGAGGCAGAAGGATCACTTAAACCCGGGAGGCAGAGGTTGCAGTGAGCCGAGATCGCACCACTGCACTCCTGCCTGGGCAACAGAGTGAGACTCCGTCTCAAAAAGAAAAAAAAGAAAGTAAGTAAGTAAAGGAATAGAGAATGGCTACTCCATAGACAGAGCAGCCCTAAGGGCCGCTGGTTGCCCATTTTTATGATTATTTCTTGATGATATGCTAAACAAGGGGTGGATTATTCATGCCTTCCCTTTTTAGACCATAAAAGGTAACTTCCTGACATTGCCATGGCATTTGCAAACTGTCATGGCGCTGGTGGGAGTGTAACAGTGAGGATGACCAGAGGTCACTCTCATCACCATCTTGGTTTTGGTGGGTTTTGGCCGGCTTTTTTACTGCAACCTGTTTTATCAGCAAGGTCTTTATGATCTTGTGCTGACCTCCTATCTCGCCCTGTGACTTAGAATGCCATAACCATCTGGGTAAGTAGCCCAGTAGGCCTCAGCCTCATTTTACCCAACCTGTATTCATGATGTAGCTGCTGTGGTTCACGCGCCTCTGACAAAGGCAGGGGCAACGATCTGTGCAAAGGCCCTGAGGCGGAAGGATCTGGAGGGTGAAAGGCAGGCAATGGTGAGCAGAGCACCAAGAGAGACCAGGAGCATGGCCAGGTCTTCTCCCATCAGGCAGAGCCAGGACGGGGCTCCCTCCGAGCCCCTGATGCAGAGGCTCACCTGCCTCGTCCACTCCTGCCCTGGTAGACACACATGTTGAAGCGTTTCAGGGTCTAATTGTCATCAGTCGCAGAGCAAAAGACGGGAAGAGGTTGGCAAATCCTGCAGCCAGCCAGGATCACATCACGGCAGAAATGGGTACCCGGGGCAGGCCAAGACTTCTTGGAGCCCAAGCATCAGCCGTGTGGCCAAGTCAATCAAAGGAGGCCAGGAAGGGAGATAAACCCTCCCAGAAGAGCAGGAATGACAAAAATGTCAGAAGCCAGAGGCAACTGGCTGGGGCGCAGACAGCCGGAGCCAAATCAGAAGGAAACTGCTACCCTCTCTCAAAGGCTTCGTAACTACAGGGGCTGGGGAAGCCCAAGTGAGACTCCAGTGAGTGTTTGGCAGGCCTGGTCGCCTCCAGGGGCCGCATAGCCGCAGACATCCTGCAACAAACCCTGATCCAGGGACAACTCCCCGGGGAAAAGAAAAGTCTGAGCCGATCATAAAGACTCCAAGCAGGGGACATCCTCCAAGGGGCCGGGAACTGTCGGAGATTCTCGGACAAATGCCGCAGAGTCCTTGCATTTCCAGAACAAGAAAGGGGGTGAGAGATCAAATTCTTGCAAACAAAGACAGATAATATTTAGGCTGCAAACCACCACTCAGTCATGAGTGCAAACAGCTTACACACATGCAGAGCAAATGTCTGTCCCCCCACCGGTCTTGGTGTCCCCAGCCCCCAAGTCTGGAGGATCGCTTGAAGCCAGGAGTTCGAGACCAGCCTGGGTGACATAGGGAAACACTGTCTGTACAAAAAAAAATTTTTTTTGTTTTAGATGGAGTCTTGCTCTGTCGCCCAAACTGGAGTGCAACGGCATAATCTCAGCTCACTGCAACCTCTGCCCCCCTGGTTCAAGCGATTCTCCTGCTTCATGCATATAGGGAAATTTAGTATATGATAAAAGTGGCATTTCAAATTAGCAAGGAAGAATGGGTTATTCAATAAAAGTGTGAGGGCGGTTTGAGTAAAAAACTAAGTTAAATCCCTACCTCACAGCCTATGGAGAAACAGAGCCAATACCAAGTAGCTGGGATTACAGCCATGCACCACCACACCCAGCTAATTTTTGTATTTTTAGTAGAGACAGGGTTTCAACATGTTGACCGGGCTGGTCTCGAACTCCTTACCTAAGGTGATCCACCTGCCCCAGTCTCCCAAAGTGCTGGGATTACAGGTTTGAGCCACCAGGCCCAGCCCCCCAAAAAATTTTTAAATAATAAATTAGCCAGACATGCTGGTGCACACCTGTAGTCCAAGCTACTCAGGAGGCTGAAGCACGAGGATCACCTGAGTCCGAGAGATGGAGGCTGCAGTGACCTGTGATTGTGCCACCGTTCTCTAGCCTTGGCAACAGTGCAAGACCCTGTCTCTAAAATGTAAAAAAATTAAAATTTAAAAAAGGATAGATGGAGCCCTCATTCAAATGAACAGCAATGATTAGTCAGCCTATCTACTAAACACATTTCCTCATTTGATTCCAACCTATTTTGTTTTGTTCACTGATGAGGGACTAAAGCAATGAAGGGAAGTTGCTGGCTTAACTGTGGGTCCTTCAGAAGTAAGTCACTGCTGGTCATAGTAGCTCCTACCTGTAATTCCAGCACTTTGGGAGGCTGAGGGAGGAGAATCGCTTGAGCCCAGGAGTTCAAGACCAGCTTGGGCAACGTTGCAAGACCCAGTCTTTACAAAAAATACCAAAATGATACAGGCATGGTGGTGCATGCCTATAGTTCCACCTACTCCAGAGGCTAAGGTGGAAGGATCACTTGAGTCCAGACAGTCAAGGCTGCAGTGAGCTATGTGATCACATCACCGCATTCCAGCCTGAACAACAGAGACCCTGGCTCCAAAAAAAAAGTGAGTCACTGCAGGCTGGCTGCATGAGACAAGGCAGAAAAAGCCCTTTCCCCCCCACCTTAGGGCCTCCCCAGGTCCCTTCTGCTCTCACACTGTCTGGGACATGAAGCTCATCAGAAATCCTCAGCCGGGCACAGTGACTCATGCCTGTAATCCCAGCACTTTGGGATGCCAAGGTGGGAGGATCACTTGAGGCCAGGAGGTTGAGACTGACCTGGACAACATAGTGACACCCCCATCTCTATTTAAAAAGAAAAAAGAAAAAAGAAAAGAAGGCCAGGCACAGTGGCTCAGGCCTGTAATCCCAGCACTTTGGGAGGCCGAGGCGGGCGGATCACCTGAGGTCAGGAGTTTGAGACCAGCCTGGCAAACATGGTAAAACTCCATCTCTACTAAACATACAACAATTAGCCAGGTGTGGTGGCAGGTACCTATAGTCACAGCTACTCGGGAGACTGAGGCAGGAGAATCACTTGAAGCCAGGAGGCAGAGATTGCAGTGAGCTAAGATCACGCCACTGCACTCTAGTCTGGGTGACAGAGCCAGAATCTGCCTCAAAAAATAAATAAAGAAAATAAAATAAAGAAAATAAATCCTCAGCCTCAGTCCTCACCACAAGCATCTGAGCACCCTCCGATCCCTCCCATCTGCTCCTCAATCACATCTGGGGATGATCCTCTGCACTGACACCCGAAGTGGCTGAGGTTCAGCTGGGAGTGCAGATAGGCCCACACCCCTCACTCTGGTCTTGAAAACCTGAGCAGGGTCCTAAGAGACAAGGAAAAACCATCAGGATTACAGCTTCTGTTTTCTCCAGCTCCCCTGCAGCAGCAAGGGTGGGCTCAGCTACAGGAGAAGGTCCGAAACGATCCCAGTGAGCAGGCTTAGGACCAGCTCTTGGAGAGCACCGGAAACCTATCAGGACATTTTGCTCATCCTACAAGACCTGCTTTGAATGGAGACTCCTCTAGGAAGTCCTCAGCATTTAGCCCCCATCCACAACAGCATCTCACAGGGTGTGCAGTCTGAAAGACACCACCCTGGCAAAAGGCACCCTAGAAAAGGATTCTGTGGCCTCATATGTTTGTTTTGTTTTGTTTTGGGGAGGATATTTTTGATACTTTTTTTGAGACAGGGTCTCACTCTGTCACCCACACTGGAGTGCAGTGACTTAATCATAGCCTCCACCTCCTGGGTTCAAGTGATCCTGCCGCCTCAGCCTCCCCTCCCAGGTAGCTGGGACTATAAGCATTCAACACCACACCTAGCTAGTTTCTTTTTTTTTTTTTTTTTTTTTTTTTTTTTGTAGATACAGGGTCTTGCTATGTTGCCAAGGCTGGGCTCACGCTTCTGGGCTCAAGTGATCCTCCCACCTCAGCCTCCTCTCCCAAGTAGCTGGGACTACAATCACACATCACCGTGCCTGGCTAATTTTGTTTCTTTTTTTTTTTTTTTTTCTTTGAGATGGAGTCTCGCTCTTTCGCCCAGGCTGGAGTGCAGTGGCGCAATCTTGGCTCACTGCAAGCACCGCCTCCCGGGTTCATGCCATTCTCCTGCCTCAGCCTCCCAAGTAGGTGGGACTACAGGCACCCGCCACCACACCCAGCCAATTTTTTTATTTTTAGTAGAGACAGGGTTTCACCATGTTAGCCAGGATGGTCTGGATCTCCTGACCTCGTGATCTGCCCGCCTCAGCCTCCCAAAGTGCTGGGATTACAAGCGTGAGCCACCGTGCCTGGCCAATTCTCTTTTTCTTTCTTTTGTAGATATGGGGTCTTGCTATGTTGCCCAGGCTGGTCTCACACTCCTGGGCTCAAGCAATCCTCCTGCCTCAGCCTCCCCTCCCAAGTAGCTGAGATTGCAAGTGTGCCCTACCACACCTGGCTAATTTTTATTTTATTTTTTTGTAGACAGGGGATTTCGCTATGTTGCCCGGGCTGGTCTCGAACTCCTGGTCTCAAGTGATCCTCATGCCTTGGCCTCCCAAAGTGCTGGGATTATAGGTGTGAGCCACTGTGCCCAGCGATGCTTCCTATGTTTGTGAAATCCATCATCTTCCCAAGCTTTGCCAAGTCCCCATCAGCACACTACACCATCTGACAGAAGCCTTTATCCTTTCATATGGCCTCCTAGAGCACATACTAGACATTGTTCTAAGCGCTTGATTAATATTAACTTGCATAAGCCCCAGAATGACCTTATGAAGGAAACACTAATCATACCCATTTTATAGATGAGGTGACTGAGGCATAGAGAGGGCAGGCAACTTAGTCAGGGCCACACAGAACCTGGACTCAGACTCAGGCAGCCTGGTTCCAGATCCTACTCTTCACAGCCTTCCTCTTTTTATTTATTTAAAAAAAATTTTTTTTTTAAGATGGAGTCTTACTCTGTCACCCAGGCTGGAGTGCAGTGGTGTGATCTCGGCTCACTGCAACCTCCGCTTCACAGGTCAAGCGATTCTCCTGCCTCAGCCTCCCAAGTAGCTGGAATTACAGGTGCCCGCCAACACACCTGGCTAATTTTTTGTATTTTTATTGGAGACAGGGTTTCACCATCTTGGCCAGGCCGGTCTCAAACTCCATCATGACCTCAGATGATCTGCCTGCCTTGGCCTCCCAAAGTGTTGGGATTACAGGCGTGAGCCACCGTGTCTGGCCTGTGCACTTTATTTCTATTATTATGACATTGTAATATATAATGAAATAATCCTACTACTCACCATCATGTAGAATCAGTGGGAGCCCTGAACTTGTTTTCCTGCAACTAGACGGTCCCATCTGGGGGTGATGGGAGACAATGACAGATCATCAGACATCAGATTCTCATAAAAGTGCATAACCTAGATCCCTCGCCTGTGCAGTTTACAACAGGGCTGGAGCTCCTATGAAAATCTACTGCCGCTGCTGGTCTGACAGGAGGCAGAGCTAAGGCAGTAATGCGAGCGAGGGCAGCAGCTGTAGAGATGAAGCTTCAGGCTTTTTCGCCTATCACTCACCTCCTGCTGTGCGGCCCGGTTCCTTGAACTGGTCTTGAACCGGTACTTGTCTGTGACCTCAGGGTTGGGGACTCCTGCTTTACACAGATCACTCTAGAGGTAGTTAGGGGTGGGGCAAACAAGGAGATGCAGGGGGCCAGAACGCACACCGCTCTCCTCCAGTATTTCAGAATTAACCTGGACTCAGCCCAGCTTGTTTCAGGGTAGTCTGTTACAGGACTCCGAAGAGAAGCTCTAGACCCTGGTTTCTGGGAGGCAGGTAGAGACAAGGCCAGGCTGGGAAGGCCAGGGACCCCTGACAACTCGGAGGGCAGAACAGCACGGCATGTGTATGTTTCCGTAGGATCGTCTGCAGAATTCCCGGAGCACTTTGTGCTAACATTCCCGAAAATCCTCTAACAGTTAGTTATTGTTGCTCTTTTCCCCTGCCCCAGGCTGAATTGGTCCGGGTCCAGCTCACACACTCTGGAAGTGGCAATGAAGTGTCACACGAGTTCGAGCCAAGAGAAGCCTGGAGGAGTGCTCTTATTGCCATAGGAATTGTTTCTCTGGGAATGGATTTTAAAATAACAGATGAGCTGGGGGAAGAGGGGAGCGAGATGAAGAGAGGGAAGATTCAGAAAATCCTGGAGCTTGAGGACAAGGTCTCACTGATATTAACATCAAAGCCATTCTGTGTGATTCTCAGGAAAAGTCTCCCTCCTCTATGTGCTCACACTTCAAAGGGAGAAGTGGGACCTCTAAAGCTGGAGTCTCCATGGTTCCCCTAAAAGCAGCTTCAGGAGCTGGCCTGCACAGAGAAAGGGACCTCGCTCCAGGATCCCTCAGAACTGCAAACGTGCACTGAGGCAGAGGCACTGGCTCAGTGTCCCAAAGGAGAAAGGTCAAGGTATTTGTTCATTCATTCATTCATGTGTTCATTCATTCACTCAACAAACTTTCCTTGAGCACCTGATCTGTGCAAGTCCAGGAGATGCTGAAATTTGGGGTTGAAAATTCCATGCAGGAAAAATAAAAGTATTTCACAAAAATGCAAGATGTTTGAACTCTGCTTTGCTGCCATTGCAAACCAAGAAAGTGCTGCAAAAAATTTGCAATGTTCTGAGAAGCAAAGCAGCAGGCTCCTTGGTGTCCCCCAGGCACTGGAGACAGCCAGGAGCTCAGGCCTGAAGCCTGTCTCTGCCTATCCGTGATCTACCAAGGGGCCAGGTCCTGCTAGCTCCGAGCACTCCCTTCTCCCCTGCTCCATCCATCAACTACCTCCTAACTGGCCTCCCTCCTTCCACTATCCTTCCTCTGCCAGCCTCTCCCCGACCAGCAAAGTTGGCACAAGCCTGACTGTGACAAAGCCCAGACTATGAAGGCAAGCTCCTCAAGGTGGCAGGAAGGAGACTTCACATCCAGACTCCAAAAGCTCAGCACCTGTCCTCTGCCTGCCCAAGCCCATGGTCTGCTCTTGCTCTGTCACCCTGATTGGAGTGCAGTGGCATGATCATAGTTCACTGCGGCCTCAAACTCCTGGGCTCAAGCAATCCTCCCACCTCAGTCTCCTGAGTAGCTGAGACTACAGGTGTGTTCCACCACACCTGGCTAATTTTTTATTTTTGGTAGAGACGGGGTCTTGCTGTGTTGCCCAGGCTGGTCTTGAACTCCTGAGCTCAAGCAATCCTCCCACCTTGGCCTCCCAAAGTGCTGGGATTATAGGCATGATCCACCACATCCCATTAGTCCAGCCACTCTGAACTCAATCCCACTAACTATATGTCAGGCAATAGCTAATGACACTTCCAAGCCTTTACACAGTTGTCTGTCTGCCCAGAATGCCCCAGTCACTGCCTCAAGCTCTCCTGTTCATCCTACAAAACCCACCTCCTATGTTGACTCCTCTGAGAAGTCCTCAACATTTAGTCTCTATCCACTAGAACATTTCCCTAAGTATGTGGTCAGGAACACAATCCTAACAAAATGCTCCCCAGAAGGCCAGGTGCAGTGGCTCACACCTGTAATCCCAGCACTTTGGGAGGCCAAGGCAGATGGATCACTTGACGTCAGGAGTTCAAGACCTGACCAACGTGGAGAAACCCCAGCTCTACTAAAAATACAAAAATTAGCCTGGCATGTTGGTGGGCGCCTGTAATCCCAGCTACTTGGGAGGCTGGGGCAGGACAATCGCTTGAACCCTGGAGGCGGAGGTTGCAGTGAGCCAAGATCGCACCACTGCACTCCAGCCTGGGCAACACAGCCAGACTCCGTCTCAAAAAACAAAATGCTCCCCAGAAAAAGATTCCAAGGCTTCATATATTTGTGGAACTCCCCCGTCCTTGCAACCTTTGCAAGGCATATGAATGCAGTCCATGGTCACATTCATGAACAGAGGGTTTACTATCCTTTTTCCTAAAAACATTATTAATATTAACCCATGTAAGCCCCAGAACAACTTAATGAAGTAAGTACTGAAGTCATTCCCATTTTACAGATGAGAAAACTGAGGCACAAAGACTCCCAGGCTCCCACAAACCCTAACTCCCCTAGCTCACTTTGCACACATTTGTATCACACCAAATTCCACTCTTGCTCATGGATCTGTTTTCCCCAACCAGTCTCTGAGCTCATCAAGGACGGAGGCTGGGTCTGAAACATCTCACTGCCCCAGAGACAGGGTCTCACTCTGTCACCCAGGCTGGAGCGCAGTGGTGTAATCATAGCTCACTGCAGCTTCAACTTCCTGGGTTCAAGCGTTCTTCCCACCTTAGCCTCCCAAATACCTGGGACTACAAGTGTGCACCACCATGCCCAGCTAATTTTTTAAAGTTTTTTTTTGCAAAGACAGGGTCTGACTATATTTCCCAGGCTGGTCTCAAACTCCTGGGCTCAAGTGATCCTCCTACCTCAGCTTCCACCAGGACTACAAGTGTGCACCACCACACCCAGCTAATTTTTTAAATTTTTTTTTTTTTTTTTTTACAGAGACAGGGTCTGGCTATGTTGTCCCAGCTGGTCTCAAACTCCTGGGCTCAAGTGATCCTCCCACCTCGGTCTCCCAAAGTGCTGGGATTAAAGGCATGAGGCACCATAGCTAATCACAGTTGCCAATTCTTGAATGTAGGGAACCAGAGAGCAAAGGCAGGGGTCCAACACTGCAGAGGCATGCAATCCAGTCGGAGGGACAAGTCCCCATGGATGTGATCATCCACTTCCCCAGAGTCTGCTGAGCTCTTCCTCCATGCAGGCCACCAGGCACAGCCCCCTGCCTTCACGTTTGAGTCCCCAGCCTCTACCCTACCTACACGTGGGCTCAGTGAATGCAAGGTGATTAAATGCCTGACCTGGAGCGGCTCACATTTCCAAGAGGCAGTGGTGGGTGGTGGGCAGGGCTAAGCTCCAGCTCATGCACGCTTGCCCAAGGACGGCTGCTCAGAGCTACTCCTGTAGGGAGTAAATGAGGAAGGAGAAATGACTCCATCTGCAAGGAGGGAAACTGGGGAAGTGAGTTCTAGAACCAAAACCACAATCACAGATGCAGGGGCTACCCACAAATCACAGGTGCAGGGGGCTACCCACAAATGAGATGAACAGAAAGCTGGGAGGTAAATCCAGAGAGACTTCCTGGAGGAAGGGTGCTTGTGGTTCTACCAAAAGAGGGGGGAGTCAGGGTAAGAGGGAGGCATTTTGAGTGAGGAGGGGACACACCAAGCACTTTGGCTTAGACGAAACCACAAGAAAGTGAATTCAGAGACAGAGGGAGTTTGAAGCAGCAGGTATAGATGAAGGAAAGGTGGGCAGGGTGCAGTGGCTCATGCCTGTAATCCCAGCACTTTGGGAGGCGGAGGTGGGCAGATAACCTGAGGTCAGGAGTTCGAGACCAGCCTGGCCAACATGACAAAACCCCATCTCTTCTAAAAATACAAAAAATTAGCCAGGCATGGTGGTGCATGCCTGTAATACCAGCTAGTCGGAAGGCTGAGGCAGGAGAATCACTTCAACCTGGGAAGCGGAGGTTGCAGTGAGCTAAGATCGTGCCACTGCACTCCAGCCTGGGCAACAGAGCCAGACTCCGTCTCAAAAAACAAAAACAAAACAAACAACAACAACAAAACAAACAGTGTGTCAGCTTGATTTTATACTTTTAAATATCTAGCCAAATGGTGAATGGTCTTCATCTTTAGTCTTGCCCCAAGCCCCAAAAAGGTTAGGGGTGGCCAGGACTTGCAGGTGCTATAAGATCAGGGAAGTCTATTTTTACCCCTGAAAGGCCATATCAACCAGCATCATTTAAAATGTCCTCTTCAGGCCAGGCGCGGTGGTTCATGCCTGTAATCCCAGCACTTTGGGAGGCTGAGGCGGGTGGATCACCTGAAGTAGGGAGTTTGAGACCAGCCTGACCAACATGGAGAAACCCATCTCCACAAAAAATACAAAATTAGCCAGGCATGGTGGCACATGCCTGTAATCCCAGCTACTACGGAGGCTGAAGCAGGAGAATCGCTTGAACCTGGGAGGCGGAAGTTGCAGTGAGCCGAGATCATGCCATTGCACTCCAGCCTGGGCAACAAGAGCAAAACTCCATCTCAAAAAATAAATAAATAAATAAAATAAAAACAGACTCTTCAAAATGTACCCCAAGAAGAAACTGCTGATGGGAATGCAAAACACTGTAACCCCAGTGGAGGAAAACTTGACGCTATCTAGCAGAATTAAACATGTGTTTGCCATTTACCAACACAAGTGTCTATCAGTAGAGGACTAGCTGAATAAATACAGTCACTCACACTGTACAGAACAACAGACCCATAAAAATGGATGTAGAACTCTACTAAAAAAAAATACAAAAATATTAGCCGGGTGTGGTGGCGGGTGATTATAGTCCCAGCTACTCAGAAGGCTGAGGCAGGAGAATGGCGTGAACCCGGGAGGCAGAGCTTGCAGTGAGCCGAGATTGCGCCACTGCACTCCAGCCCAGACGACAGAGCGAGACTCTGTCTCAAAAAAAAAAAAAAAAAAAAAAAAAGGATGCAGATTACCTTTGCTTTATTTATTTATTTATTTAAGACTGAGTCTTGCTCTGTCACCCAGGCTGGAGTGCAGTGACGTGATCTCAGCTCACTGCAACCTCCACCTCCCGGGTTCAAGCAATTCTCCTGCCTCAGCCTCCTGAGTAGCTGGGATTACAGGCATGCGCCACCGTGCCCAGCTAATTTTTGTATTCTTAGTAGAGAAGGGGTTTCACCATGTTGGCCAGGCTGGTCTCGAACTCCTGACCTCAAGCGATCCACCCACCTTGGCCTCCCAAAGTGCTGGGATGACAGGCGTGAGTCATCATGCCCCCCCATCTTTGCTTTTTGGTAGAGCCATCTCCACAACACATTACGATGGAAAAAGGCCAAGTTGAAGACAGAGTAACTAGCATATTACCTCTGTGTAAGAAAAGGAGGAGGATAGACACAAACACACACATACTCATACACACTGTTATGCTCACACACACACATACACACACAAATTGCTTATATTTGCAAAAAGAATTGTTTTTTTTTTGGAAAGAGAAAAAAACTCACTCAAAATCTGGCTACCTACAAATAGTAAATAAGGGGGAAATTATAAGTATTCTAGCAATTACGAATTTTAAAAAGAGTCAAAATTATAGTACTACTTTGAAGTAGGAGGCGGGACTTGACTCTGGAGGTTGGGCTTGACACCGGACCAAATTGAGGACTAGCTAAAACAGGTTAGGACGAAGCACATCCCCATAAGACTCACTCACCAGGGCACCATGTCAGTTACCATTTGCCAGGGCAACACCCAGAAGTTACCACGCCTTTCCATGGCAACAACCCAACAACCTAGAAGTTACCACCTTCATCCTAGAAATTCCTGCATAAACTGCCCCTTAATTTGCATATAGTTAAAAGTGAGTATAAATAGTGCCAAACTGCCTCTGAGCTGCTAGTCTGGGCACACTGCCTATGGGGTATCCCTGCTCTGCAAGGAGCAGGACCTCTGCTGCAGCTGTACACTGCCACATCAATTAAAGTTGCTGTCTGAAACCACCCACTCACCCTTGAATTCTTTCCTGGGTGAAGCCAAGAACCCTCCTGGCTAAGCCCCAATTTGGGGGCCTGCCTGTCTTGCATCCACTTTGCGATCCTTAATGAAATAATGACATAGGCAATGATCACCAACACCTCAAGCATCACGAGAGAAAAAGAGAGACGACCAGACGTTGTGATTTCCAATGGAAAAACACTACAGCACCCAAGATGTAATTCTGCCAAAATAGAAAACGAAGCAGGAGGAAGAACTAGATCCAACCAAGCTCTTGATCCAATTTCCCATTATCTGGAAATAAAGAGGACAGATGAACATGTTCACAGGCACCATGAGCATATAACCAACAAAATCCTGAAAAAGGAACAATCTAGAAGGCCAAGTTTCTTCAACAAATAAATTGCAGCAAAAAGAAGGGAGACAGTGGAGGAGACTTGTAGACAGTGGTGTTCTGCTGAATATTTAACACCCAGCTTTCCAGAATAAAGCCACGTCCTTCTGTTAGTCAGCTCAAGGTTGCCGTAACAGAATACCATAGACTGAATGGCTTAAGTAGCAGACATTTATTTCTCATAGCCCTGGAGGCTGGGAAGTCCAAGATCAAGGTGCTGGCAGATTCAGTTCCTGGTGAGGGTTCTCTTTCTGGTTTGCAGACAGCCACCTTCTTGCTGTGCTGTGTCCTCACATGGCAAAGAGAGAGAGCTCTGATTTCTCTTCTTCTTTTTTTTTTTTTTTTTCTTTTTTGAGACAGTCTCACTCTGTTGCCCAGGCTGGAGTGCAGTGGCATGATCTCAGCTCATTGTACCCTCCACCTCCCGGGCTTAAGCGATTTTAGTGCCTCAGCCTCCCAAGTAGCTGGGACTACAGGTGTGCACCACCACGCCTGGCTAATTTTTGTATTTTTAGTAGAGACGGGTTTTCACCATGTTGGCCAGACTGGTCTCAAACTCCTGACCTCAGGTGATCCACCCACCTGGGCCTCCCAAAGTGCTGAGATTACAGGCATGAGCCACCGCACCTGGCCTCTCTTCCTGTTCTTATAACATCGCTAATCAAATAATGGGGCACAGCCCTCACAACTTCATCTAAATCTAGTTACCTCCAAAGGTCCCCCCTCCAAATACCACCACATTGGAGGATAGGGCTTCAACATATGAATTTGGTGGGGACACACACATCAGTCCAGAGCATCTCCTGATATAATATGGTAGACTAGACCACCTATGAAGAATTTCTGTCTCTCCCAGCAAGCCCAAATAGAGACCATAAATCTAACCAAACCTTCCAACCTAACTTCCAAAATAGAAGAGATACAGGGGGCAGAGGATCCAATTAATTACACCACTGGGAAGCAATTAGTCAAAACTAGTACGTGGACATTGCAGATCAAATTAACTATACCACTGGGAAGGAAGTAGCTAAATCTAGTACGTGGACATCGCAGAGAGCAACTGGTCTTCAACAAGTCAACAGCGTGGAGGAAAAAGTACTCTCAAAGGGGGAAGACTTTCCTACACTAAAAGGGACAGAAAAGACAGAATAACCAATAAGCAGACTTATTTAGATCCTGATTTGAACAAACTAACAATTAAAAACTGCTTTTTGGCCAGGCACAGTGGCTCACACCTGTAATTCCAACACTTCGGGAGGCCAAAGCTGAAGGATTACTTGAAGCCAGGAGTTCAAGACCACCCTGGGCAACATAGCAGGACCCCACCTCTATGAAAAATTTAAAAGTTAGCCAGCCATGGTGGCCCATGCCTATGGTCCCAACTACTTAGGAGGCTGAGGTGGGAGGATTGCTTGAACCCAGGAGGTCGAGGCTGCAGTGAGCTATGATTGCACCATTACGCTCCTGCCTGGGTGACAGAGCAAGACCCTGTCTTTAAAAAAAAAAAGAAAAAAAAGAAAAAAATCAGACGTTAACAAGGAGCAGTAACAATGAAAGTAAAGCACTCTTTGTCAAGAAACAGCCCTGTAATCATTGCCTGTCAACTGAGGCCAAGCCCCGGTAAACACACTACTGAAGGCCAAGGCTGCAAGGACCACTGCTGTCCCCAAGCCTTCAGCTTCTGGACATCTTGGATCTCAAGGACAAGGGACACTTGTGATAGATAGCTCATGAGACACAGAAACATGTGACGCCCAAGCCAGCTCCAGCCTGTAACTCACCCAGGCAACAACCAGGTGCCTGCAATGCCCACGCTGGGCTTTCTGGGCAAAGAGACTCAGTCACACCCTGGAATATCAACGTGCCCCAAGCCTCCTCAACACCTTCTGGTATCCTTTTCAGGAATCCATTTCCCACAGATTCATCCACATCCTCCCTAAACCTAATTATATCCTCTCCCTGTTCTTATCCTGGTGGAAAGAGTTCTGGAAGATTCCACACTTGTTTGAGCCTCTTTTTGTTTGTGCTAAAATGATCCCTTCCAACTTTCTGCAGAGGTCCCCAAGTTCCAACCCACCAAATGCCAGAATGAGGTCCCCATTCGCTCCCGCTCTTCATGGTCCTCACCTCTTGCTTTTTTGCAGGCGTATATTTCAGGCTGCAAACACCTTTTTTTTTTTTCCTTCCCACACCTTTTAATTACAAAAGTATTACATGAATATACGCTCCTTGCAAAACATCCATTCAATCCCCGTACCGGCCAGTAGGTTCTCTTAGGGACCAAGCACGGTGGCTCATGCCTGTAATCCCAGCACTTTGGGAGGCTGAGGCAGGCAGATCATTTGAGGCCAGGAGTTTGAGACCAGCCTGGCCAACATTACAACATTTTTTATTGGCCAACAATACAAAAATTAGCCAGGCGCAGTGGTGGGCACCTGTAATCCCAGCTACTTGGGAGGCTGAGGCAGGAGAATCACTTGAACTCGGGAGGCAGAGGTTGCAGTAAGCCAAGATTGCACCATTGCACTCCAGCCTGGGAGACAGAGCGAGACTCTGTCTCAAAAAAAACACAGAAACCAGAAAAACATTCAGACAAGCCACAAGCAGACAGAGGGAAAATGGGACAGTCCCCTGGCCCAGCCCTAGACTTCTTCATAACATTAACTGCTGAAATGGTTTCCTAGAAACTTTTTTCAGGCATTTATCTACCTAGATGTAGATCTGATTTTCCTTTTCATAAATGAAATCGTGCTGTATATATTATTCTGTAACTTGAAAAGCTTGTTTTTTAGACAATCCTCATATGGAACTGTGCAGAGGCCACACTAGCGTGGGTGTTTGGAGAATGCTCCTCATAGAAGCCCCGGGTAAGTATTTCCAAACAAAATGAGAGAAATAGGATTGCATACAAACTTTTCCAGAGGCACTTTTATGCTTTTCTGGGTCCCGCCCTATTCAGCCATGAGTGTATATTTCTTCCCAGCATGAAACATCCCTGTCTCCTTGTTATTAAGGAATTAGCTAGAAATCATCTTGGAGTCCTCTGATTTGGTAAATATCAAGGAGAAAAAAAGAACTGGGAGCTGTCTTTTAGCTTTGATAGGCAGAGCAGTATGCTAGAAAACACCAGATCTGGGCCGGGCGTGGTGGCTCACGCCTGTAATCCCAGCATTTTGGGAGGCCGAGGCAGGAGGATCTCTTGAGGCCAGAAGTTTGAGACCAGCATGTGTAACACAGTGAGATCCCACCTCTACAAAAAATCAAAAAATTAGCCAGTCATGATGGTGCACACCTGTGATCTCAGCTACACAGGAGGCCAAGGTCGGGGGATCACTTGAGCCTGGGAGATCAGGTTTGCAGTGAGCTATGATCGCACCACTGCATTCCAGCCTGGGGAACAAGCAAGACCCTATATTAAAAAAAAAAAGAAAGAAAGAAAGCACAAGAGGTCAGTCCTGAGTGGCTCCTGGGCCTAGCAAATCCTGAGCCTCTGTTTCTTCAGCTAAAGGAAAGATACTACTCTAAATGTTTTAACCCTAGGGTTGTTAAGGATCAAAAGAAATGGAGATTGGGAGGCCAAGGCGGGAGGATCGCTTGAGCCCAGGAGTTTGCGACAAGCCTGGGCAACAGAGTTGAGATTCTGCCTCTGCAAAAAAATAAATTAAAATATAAAAAAGAGATGGAGGGAACAGACACAGGTAGTGCATTCCAGAGCGCTGTCATAGCTGTGTAGGTTGTAGTTATCACTAAATGAGAAAAGCTAAATTCAAGCGAGTTATGCAAACGAGGCGTTTGGCAACTTTTACTTGCATGCTTATGGTTTTCTGGGGAAATTCAAATGCGGGCTCCGGAGCCGCAGCCCTGAGCGTCCCGGGGGTGGCCATGGCGCCACCTGCCGGCCGAGAGGAAGGAGACGCCTGGCGGGTCCCGGCGCCCGGGCCCGGTGACCCTGCGCCCACTCCAACCCCGCCACGGAGCCACCCGATCCCAGCCGGTTCCACGTCCCGGGGTGGCTGGGGAGTCGCAGCCGAGGATCCTCCGCGGCCTCAGCCCCAAAGACTGGGCGGGAATGACCCCTCTGGTGTCCTGGGGCCGCTGATAGGAGAGGGGTGCCCGGGACGCGAGGCCTTGGCCACCCGGGAACCTGCTCCGCGACACAAAGCCGCAGCCGCGCAGGTGAGCGGCGGAGCCACGTGAGCGGCCGAACGCCCCGGGCAGAGCCCCAGCCCCAGCCACGGCGGTCGGAGCCACCTCCACTCGGAGCCCGGAACGAGGGGGCGAAGGTTGGGGAAGCGAAGAAAGGAAGGGACAGGGTGGGCGCGGCCAGAGACCACCGCAGCCCCGGAGCCGGACCCGAACCTTCAGCCCCGCAGCCCCAACCCCCAGCCTCCTCCGTCGCTCGTTCCAGCTGCCCCGTCTGCAGCACCCAGCCCCCGCCGCCCCGCGCCCCAGCCCCCAATCGCCCTGCACCCAAGACCCTTCAGTCTTTCCCCCCGTGACCCCAACCCCCAGCCACCGCCGTTTCGTCCCAGTTGCCCCGTGTCCCCTGCCCCCTGCCCCTGGCATCCGCCACCCCGCGCCCCCAGGCCCGAATCGCCCCGCACCCCAACCCCCTCCAGCTCTCGTTCCAGCTGCCCGGTGTCTGCAGCCCCCAGTCCCCGCTGCCCTGCGCCCCCAAGTCCCGGATCGCCCCACTCTTCAGCCCCCAAGCCTCGCTCCAGCCACCCAGTGGCCAGGGCCCCCGCTGTCCGCTCCCTCCCCCCACCCCCCGGCCCCTCCGCCCCGAGCTACTCACCGGCGGCTCACGTAGCCGCTGCCAGGGGAGCCGGCGCCGGGCTCGGGGTAGCCGTGCTGCTGCAAAGCTGCGGCCGAGAAGGGATAGAGGAAGCCGGTGGCCAGCGCCGACCCGCAGAGGCAGCAACACGCCCAGGGCAGGAGCAGGGCCAGCTTCATCGTGCGCAGCAGCCCGCGGGGACCCGGAGTCCCGGGCACGAGGACCGGCAGGAGCGCACCGACGCCCGGACCGAACCCGCGGCCCCGGCCGGGAGCAGAGCGAGAGGAGCGGGGCGAGCGATCGGAGCCCGGGTGCGAGCTGGAAATGTGGGGGGGGCGCCCACGCCTCTCCGGGGCCGCCTTTTCAAATTCGGCGAGGTGGGCTCTAAGCCGTCAAAGGGGGCGTGGGGCTTTTTTGTTAACCCTCGGCGGTCCGGGGCCGAGGCGGCGGCAGTGGCGGCAGAGCTAGGGTGCGAGCTCCGCAGGAGGTCCCTGGAGCCTAACACCCCGAAAGCCAGACCTCGCGCCCAGGCCCCCGCTACACACCTTAGAACCTTTGAAACCAAACCTTCTTCAAGTCCGCGAATGCTTTCGGAGCGCCCGTTCTGTGTCTGCCAATTTCACCTGGACGATGTTGGTGAATCCTCGCCACACTGCCCTCGATGGTCCCATTCAGAAGTGGAAACTGAGGCTGGAGAAAGTTAAGCCAGACAAATGCAAGTCTTCCGATCCTTGTGCAGGGCTCTTTGGATCAAAGCACTGCGTTCCCGTGAGAAACTGACCAGAGCTTCCCAGGATTCTCCTCCTTCCCCTTTAACCTCCAGCCCCCACCTGCCCCGCTGTCTCTTCCAGGTAAGAAGCTTTGGGAGGGGCGGAAGGGTCAGTTGGGGTGAGAAGTTGTAGCTAGATTGGGAGGCCGAGGTGGGCGGATCACCTGAGGTCAGGAGTTCAAGACCAGCCTGGCCAACATGGTGAAACCTCGTCTCTACTAAAAATACAAAAATTAGCCTAGTGTGGTGGCAGGTGCCTGTAATCTCAACTACAGGCTGGGCTGAGGCAAGCCAATCACTTGAACTCAGGAGGCGGAGGGTGCAGTGAGCCAATATCAGGCCACTGGCCTCCAGCCTGGATGACAAAGTGAGGCTCCATCTCAAAAAAAGAAAAAAGTTGTAGCTAGAATCACAGATTCATGAGACATCCTATCCAGAAAAGGGCTTCAGGAAGATGTAGGACAATCCCACCTTTTATAAATAGAAAAGCAGAGTCCCAGATCCCATGCTGGGCCCAAGGCCAGCCTGGACCCAAGTTTTGGTCTTTTCTATGTTGCAGGATTCCCATAGGGCTTGGACCCTGCTCCAGGCCCAGGTGGGACCAGAAATCCAGCCCGTACTCTACTTGCCCGGGTTGGGAGCATTTTGTTCTTTTTTTTTTTTTTTTTTTTTTTTTTTTTGAGTTGGAGTCTCGCTCTGTCACCCAGGCTGGAGTGCAGTGGTGCGATCTCGGCTCACTGCAACCTCTGCCTCCCGGGTTCAAGTGATTCTTCTGCCTCAGCCTCCCGAGTAGCTGGGATTACAGGCAAGCAATACCATTTCGGGTTAATTTTTGTATTTTTAGTAGAGACGGGGTTTCGCCATGTTGGCCAGGCTGGTTTCGAACTCCTGACCTCAGGTGATTCGCCCACCTCCGCCTCCCAAAGTGCTGGGATTACAGGTGTGAGCCACCTAGCCCGGCCTGGGAGCTTTTTTCCTGATTCTTCCAAAAGCAACCTAAGGGTGCAGATGCCCTGAGGCTTGCTCTGCCCCTGTGACCAGTTGAAAACTCCTGTCTGTAAAATGCCTACAGGATGGAGAAAAACCATCAAATATGGAAGTGTTTGCTGGACTGCAGCACATTTTGCAAAAGGATTGTAGAGGCCGGTGGCAATGGCTCACTTCAGTAATCCTAATGCTTTGGAAGCCGGGCACAGTAGCTCACGCCTGTAATCCCAGCACTTTGGGAAGTCGAGGTGGGCAGATTACTTGAGGTCAGGAGTTCAAGACCAGCCTGGCTAACATGGTGAAACCCTGTCTCTACTAAAAAATAGAAAAAATTACCTGGGCGTAGTGGCATGCACTTGTAATCCCAGCTACTCAGGAGGCTGAGGCAGGGGAATCGCTTGAACCCGGGGTTGCAGTGAGCTGAGATCATGCCACTGCACTCCAGCCTGGGGGAAAGAGTGAGACTCCGTCTCAAAAAACAAAACAAAACAGCAAAGACCTAATGCTTTGGGAGGCTGAGGCGGGAGGATTGCTTAAGGCCAGGAGTTCGAGGCCAGCTTGAACAACATAGTGAGACCCCCCATCTCTACAAAAAAAAAAAAAAAAGCAAAGCGTGGAGGTGTGTGCCTGTAGTCCCAGCTACTCGGGAGTCCGAGGCAGGAGGATTGCTTGAGCCTAAGGGTTCAAGGCTGCAGTGAGCCATGATGGTGCCATGACACTTCAGCCTGGGTTACATACTAAGCCTGTCCTTCTCCCCTCAAAGAAGGATTGTAGGATTGTTGTTAGAAGATGACAGGAAGATGGCCGAGCGTGGTGGCTCACGCCTGTAATCCCAGCACTTTGGGAGGCCAAGGCAGGTAAATCACAAGGTCAGGAGTTCGAGACCAGCCTGCCCAACATGGTGAAACCCTGTCTCTACTAAAAATACAAAAATTGGCTGGGCGTGGTGGCGGGCGCCTGTAATTCCCAGCTACTCAGGAGGCTGAGGCAGGAGAGTCACTTGGACCTGAAAGGCGGAGGTTGCAGTGAGCCAAGATCTCGCCACTGCACTCCAGAGCAAGACTCTGTCTCAATAAATAAATAAATAAATGGAATGTCCATACTTCCCAAGTCCCAAGTCTCTGTCTTAAACTCAGAGTTGGTCATCTAGGAGTAAACAGCCTCCTAATGGAATCGCTTCGTTCCTCTCGCCCTCCTTCCCTCCCTTGAGGCCTAAAAGATTTGGAGAATTTAGGTTATCAGGGGATGTTCAGTGCCTCCCCCAAAAAGAATCTGAACTGTGCTCCTTGGGCAGTTGGCCAACACCTAATAAATGATGAGGTCATCCCCCCCAGGAATTTGTAAGCGTTCTGCCTTCCACCTTCCCCTGCCTTCCACGCATAATGAGATCTTAAAGAGCAGAGAAATTCCATATTCCATGTTGCTGTCAACCGGGCTTTATGCTGCTGGGCATCACGGTAAGGGAACAGCAATATCGTTTATTATCTTCAACTCATTTTTCCAGTGCCAGGGGCTGCACCCAAGCTAGAGTGACCATGGAGAAACGGGGAGACAAAGGAATAACATTACTCCATATAGTGCTAGAGTATTTTAGGACAAAAGCCTCTTTATTTTTATTTTTATTTTTTCTTGAGACTGGATCTCGCTCTATCACCCAGGCTGGAGTGCAGTGGTATAGTCTCAGCTCACTGCAACCTCTGCCTCCTGGGTTCAAGTGATTCTCCTGCCTCAGCCTCCCAAGTAACTGGGACTACAGGCGTCTGCCACCACACTCAGCTAATTTTTTTTTTTTTTTTTTTTTTTTTTTTTTTTTTTTTAGTAGAGAAAGGGTTTCACCATGTTTGCCAGGCTGGTCTTGGACTCCTGACCTTTGGTGATCCGCCCACCTCAGCCTCCCAAAGTGCTGAGATTACAGACGTGAGCCACTGTGCCCAGCCTAGGATGAAAGTCTTTAGGACAAGCATGAATACATCCCAGAAATTGCAGGAATAAGACAGTCATCTGAGTTTCATCTTTTTTAAACCATGCCTCTGTCTCCCAGGCTGGAGTGCAGTGGTGCCATCTCAGCTCACTGCACCTCGACCTCCTGAGCATCATTCCTCCCACACCTCAGCCTCCCGAGTAGCTGGGACTACAGGCATGCACCACCAAGCCCAGCTGATTTTTATATTTTTAATAGAGATAGGGTTTTGGCATGTTGCCCAGGCTGGCCTTGAACTCCTGGCCTCAAGGAATCCACCTGCTTTGGCTTCCCAAAGTGTTGGGATTACAGGTGTGAGCCACCATGCCTGGTCCTCTTATTCATGTCCAGGACAATAGGTTCATTCTGGCCCATAAGCATGTAACAAGCCACTTCTATATGCCCGTCTCTGTGCTGGGTGCAGCAAAGGGATGTTGAAAATGCAAATAGCCTGGTACCCACCCTCCAAGTGCTTACAATATTATTTCAGAAGGCATTAAAAAGATAGCTGGCGGCCGGGCGTGGTGGCTCACGCCTGTAATCCCAGCACTTTGGGAGGCCAAGGAGGGTGGATCATTTGAGGTCAGGAGATCGAGACCAGCCACACCAACAGAGTGAAATCCAGTCTCTACTAAAAATAAAAAAAAATTAGCTGGGCATGATGGTGCACGCCTGTAGTCCCAGCTACTCGGAAGGCTGAGGCAGGAGAATCGCATGAACCCGGGAGGCAGAGGTTGCAGTGAGCCGAGATCTCGCCACTGCACTCCAGCCTGGGCGACAGAGCAAAACTCCGTCTCAAAAAAAAAAAAAAGATAGCTGGCAGACTGGACAGATGCATACGAGATGAGGTTCCCTTTTTTATTTTTATTTCATTTTATATTTTTACTTTTTTTTTGAGACGGAGTCTGGCTTTGAAGCCCTGGCTGTAGTGTAGTGGTCTAATCTCGGCTCACTGCAACCTCTGCCTCCTGGGTTCAACCGATTCTCCTGCCTCAACCTCCCAAGTAGCTGAGATTCAAGCAATTCTCCTGCCTCAGCCTCTGGAGTAGCTGAGATTATAGTGCCCACCCCGACGCCCAGGTAATTTTTGTATTTTTAGTAGACACGGGGTTTCACCATGTTGGACAGGTTGGTCTCAAACTCCTAATCTCAAATGATCCACCCACCTCAGCGTCCCAAAAGTGCTGGGATTACAGGCATCAGCCACCGTGCCCAGCCAATTTTATTTATTTTTAGACAAAGTCTTGCTCTATTGCCCAGGCTGTAGTGCAGTGGCACAATCATAGCTCACTATAACCCTCGACCTCCCAGGCTCAAGCAATCCTCCCACCTCAGCCTCCCGAATAGCTGGGACTACAGGCATGCACCACCACGCCTGGCTAATTTGCTATTTTTGTTTTTCATAGAGACAGAGTCTGGCCATGTTGCTTAGGCAGGTTTCGAATTCCTTGCCTCAGCCTCTCAAGGAATTTGCATTGTTTTTAATGAAAAAACACACATATGGTGAACAGTAAAAGTGGGAGAATTGAACAGCCCTAAAATCAAGTAGTCAACAGAGTCCTCCAAAGGGCCAAGTTTTCTACATTAGAATGTTAGCTGCAGGCCAGGCGCAGTGGCTCACGCCTGTAATCCCAGGCGTGGGATTACACGTGGGAGGTATGAGAGGCTGAGGTGGGCGGATCCCTGAGCTCTGGAGTTCAAGACCAGCCTGGCCAACATGGTGAAACCCCATCTCTACAAAAAATATAAAAATTAGCCGGGTGTGGTAGCTCATGCCTGTAATCCCAGCTATTCGGGAGGCTGAGGCAGGAGAATTGCTTAAGCCCAGGAGATGGAGGTTGCAGTGAGCCGAGATCATGCCACTGCACTCCAGCCTGGGTGACAGAGTGATTCTGTCACAAAAAAAAAGAAAAAAAAAAAGAATGTTAGCTGCTGTTGTCACGACAGCTGCCACCTCCACCCCTCGGAGTCCCAATATTCCACACAAGTACTTGTCTCTATTTCAAAACTGTGCCCTTGCCATTGTCTAAATCCATGCAAAACTTCTGGAAAGGCAGAAGCCATTATTCCCAAGAACCAGAGACATCTAGCATTAAAGGCCTTGATTTGGGCTGGGCACAGTGGCTCATGCCCATGGGAGGCCAAGGCAGGAGCTCAGGAGTTCAAGGCCAGCCTGGGCAACATAGTGAGAATGTATCTCTACAAAAACAACTAAAAAAAAAAATAGCTGAGTAATTGTTAATTAATCCCGGCTGCTTGGGAGGCTGAGGCGGGAGGATCGCTTGAGGCCAGGAGTTGGCAGCTGCAGTGAGCTGTGATCACCCACTGCACTCCAGCCTGGACAACACAGCAGATTCCATCTCAAAAAAAAAAAAAAAAAATTTTGGAGTTGCGACCCAGGTTTCAGTTCTCCTTCCTCCTCCTTTCCTTGGTGACATTTGGTTACCACATAACCACCCCTCATATCCCCACTAAAATGGAAGCTGGACAAACATGGCTGTCTGTTCACAAAGTGCTTTCTTGGCCCTTGTGTCCTCAACTGCTCATAGAGATGCTGACATGGACAAGGTAGTGATTGTCATTATCCCTAATCCACCTCCTGGGTTCAAGCGATTCTTCTGCCTCAGCCTCCCAAGTAGCTGGAATTACAGGCATGCGCCATCACGCCCAGCTAATTTTGCATTTTTAGTAGAGTTGGGGTTTCTCCGTGTTGGTCAGGCTGGCCTCAAACTCCCGACCTCAGGTGATCTGCCTGCCTCAGCCTCCCAAAGTACTGGGATTACAGGTGTGAGCCACCGTGCTCAGCCCATATCCCCATTTTACAGATGGGAAGACAGAGGAAGCGACTTGTCAAGGATCTTGTGTTCCTCCCATGCTATAAGTGCACAAAAGCCTTAGGAACACGGTTGTTTGTACAAAGAGAGTTCAGATTTCTGTTTTTCTTTTTTGAAAAGGAGTCTTGCTCTGTCACCCAGGCTGGAGTGCAGTGGCACAATCTCTGCTCACTGCAACCTCCACCTCCCAGGTTCGAGTGATTCTCCTGCCTCCGCCTCCCGAGTAGATGGGATTACAGGTGCCTGTCACCACGCCCAGCTAATTTTTGTATTTTTAGTAGAGACGGGGTTTCACCATGTTGGCCAGGCTGGTCTTGAACTCCTGACCTCAAATGATCTGCCCACTTTGGTCTTCCAAAATGCTGGGATTACAAGCATGAACCACCACACTCTGCCCCTCATTTTTCAAATAGGTCATTTTTTTTGTTGTTGTAACTTTTAAAGGAATTCAAAAACTGCCTGTTTTGACAGTTGCTCAAAAAATTAAACCTCATGTTACCCTGTGGCCCAGCAGGTATATATCCCAAAGTAGGAAAACACATACTCACAAAAACTTGTACATGTTTATAGCCACATGATTGAAAAATTGCCAAAAAATAGAAGCAATCCAAATGAATTGATTTTAAAAAAGAAGGTGCTATATGTGTACAATGGAATATTATTCAGCCATGAAAAGGAATACAGTACTTGATACATCATGGATGAACCTTGGAAGCATTATGCTGAGTGAAAGAAACAAGACATGAATGTCACATAAGTCCATTTATGTGAAGTGTCCAGAATACACAAATCTACAGAGATAAAAAGTAGACAGGAGATTAGTTATAGAGCATGAGACTGTCCCCAAGGCTGGAGTAGATTTTTTTTTTTATTTTTGAGACCAAGTCTCACTCTGTCACCCAGGCTGGAGTGCAATGGCATGATCTCTCCTCACTGCAACCTCTGCCTCCTGAGTTCAAGCAGTTCTCCTGCCTCAGCCTCCCAAGTATCTGAGATTACAGGCACATGACACCACACCTAGCTAATTTCTTTTTTTTTTTTTTAAAGTAGAGACGGGGTTTCACCATGTTGGTCAGGCTGGTCTTGAACTTCTGACCTCAGGTGACCCGCCCGCCTTGGCCTTCTAAAGTGCTGAGATGACATGCGTGAGTCACCATGCCTGGCCAGATCAGATTTCTAGATGAAAGAAGACAAGCTTCACCAAGGAAGTGGGCTCCGTGACAGTTTTGTTTCCAGACCTTTCTGATAAGAACGTAATCGGTCAGCATCCTCTTCAGCAGACAAAAAGCAGATCTTGCTTCTGCTGAAGTCAGCAGGGAGAGCCACTGAACAGAGAAGTAAATACTCATGATGCTAAAGCCAATGTAAATATTGACCTCTTGGCATGATAAATCCTCCTGTTAATCTAAAACAGAGATCCGCCCCACCACACCCATTGCCCTATAGAACATGGATTCTGCAATTCTCTCAGAAGTTCAGGAAGGCGCTGGTAGGAACAGAATTGTTTTCATCCTGATTTCTCCAGCAGTCTGTGCTCCCAGCTGTTCTGGATCCCAAAACAACGCAGGAATGGGCTGGAGTTAACTCAAGGGAGCAGGGGAGTCAAAACAAAAGATTTCTTTGCTTTGCTGCAAGTGTTCCCTACTTGGCCAGGGCAAGATGCAAGCAGAACATATAGATATTATAGAAGATCCCCACTTTTGATTTTTTTTTTTTTTTTTTTTTTTTTTTTGGAGACATGGTCTCACTCTGTCGCCCAAGCAGGAGGGCAGTGGAGCGATCGCAGCTCACTGCAGCCTCGACCTCCTGGGCTCAGGTGATCCTCCCACCTCAGCCTCCCAAGTAGCTAGGACCACAGGCACACACCACCATGCCCAGCTAATTTTTTGTAGAGACTGGGGTCTCCCTGTGTTGCCCAGGCTGGTCTCAAGCTCCTGGACTCGAGCAATCCCTCCACTTCACCCTCCCAAAGTGCTGGGATTACAGGCGTGAGCCACCTCGACCAGCCTGAATTTTCTTCTTTACCTGGACACCCCCAAAATTCCACTCAGGCCCTATGAAAGTGAATACTTCTTTGCTCTGCCTACCAACAGGTATAAACTTGCCTGTTTCCTCAAACATCAGTGGCGAACTAGATATTCAGAAGACAGCAAATTAAATGGCTATTCCAATAGTCCATTTTGTTTTTGTTTTTGGTCTTTTTGAAGATGGAGTCTTGCTCTGTCACCCAGGCTGGAGTGCAGTGGCCGATTTCCACTCACTGCAACCTCTGCCTCCTGAGTTCAAGCCATTCCCCTTCCTCAACCTCCTAAGTAGCTGGGACTACAGGCGCAAGTCACCATGCCTGGCTAATTTTTTTTTTTTTTTTTTTTTGACAGAATTTTGCTCCTGTTGCCCAGGCTGGAGTACAATGGTGTAATCTCGGCTTACCACAAACTCTGCCTCCCGGGTTGAAGCGATTTTCCTGCCTCAGCCTACCAAGTAGCTGGGATTACAGGCATGCGCCACCACGCCCAACTAATTTTGTATTTTTAGTAGACACCGAGTTTCTCCATGTGGGTCAGGCTGGTCTTGAACTCCTGGCCTCAGGTGATCCATCTGCCTCAGCCTCCCAAAGTGCTGGGATCACAGGCATGAACCACCGCATGCACCCGACTGCCTGGCTTTTTTTTTTTTTTTTTTTCTGAGACGGAGTCTTGTGCTGTCGCCCAGACTGGAGTACAGTGGCGTGGTCTCGGCTCACTGCAAACTCCACCTCCCGGGTTCAAGCGATTCTCCTGCCTCAGCCTCCCGAGTAGCTGGGACTATAGGCGCCTGCCACCACACACGGCTAATTTTTGTATTTTTAGTACAGGCGGGGTTTCACCATGTTGGCGGACTGGTCTCAAACTCCTGACCTCATGATCTGCCCACCTCCGCCTCCCAAAGTGCTGGGATTACAGGTGTGAGCCACCATGCCTAGCCAATTTTTTTGTATTTTTAGTAGAAACAGGTTTCATCATGTTGGTCAGGTTTGTCTCAAACTCCTGACCTCGGGTGATCCGCCCTCCTCGGCCTCCCAAAGTGCTGGGATTACAGGCATGAGCCACCACACCTAGACTCAAAGGGATCTTCTTGATGCCTGTCCATCTGCACCGTTGGGGGGCCTGGTCACATTCCTGTCCTTCAGTTTCCCACCTGTGTCCTTCCTTCTCACCAATCCAACCGTAATCCATGGCAAGCCACACCAAGCCCGCTGGTGCCCACCAGGTGAGACATCATGTCTCCCTCAGTTTGATTTACAGGATCCTTCAGAAGAATGCAAATAAAAAGACATTGTCCCTGGCCAGACATGGTGGCTCATACCTGTAATCCCAGCACTTTGGGAGGCTGAGGTGGGTGGATCCCCAGAGGTCAGGAGTTTGAGACCAGCCTGGCCAACGTGGTGAAACCCCATCTCTATTAAATATACAAAAAAATTAGTCATGCATGGTAGTGGGCACCTGTAATCCCAGCTACTTAGGGGACTGAGGCAGGAGAATCACTTGAACCCGGAAGGCAGAGGTTGCAGTGAGCCAAGATCGTGCCATTGCACTCCAGCCTGGGCGACAGAGTGAGACTCCATCTCAAAAAAAAAAAAAAAAAGACATTATCCCCGATACCACACAATTCTAAGTTAGCAGGTCAGAGGAGCGAGTGGAGGCAGAGGGTCTGGTGACCAGGAAATCCACGTGGTGTCGAGAGGGGATTGGAAGGTAGAGGAAGGTGGAAGGTAGAGGAAGGATTCAAAGCTAAGAGGTAGGGAGGTGCCTTGAGGCAGAGGGTCGAAGGTAAGACTGTGTGTGGGGCTGAGATGGCTGAAACATGAAGGGGCTAGGTTTGAACCAAAGGTGCACGCCCAACTAAACACACATGTGCTCTTGGCAGGGACTCACACCTGTGCACACCACAGGGGCTCATACCTGTGCTCACAGTGTGTCCGGAATTGGTGGGTCCTTGGTCTCACTGACTTCAAGAATGAAGCCACAGACCCTCGCGGTGAACGTTACAGCTCTTAAGGTGGCGTGTCTGGAGTTTGTTCTTTCTGATGTTCGGATGTGTTTAGAGTTTCTTCCTTCTGGTGGGTTCGTGGTCTCACTGGCTCAGGAGTGAAGCTACAGACCTTCACGGTGAGTGTTACAGCTCTTAAAGCAGCGCGTCTGGAGTGGTTCGTTTCTCCCGGTGGGCTCATAGTCTCACTGGCTTCATGAGTGAAGCTGCAGACTTTCGCGGTAAGTGTTACAGCTCATAAAAGCAGTGTGGACCCAAAGAGCAAAACAACAAAGCTTCCACACTCTGGTAGAGGACCCGAGCAAATTGCTACTGCTGGCTCGGGCAGCCTGCTTTTATTCTCTTATCTGGCCCCACCCACATCCTGCTGATTGGTAGAGCCTAGTGGCCTGTTTTGACAGGGTGCTGATTGGTGCGTTTACAATCCCTGAGCTAGATATAAAGGTTCTCCACGTCCCCATCAGATTAGTTAGATACACAGTATTGACACAAAGGTTCTCCAAGGCCCCACCAGAGCAGCTAGATACAGAGTGTGGATTGGTGCACTCACAAACCTGGAGCTAAACACAGGGTGCTGATTGGTGTATTTACAATCCCTGAGCTAGACATAAAGGTTCTCCAAGGCCCCACCAGAGCAGCTAGATACAGAGTGTGGATTGGTGCACTCACAAACCTTGAGCTAAACACAGGGTGCTGATTGGTGTATTTACAATCCCTGAGCTAGACATAAAGGTCCTCCAAGGCCCCACCAGACTCAGGAGCCCAGCTGGCTTCACCCAGTGAATCCCACACCGGGGCTGCAGGTGGAGCTGCCTGCCAGTCCCGCGCCGTGCGCTCGCACTCCTCAGCCCTTGGGTGGTCGATGGGACTGGGCGCCCTGGAGCAGGGGGTGGTGCTCGTCGGGGAGGCTCGGGCCGCACAGGAGCCCATGGAGTGGGTGGGAGGCTCAGGCATAGCGGGCTGCAGGTCCCGAGCCCTGCACCGCGGGAAGGCAGCTAAGGCTCGCTGAGAAATCGAGCGCAGCGCCGGTGGGCTGGCACTGCTGGGGGACCCAGTACACCCTCCGCAGCTGCTGGCCCGGGTGCTAAGTCCCTCATTGCCCGGGGCCAGCAGGGCTGGCCGACTGCTCCGAGTGCAGGGCCCGCCAAGCCCACGCCCACCCAGAACTCCAGCTGGCCCGCAAGCGCCGCACGCAGCCCCGGTTCCTGCTCGCGCCTCTCCCTCCACACCTCCCTGCAAGCTGAGGGAGTGGGCTCCAGCCTTGGCCAGCCCAGAAAGGGGCTCCCCCAGTGCAGTGGTGGGCTGAAGGGCTCCTCAAGTGCCGCCAAAGTGGGAGCCCAGGCAGAGGAGGTGCCGAGAGCAAGCGAGGGCTCTGAGGACTGCCAGCACAATGTCATCTCTCAACAGCAGGGACTCAAACCTGTGCAGGCACACCGAGCTGGAGAGAGGACATCTCCCAGAGGCGGCTGACCAATGAGCCAGAGTTCTGCCTTGAGATACAATCAATCCCCCAATTCTGAAATCCCTTCCTCACCTCCAGCCCCACCCAGGAAGACCAGAGCTCATGAAAAAAACCGTGAGGAGGAGGCATCTGTGCGGCTTTGGAGACCAGCCTCAGGCTACAGGTTACAAGAGGAAGCCATGGTCTTCTGAAGAGCAAGTCCAGGGCAGTTCTGGTGGCTCACACCTATAATCCCAACAGTTTTGGAGGCCAAGGTGGGAGGATCACTGGAGCCCAGGAGTTTGAGAACAGGACAATAAAGTGAGACCCCATCTCTACAAAAATAAAAAAAAATTAGCCAGGCGTGCTAGCGTGCGCCTGTGGTCCCAGCTAAATGGAAGGCTGAGGCAGGAGGATCACCTGAGCTCAGGAGATCAAGGCTGCAGTGAGCCATGTTTGTGCCACTGCACACCAGCCTAGGTGACACAGCAAGACACTGTCTCAAAAAATAAAGAAAATACATGCATAAATATAAAAAGGAGACCAGGTCCACAGCTGGAGGGCTGGGTGGCAGTGGGAAATGAAAATCCAAGGAGCAAAACCAAAAAAGTGTGCAAAAGCCAGGCACGGCAGAGAGCAAGCCGTGGCCCCGGCGATCGCTGAGAGGGCGGCGCTGCCCCGTCCGCCCCCAGACATCGGCATCCTCCCCTCCCATAGGCCCTCAGACTCAGCAAGTTAAAAACTGAACCCGGGCTGGGCATGGTGGCTCACACCTCTAATCCTAGCACTTTGGGAGGCTGAGGCGGGCCAGATCACATGAGACCAGGAGTTCGAGACCAGCCTGGTCTATATCGTGAAACCCCGTCTTTACTAAAAATACAAAAATTACCAGGGTGTGGTGGCGCACATCTGTAATCCCAGCTACTCAGGAGGCTAAGGCACGAGAATCGCTTGAACCCAGGAGGTGGAGGTTGCAGTGAGCCACTGTGCTCCAGCATGGGTGACAGAGGGAGACTGTCTCAAAAAGGCAAAAACAAAAAAACCAAAACCGAACCCAATCAGGCACTGTGACTCATTCATATAATCCCAACACTTTTGGAGGTTGAGGTGGGAGGATCACTTGAGCCCAGGAGGTCGAGGCTGCAGTGCACTGTGATCGTGCCACTGCACTCCAGACAAGATGCTGTCTCAAAAAAATAAATAAAATAAAATAAAAAAAATAAAATGTATCATGCACATCCTCTGTGCTCCCAAAGATCTTTTCGCCACCTTATGACTACATTCACCTCCCCTCGGCATGACCACTTTTTTTAATGGGTTTTTTTTTTTTTTTTTTTTTTGGAGACAGTCTTGCTCTGCTGCCCAGGCTCAGCTCACTGCAACCTCCGTCTCCCGGGTTCAAGCGATTCTCCTACCTTAGCTTCCGGAGTAAGTGGAGTGGGATTACAGGCACCTGCCACAATGCCTGGCTAAGTTTTTGTGTTTTTAGCAGAGATGGGGTTTCCACCATGTTGGCCAGGCTGGTCTCAAACTCCTGACCTCAAGTGATCCCTCCAGCTCGGCCTCCCAAATACTGGGATTACAGGTGTGAGCCTCGGTGCCTGGCCACTTTTTTTTTTTTAAGAGATAGGGTCTCACTCTGTTGTTTAGGCTGCAGTGGTGCAATCATGGCTCTCTGCAGCCTCAACTTCCTGGGCTCAGGTGATCCTCCCACCTCAGCCTCCCAAGTAGCTGAGACTGCAGGTGTCTGCACCACCCTGCTCAGCTAATTTTTTTTTTTTTTTTTTTGGTAGAGATGGGATCTTGCTTTGTTGCCCAGGCTGGCCTTAAATTCCTGGCCTCAGGCGATCCTCCCACCTTGGCCTCTCAAAGTGCTGGGATTACAGGCATTAGCCACCGCGCCTGGCCTCATGCTCACTTCCTAACACATCTGCCATGTTAACACAGTGCACGACAGAGTGCACACTCGGAGAACAGGATAACTTCTCATTCATGTCTATGTTCCCAGGCCTGACAGCCTCATGCTCATCACAGCTTTTTTTCTGAGATGCAGTCTTGCTCTGTCACCCAGGCTGGAGTGCAATGGCACGATCTCAGCTCACTACAACTTCTGCCTCCCAGGTTCAAGCGATTCTCCTGCCTCAGCCTCCCGAGTAGTTGGGATTACAGGTGCCCGCCACCACGCCCAGCTAATTTTTGTATTTTTAGTAGAGATGAGGGTATCATCATGTTGGCCAGGCTGTTCTCAAACTGGTGACTTCAGGTGATCTGCCCGCCTCGGCCTCCCAAAGTGCTGGGATTACAGGTGTGAGCCACCATGCCCAGCCATACTAATCACACCTTAGTAAGTATTAGCTGGATATCTGAGTGGATCAACGAACCATGACGTTCAGTCTCACAAGCCCCCAGAGAAAGGAGAGCTGCAGGCCACGCTACCATTTGGGAGGCGGCCCCAAAACACAGCTCCTGCACTCGGCACTTAAGCTGGCAGCTCAGTGGGCAGAGGCTGCAGATGAGGTCAGCTCCAACCGGGGCTTCCTTCACATTTAACATCTCATTAAGTTCCTGGAGGCATCTGGAGGGCATTCATTAAAGTTTCTCCAACCCTGAGCAACACAAGTGTTTACTGTGTGTTCTTATTTATTTTCTTTTTTTTTTTTTTTTTTTGAGACAGAGTCTCACTCTGTCGCCCATGCTGGAGTACAGTGGCACGGTCTTGGCTCACTGCAACCTCCACCTACTGGGTTCAAGCAATTCTCTGCCTCAGCCTCCCAAGCAGCCGGGATTACAGGCACCTGCCACCATGCTTGGCTAATTTTTTTTTGTAATTTTAGTAGAGATGGGGTTTCACCATCTTGGCCAGGCTGGTCTCGAACTCCTGACCTCATGATCCACCTGCTTGGGCCTCCCAAAGTGCTGGGATTACAGGCGTGAGCCGCCACACCAGGCCTATCTGTCTTCATTTATTTTTATACAACAAAACCAAGGCCGGGCACAGTGGCTCATACCTGTAATCCCAGCACTTTGGGAGGCCGAGGCGGGTGGATCACTTGAGGTCAGGAGTTCGAGACCAGCCTGGCCAACATGGTGAAACCCCATCTCTACTAAAAATATGAAAATTAGTTAGGCATGGTGGCACACTTCTGTAATTCCAGCTACTCAGGAGGCTGAAGCAGGAGAATTGCTTGAACCCAGGAGGTGGAGGCTGCAGTGAGCCAAGATCGCACCACTGCACTCCAGCATGGGTGACAGAACGAGACTCTGTCTCAGAAAAAAAAAAAAAGTGAAGACAAAAACAAAGAGAACATTGCAAATAAAAATGTCAGGTGGTTCCTGTCATTTAACCAGCCCAAGAGAAAGAATTAATCATTCATTCCAATAAAGACCAGGACCTGTCTTCACACATCTCTATCCAAAATTATTGAGTTGAATACTTAAGAAAGGGTCATCCAGTGCTATCTTCAAATCAAAAGTCTCCAGATGGTCCTGGAAATATCAGCCCTACATCATCTTGTGCTGATTACTTATAGAGGATCTGTGAGGTACGTGATCAAAGTACCTACCCTGTGCTCCTCAGAAGCTAATTTTTGCTCGGTGGCTGAAGCCTGTCATCTCAGCCCTTTGGGAGACTGAGGTGGGAGGATCACTTGAGGCCAGGAGTTTGAGAACAGCCTGGGCAATATAGCGAGGCACCCCCCATCTCCAAATAAATAATTAATTAATTAAAAAATAAATTAGGCTGGGCACAGTGGCTCTCATCTGTAATTCCAGCACTTTGGGAGGCTGAGGTGGGCAGATCACTTGAGGTCAGGAGTTCGAGACCAGACTGGCCAACATGGAGAATCTTGTCTCTACTAAAACTACAAAAATCAGCTGGGCATGGTGTAGCTATAATCCCAGCCACTCGGGAGAATCGCTTGAACCCGGGAAGTGGAGGTTGCCATGAGCCGCGATCATGCTACTGCACTCCAGCCTGGGCAACAGAGCAAGACTCTGTCTCAACAAATATATATAAAAAATAATCAAATAATAAAAAAATAAATTAGCCAGAGGTGGTAGCATGAGCCTATAGTCTCAGCTACTCAGGAGGTAAGAGGATAGCTTGAGCCCAGGAGTTCGAAACCAGCCTGGGAAATATAACAAGACCCTGTCTCTACAAAAAGTTTTTAAAAAATTAGCCGAGTGTGGTGTTGTCCACCTTTAGTCCCAGCTACACGGGAGGCTGAAGCAGGAGGATCACTTGAGCTCAAGAGTTGAAAGCTGCAGTGAGCTATGATCACGCTGCTGCACTCCAGCCTGAGTGATACAGCAAAACCCTGTATCTAAATTTAAAAATTTTTTAAAGGGTATGATGGCTGGCCGCAGTGGTTCACACCTGTAATCCCAGCACTTTGGGAGGCCAAGGCAGGTGGATCACCTGAGGTCAGGAGTTCAAGACCAGCCTGGCCAACATGGTGAAACCCTGTCTCTACTAAAAATACAAAAATTAGCTGGACATGGTGGCGGGCGCCTGTAATCCCAGCTACTCGGGAGGCTGAGGCAGGAGAATCGCTTGAACCCAGGAGGTGGAGGTTGCAGTGAGCTGAGATCGCGCCACTGCACTCCAGCCTGGGCAACAGAACAAGACTCCATTTAAAAAAAAAAAAAAAAAAAAAAAAGGTGGGGTGTATGTTTTGCTAACAACCAGAGAGAAAGAGGGGAAGGTAGGTCATGTTTCCTAAGAGTGGCTTTGCGTTGATACCAAGACCCCGTAGAAAGAGCATGAAAATGTTATTTCACTTGATAAAACCTTATTGCAATTTACTGTTATGAAGTGTCTGTTTGAAGTTGAAACAAGTTCTAGGTAAGCCCTTTGTTAAGCAACCAGAAAATAGACAGGGAGAAAGCAGTTAGACTGGAATGCTGATTAGAGTCATTAATTAGGCCATGAAAGTCCCGCAGAGTTACTTCCATTGGAAACCTAGATGACTGCAGAATTAAAGGCTTTGGTGGGGGGGGGGGGGGGCGGGGAGGAAGGAAATCCTTTCATGCTAAAGACAGCCAGAGATTATTTCAAGGATTTTTAAATTAAGGCATTATTAAAGCTGACGCTTTAGTTGTGACCAGAAGACCCTGACGATTTAATCAAAATCTTATGGGAAGGAGGTGACTTAAGGAGGGAACCCGTTTGGTTTCCAAGCCCCATGCGGCTGTTTGGTCCCACTCTAACATGCCTTCAGGCTGGTCAGCGTGGCCTCTCAGAGCCACCCAGAGTGACACTGCCATAGGGAGGCAGCCCTCCAGCTCAGTGTGTGCTTCTTGGAGCCACCCAGAGGCTGCTACCTGCCTGGTGCAGGTGGGAGTGCCAGCCTTGTCCCACCCTAGTCTCTTTTTAATAGAGACAGGGTCTTGATATGTTGCCCAGGCTGGTCTTGAACTTCTGGACTCAAGCAGTCCTCCTGCCTTGGCCTCCCAAAGTGCTGGGATTACAGGCCGAGGCTACTGCACTCGGCCATCAAATCTCCCTCTGACTTCCCTGCTGTCCCCTCCAGTCCCTCCAGGGTGTCCTGACGGGACTCCAACTCAGACACTGACGACAGGGTGCTCTGGGAAACTTTTTTTTGTTTTTTGAGACGGAGTCTCATTGTGTCGCCCAGGCTGGAGTGCAGTGGCGCGATCTCGGCTCACTGCAACCTCTGCCTCCCAGTTTCAAGCAATTCTTGTGTTTCAGCCTCCCAAATAGCTGGGACTATGGGCATGAGCCACCTCACCTGGCTAATTTTTGTATTTTTAGTAGAGACGGGGTTTCACCATGTTGGCCAGGTTGGTCACGAACTCCTGACCTCAGGGGATCCACCCGCCTCAGCCTCCCAAAAGTGTTGAGATTACAGGTGTGAGCCACTGCACCCGGCCTGGGCAACTTTCTTAACCTTTCTGAACTTCAATTTCCTTCTCTGTAAAGTGGAAAGAATACTTTCGCCTTAGGGCCACTGGGAAAATTCATACCTTGATATATTTCCATATATAATATTTGAAAAGGGGGCTGGGCACAGTGGCTCATGTCTGTAATCCCAGCACTTTGAGAGGCCAGGGCAGGAGGATTGCTTGAGGCCAGGAGCTCAAGACCAGCCTGGGGAACATAATGAGGCCCTGCCTCTACAAAAAAAAATCAGCCATGTGTTGTGGTGCCCCTGTGGTCCCAGCTACTCAGGAGGTTGAGGTAGGAGGATGGCTTGAGCCCAGGAGTTTGAGGCTGCAGTGAGCCATGATTGCACCACAGTACTCCAGCATAGGTGATAGAGTGAGACCCCATCTGAAAGAAAGAAAGAAAGAAAGAAAGAAAGAAAGAAAGAAAGAAAGAAAGAAAGAAAGAAAGAAGAAAGAAGGAAGGAAGGAAAGGAAGGAAGGAAGGAAGGAAGGAAGGAAAGTAAGTTTCAGAACACATGGAAAAGGGCAATAAAGAAAAATAAAGAAGGGGAAACAAAGATAGAGAAGGAAGGAAAGAGAGATAAAGAGAGAGAAAAGAGAAAAGAAAAGTATAAAGAGGCTGGGCATAGTGGCTCACCCCTGTAATTCCAGCTCTTTGGGAGGCCAAAGTCTGCGGATCACTTGAGGCCAGGAGTTCAAGACCACCCTGGCCAATATGGCAAAACCCCTTCTCTACCAAAAAAAAAAAAAAAAAATACATGTGCGGGCTGTACTCCCAGCTACTTGGGAGGCTGAGGCTTGAGAATCTCTTGAATCCAGGTGGCGGAGGTTGCAGTGAGCCGAGATTGCACCACTGTGCTCCAGCCTGGGCAACAGAGCGAGACTCCATCTCAGTTGAGAACAACAACAAAAAATGGCCAGGCGAGGTGGCTCACGCCTATAATCCTAGCACTTTGGGAGGCCAAGACGGGTGGATCACTTGAGGTCAAGAGTTCAAAACCAGTGTGGTCAACATGGTAAAACACCATCTCTACTAAAAATACAAAAATTAGCTGGGCGTGGTGGCATGCACCTGTAATTTCAGCTACTTGGGAGGTTGAGGCAGGAGAATCTGGGAGGCAGAGGTTGCAGTGAGCTGAGATTACATGCCACTGCACTCCAGCCTGGGCAACAGAGTGAAAAAAGAAAAATGCAAAAATTAGCCAAGTGTGGTGCTGCATACCTATAATTCCAGCTGCTCAGGAGGCTGAGGTGGGAGGATCATTTGAGCCTGGGAATTCAAAGCTGTAGTGAGCCATGACCACGCCACTGTACTGCCTGGGCAACAGAATGAGAGTCTGTCTCAAAAAAAAAGAAAAAGAAAAGAAAGAGAGAGAGAAAAAGGGAGAAAGAAAGAGAGAGAGAGAGAAGGAAGGAAGGAAGGAAGGGAGAGAGAAAACAAAAGGCTTGATATTTGCAACTGTGAATGAATGAAAGAATGAGCTGTGAGGATTTGTGATCTCTGCTCACTGCAACCTCAGCCTCCAGAGCTCAAGTGATTCTCATGCCTCGGCCTCCCGAGTAGCTGGAATTACAGGTGCTAGCCACCATGTCCGGCTAATTTTTTTGTATTTTTAGTAGAGACGGGGTTTCACCATGTTGGTCAGGCTGCTCTCGAACTCCTGACCTCAAATTATCTATCTGCCTCGGCCTCCAAAAGTGCTGGGATTACAGGCATGAGCCACTGCGCCCGGCCTGTAAAGATTCTTAGACCTAATTTCCAACTCCCGATCTCCCGATTCCCCGAGGTAATGCTTTTCCTCTGTTTGACGCCATCCCCTGCTCCAGAGCCACTGTCTGCCCTTCTCTGCCCTGCTCTGAGCCCTGGGAGGTTGAGCCCAGTGAATGGCATCGCCTGGCCGCCTTACTCATTGCACTCTGCGGTGGATTTAGCCAGTGGGAGGGATCAAGAGAAAAGATCAGGAGGAGAGCGAGCTTCAAATTAGGGTCTTCTCCCTCCAGCTTCGGATGCCTAAGTCTCTGGCGATAGCCGCACCCCCTCCAATACTACAGCTCTCACTGGGCCCCAACAGCACCATGACATTCCTCCTTTGCTTCCTTAGCTCTGTCCACACGACTGTAAGGGCCCTTTTTTTTTTTTTCGAGATGGAGTCTCACTCTGTCACCCAGGCTGGAGCACAGCGGCGCGATCTCAGCTCACTGCAGCCTCCACCTCCTGGCTTCAAGCAATTCTCCTATCTCAGCCTCCCAAGTAGCTGGGATTACAGGTGCATGCCACCACGCCCAGCTAATTTTTATATTTTTAGTAGACAGGGGGTTTCATCATGTTGCCCAGGCTGGTCTCAAACTCCTGATCTCAGGTGATCTACCTGCCTCAGCATCCCAAAGTCCTGGGATTACAGGCGTGAGCTACCGTGCTCAGCCAGGGCTTCTTCACTGAAGCTTCTTCATTTGAACCATTCAGGTTCCATTCTTTCCTGCCAGGACCCTGCTTGGTTCAGCCAGTTTAAAGAAACGAAACTGGAAGGCGGACAGATCAACTTTGAGCTCAGAAGTTCGAGACCAGCCTGGGCAACATGGTGAGACCCTGTCTCTACAAAAAAAATACAAAAATTAGCCGGGCATTGGTGGCTTGCACCTGTGTTCCCAGCTACTCAAGAGGCTGAGGCTGGAGAATCGCTTGAGCCTGGGAAGCAGAGGCTGCAGTGAGCCGTGATTGCTCCACTGCACTCCAGCCTGGGCAACAGAGTGAGACCCTGTCGCAAAAAAAAGAAAAAAAAAAATGAAAGAAAGAAAACTGGCCTGGGGGCCGGGCACAGTGGCTCACGCCTGTAATCCCAGCGCTTTGGGAGGCCAAGGTGGGTGGATCACCTGAGGTCAAGAGTTCAAGACCAGCCTGGCTAACATGGTGAAACCCCGTCTCTACTAAAAGTACAAAAAATTAGCCAGGTGTGATGGTGGGTGCCTGTAATCCCAGCTACTTAGGAGGCTGAGGCAGGAGAATGGCTTGAACCCAGGAGGCGGAGGTTGCAGTGAGCCAAGATCACGCCACTGCACTCCAGCCTGGGCAACAAGAGCGAAAATCTGTCTCAAAAAAAGAAATGAACAAAAAAAAAAAAAAGAAAGAAAACTGGGCTGGGCACAGTGGCTCACACCTGTAATCCCGGAACTTTGGGAGGCCAAGGCAAGAGGATCACTTGAGGCTAGCAGTTCAAGACCAGCCTGGGCAACATAGGAAGACCCTGTCTATACAAAAAACAAAAATTAGTCAGACATAGTAGAGCACACTTGTGGTCCCAGCTACTCAGGAGGCTGACTTCAGCCCAGGAGGTTGAGACTGCAGTGAGCTATGATCACGTCGCTACACTCCATCCAGCCTGGGCGACAGACTGAGACCTTGTCACCAAAAAAATTAAATAGTAAATGAAACTGTTTTGCCCGAAGCAGGAGTTCGAGATCAGCATGAACAACATAGCAAGACCCCCATCTCTATAAAAATACAAAAATTAACCCTACGTGGTGGCACATCCCTGTAGGCCCAGCTAGTCTAGAGGCTGAGGTGGGAGGATTGCTTGAGCCCAGGAGATTGAGGCTGCAGTGAGCTATGATTGTACCATTGTACTCCAGCCTGGAGCGAAACCCTATCTCCCAAAAACAAACAAACAAACAAAAAACCTGGGACCTACAGAATGTTGTATAAGGTCCCAGAGTGGCTACAAACCCTTGTTCAGGTTGTAGACTGCACAACTGCAAGGATTACCATGCACTTTGCAATCTATGGGAATGATGCACTCTGGATTTATACAGCACACATTCTGTGTAGCTGAGCCTTAATGGTCCCGAATTTGCCTAAGGTCAACCAGCTATTTGGAGCTACTTGGAACTTGCAGCAGGGCCTTGACCCACATCTCGTGGCTATTACACCACCCCAAGATGGCTCTCCACTCTGCCATATCACCCCTGAGATTGAGTTGAGCAGAGCTGCAAAGTATTATGTTGGTGCAAAAGTAATTGTGGTTTTGGCCCTTCTTTTCTCTTCTTTCTTTCTTTCTTTCTTTTTTTTTTTTCAGACAGTCTCGCTCTGTCGCACAGGCTGGAGTGCAGTGGTACGATCTCAGCTCACTGCAACCTCCGCCTCCTGGGTTCAAGCAATTATCCAGCCTAAGCCTCCCAGGTAGCAGGGACTACAGGCACGCACAACCACACTCAGCTAATTTTTGCATTTTTTAATAGAGACGGGGTTTCGCCATGTTGGCCAGGCTGGTCTCGAACTCCTGACCCCAGGTGATCTGCCCACCTCGGCCTCCCAAAGTGCTGGATTATAGGCTTAAGCCATCACACTCGGCCCTTTTATTTATTTATTTATTTATTTTTTATTTTTTTAAGATGGAGTCTCGCTCCGTCACCCAAGCTGGAGTGCAGTGGCGTGATCTCAGCTCATGCAACCTCCACCTCCCGGGTTCAAGCAATTCTTCAGCCTCAGCTGGGATTACGGGCACATGCCACCATGCCCAGCTAATTTTTGCATTTTTTTAGTAGAGACAGAGTTTCACCATGTTGAGCAAGCTGGTCTCAAACTCCTGGTCTCAAGTGATCCTCCCACTTCGGCCTCCAAAGTGCTGGAATTACAGGCGTGAGCCGCCACACACAGCCTATTGGGGTTTATGTTGTTGTTGTTGTTGTTGTTGTTTTTAAGAGATGGGATATCACTCTGTTGCCTTCGCTGGAGTGCAGTGATGCAATTATAGCTCACTGCAGCCTCCTGGGCTCAAGTGATCCTCTCACCTCAGCCTCCAGAGTAGCTGGGGCTACAGGCATGCATCACCATGCCCAGCTATTTTAAATTTTTTGTAGAGATGGGATCTCACTATGTGGCCCAGGCTGATCTCAAACTCCTTGCCTCAAGCAATCCTCCTGCCTTAATGTTCCAAAGTCCTGGAATTACAGGAGTGAGCCATCATGCTCGGCCTTCTGACCACTACTACTGAGAAAAAACTGTGAATATGTTTATTTTAAGGGCTGAATGACTAGCATCAATAGTTTGCCCCAGCAAGATTTGATTAGGAAAACTTAACCAGGCATCTGAAAATAAAAAGAAAGAAAGAAACTGTGTAATCCACAAACACTAATCCAAAGAGATAAAACTGGCTGGGCATGGTGGCTCACGACTGTAATCCCAACACTTTGGGAGGCCAAGATGGGTAGATGACTTGAGGTCAAGAGTTTAAGGCCACCCTGACCAACATGGTGAAAGCCTGTCTCTACTAAAAATACAAAAATTAGCCAGGCATGGTGGTGCACACCTGTAATCCCAGCTACTCGGGAGGCTGAGGCAGGAGAATCACTTGAACCTGGGAGGTGAGGTTGCAGTGAGCTGAGATTGCAGCACTATACTCCAGCACGGGCAACAGAGCAAGACTCTGTCAAAAAAAAAAAAAAAGGGCCAGGCACAGTGGCCCACACCTGTAATTCCAACACTTTGGGAGGCCGAGGTGGGTGGGTCACTTGAGGTCAGGAGTTTGAGACCAGCCTGGCCAACATGGTGAAACCCTATCTCCACTAAAAATAAAAAAAATTAGCCGGGTGTGGTGTCGCATGCCTATAGTCCCAGCTACTCGGGAGGCTGAGGGAGGCAGGAGAATTGCTTGAACCTGGGTGGTGGAGGTTGCAGTGAGCTGAGATCGCACCACTGCACTCCAGCCTGGACGACAGAGTGAGATCCTGTCTCAAAACAAATAAATAAGTAAATAAATAATTTAAAAAACAAAAAAACTGGAAGTGGTATCTCCAGACATTAGGAGCCTTTTAATGCAATCCAATAGGAAAAACAAAAGCACCATCCACAAAGAATTTTGTAAAAAAAAAAAAAAAAAAAAAAAAAAGGCCAGGCATGGTAGCTCACGCCCGTAATCCCAGCACTTTGGGAGGCCGAGGTGGGTGGATCACTTGAAGTCAGGAGTTGGAGACCAGCCTGGCCAATGTGGTAAAACCCCGTCTCCATCAAAAATACAAAAATTAGCCGGGCATGGTGGCATGTGCCTGTAATCCCAGCTACTCAGGAGGCTGAGGCAAGAGAATCACTTGAACCCGGGAGGTGGAGTTTGCAGTGAGCCAAGATCACGCCCCTGCACTCCAGCCTGGGCGACAGAGCGAGACTCCATCTCAAAAAATAATAAGAATAAGAATAAATTATATATAAAACCTCAATCTAATCAAGCCTCTACCTCTAATCATCAATTTGTAGGAAATATATGGGGCAGAAGAGCAAGTTAAAAAATGCCATAAGAAAGCAATTAGCCAAGTCTGGATATAGGACATTCTATGGGCCACATGTCCTGGTTTCTCCAAACACCAAGGTCATGAAGAAAAAAACAGAGGTAGACTGATAGATTAAAAGGGACTTACTAAATGCAGCGTGGATTGGATCGTGGAATGGAAAAAGGACATTGCTGGAAAAACTGATGAAATCGAATAAATTCTGAAGCTTAGTTAACGGTAATGTTCCAATGTTAATTTCTGAGTTCTGACAGATGTACCACGGTTGTGTAAGATTTTAACATTAGAGAAAACTGGATGAAAGGTATACAAGAACACTCTGTACCAGCTTGTCTGTAATCTAAAATCATTCCAAAATAAAACGTTTATTTAAAAGAGAAAGACGGACTTCAAAAGTGTAACAGGCAAATGCAGCGGGTGGTTCTTGGTTGGATCCTGGTTTGAACAAATCAATTGTGAAAATATATTTAAGACAATCAGGGAAGTTTGAACATGGACTGGATATTGGATGACAGTAAGGCATCATTGTTTATTTTATTAGGTGTGATAACAGCATGGTGGTTATGGGTTTTTAAAATGTCTATCTGGTAAACACATGTATTCACTGGTGAAATGATGTGATGTCTGGGATTTGTTTTAAAATACTCCAGAGGAGGCGGGGCGTTTGGCTCATGCTTATAATCCCAGCACTTTGGGAGGCCGAGGCGGGTGGATCACCTGAGGTCAGGAGTTCGAGACCAGCCTGGCCAACATGGTGAAACCTCGACTCTACTAAAAATACAAAATTTAGCCAGGTGTGGTGTCAGGCACCTGTAATCCCAGCTACTTGGGATGCTGAAGCAGGAGAATCACTTGAACCTGGGAGGCAGAGATTGCAGTGAGCTGAGATAGCACCCCTGCACTGCAGCCACTGCACCTGGCCCGTTTCTATCTTTAAAAAGAGAGAATTTGGCCAGGCGCGGTGGCTCACGCCTGTAATCCCAAGCATTTTGGGAGGCCGAGGTGGGCAGATCGCCTGAGTTCAGGAGTTCGAGACCAACCTGGCCAACATGGTGAAACCCTGTCCCTACCAAAAATACAAAAATTAGCCGGGCATGGTGGTGGGCGCCTGTAATCCCAGCTACTCGGGAAGCTGAGGCATGAGAATCACTCGAACCTGGGAGGCAGAGGTTGCAGTGAGCCGAGGTCATGCCACTGCACTCCAGACTGGGCAACAGAGGGAGACTCCATCTAAATAAATAAATAAATAGAATGTGAAATGAGATGTGCGAAGTACTTACAGTTGGGCATGGAACAGGGTAGGGACTTGAGTGTCAGTTGATATGATTACTGCTCATGCAGGTGGCTTTCTCTCACCTACCGCCTCCTCTTCCCACATCACAACAGCTTGATGACCCGAGTGTTACGTCTCTTTCCTCCCAGCCTGTCCTTGGATCCCTAACATGTCCCGTATGAATGGAAGAATCGCCTTGAGTCATTTGGCCACAGCAGTGCCTTTTAGCTTTCACATGCTTCTCAATTTCACATTAGATTCTCTTGTTTTCATGGTCTTTGTCAGAAACAATTTCATGAATCCCTTTCACAACATTTTGAAAGCCTTTGGTTGGGTCAAAGGGATCTCTTTTCAAATAAGAATTATTATTTTTTTTTTTTTTGAGATGGAGTTTCGCTCTTGTTGCCCAGGCTGGAGTGCAGTGGTGTGATCTCTGCCCACTGCAACCTCCACCTCCCGGGTTCAAGTGATTCTCCTGCCTCAGCCTCCCGAGTAGCTGGGATTACAGGCATGCACCACCACGCCTGGCAAATTTTTGTATTTTTAGTAGAGACAGGGTTTCACCATGTTGGCCAGGCTGGTCTCAAACTCCTAACCTCAGGTGACTCACCCACCTTGGCCTCCCAGAGTGCTGGGATTACCGGCATAAGCCACCATGCCTGGCCTCAAATAAGAATTTGCCAATCCTCTCTGTCTTTCCTTATAACTGGCTGGTGACAGACGTGAGGTGATGTTGAGCCTCAATTCCTCATTTCTCTGGGGACACAGGCCCGTCTGTTTGTCCTGTGGGGCTGGGTGCACTGTCCTGATGGCCATATAAGACAGTGCACACTGCTGATTTATGATCTGTTCCATGGATCTAATGCAGGGCAGGCGAGCCCTCAAGTGGAGCTTAGCCCACAAGTCTTCTTGGCTTTGCCCAGGAAAGACTTTTCAAGGACAAGCCAGAGGTAGAAGAAAACAGCTTTGTTTGAAGAGGCAGGGCTACCCTGTAGGCAGAGAGTAGCAGCTCAGAGAAATTCTGCAGTCATGTTTATACCCACTTTTTTTTTTTTTTGAGACCAAGTCTAGCTCTGTCGCCCAGGCTGGAGTGTAGTGGGAAACCCCGTCTCTACTAAAAATACAAAAATTCGCCGGGCGTGGTGGTGGGCGCCTGTAGTCCCAGCTACTCGGGAGGCTGAATCAGGAGAATCACTTGAACCGGGGAGGCGGAGGTTGCAGTGAGCCGAGATTGCACCACTGCACTCCAGCTTGGCCACAGAGTGACAGCCTGTCTCAAAAAAAAAAAAAAAATACAGTGAGTATTGCCAGGCACAGTGGCTCACACCTGTAATCCCAGCACTTTGGGAGGCCAAGGCGGGCAGATCACCTGAGGTTAGGAGTTCGAGACCAGCCTGACCAACATGGCGAAACCCTGTCTCTACTAAAAAAACACAAAATTACCTGGGTGTGGTGGCGCAGGCCTGTAATCCCAGCTACTGGGGAGGCTGAGGCAGGAGAATCGCTTGAACCCAGGAGATGGAGGTCGCAGTGAGCAGAGATTGCACCATTGCACTCCAGCCTGAGCAACAAGAGCAGAACTCCATCTCAAAAAAAAAAAAAAAGAAGGATTTAAAGGAATCCACCCCAAATAAATTAATCCTCATATGCACACACTAGCTATTTGCAGGGTAGGTATTTCGCTAGTTGGTTTACCTTTAATTGTACCACACAACACAATCAAGCCACTTCCTGGCTCTCCAGTGGTTCTAATTTGTAGTGCTCTTAAATGCCTTTCTTTGCAAGTTTGCATGCCTGCAGAGAAAGACTGGTTCATGAAACAGCATGCTATGCTGGAGCGCAGCCAGGTTTTCACAGTCATAAAAATCTAACATTGATGGGCCCCTTTCAACGTGCCAAAAGTTGAGCTGAGCACCTTGGATGAGTTAACGCATGTATCCTCCAAATAATTCCACATGCCAGGTGGGGTGGCTCACTCCTGTAATCCCAGCACTTTGGGAGGCCAGTGCGGGAGGACCACCTGAGGTCAGGGATTCGAGACCAGCCTGGCCAACATGGTGAAACCCCATCTCTACTAAAAATACAAAAATTAGCTGGGTGTGTTGGGGGTTGCCTGTAATCCCAGCTAGTCAGGAGGCTGCGACACAACAATCGCTTGAACCTGGGAGGCGGAGGTTGCCGTGAGCTGAGATTGCGCCACTGCATTCCAGCCTGGGAGACAGAGTGAAAGACCATCTCAAAAAAAAAAAAAAAAGGAATTCCACAAAGCGGGTGTTTTTTTGGTTTGTTTTTGGTTTTGGGGTTTTTTCGTTTGTTTTGTTTAGTTTTGTTTTGAGACAGAGTCTCCCTCTGTTGCCCAGGCTGGAGTGCAGTGGCGCGATCTCGACTCACTGCAACCTCCGCCTCCCAGGTTCAAGCGATTATTCTGCCTCAGCCTCCGGAGTAACTGGGATTACAGGCATGTGCCACCACGCCTAGCTAAGTTTTTTGTATTTTTAGTAGAGATGGGGCTTCGCCGTGTTGGCCAGGCTGGTCCTGAACACCTGGCCTCAAGCGATCCGCCTGCCTCGGCCTCTCAAAGTGCCGAGATTACAAGCGTGAGCCACTGTGCCTGGCAAGGGTGTTGTTATTATGGCCATTTTACAGGCAGAAAAACTGAGGTCAAAGCACTTAAGTAACCAGTCCGGCATCACCCATCAGGGAAGTGGTGGAGCCAAGCTTTGAACTCAGGCCTTCTGGCTGCACAGATCCAAAGCCCATGTACCTTCATCACTGCCTCTCACAGCAACCCACCCAATGACAGCTGAAACAGCCACGCTCCAGCCTGAACTGTGAAGCTTTTCTGATAGCACTGAACTGATTGAATCAAGCCATTTTGTTATTGTTGCTGCTGCTGCTGTTGGGTTTATTTGTTTTGGGTTTTTTGTTTTGTTTTGTTTGTTTTCGAGAGAGTCTCATTCTGTTGCCCAGGCTGGAGTGCAGCGGCATAATCTCAGCTCACTGCAACCTCTGCCTCCCAGGTTCAAGCAATTCTCGTGCCTCAGCCTCCCGAGTAACTGGGATTACAGGCATATGCCACCATGCCCGGCTAATTTTTGTATTTTTAGTACAGACGGGGCTTCACCATGTTGGTCAGGCTGGTCTCGAACTCCTGGCCTCAAACAATCCACCTGCCTCGGCCTCCCAAAGTGCTGGGGTAACAGGCATGAGCCACCGTGTTTGGTTTATTTGATTGGTGGTTGGTTGTTTTGCCTGAGTGAATTAATGTCTGGCTACCATGTGCCAAGTGTCTTCATATGATCTCACGTGATCTCATTTTATCTTCCCAATAATCCCATGACATATGGACGACTATTCCTGTTTTACAGAGGTTCAGACAAGACTTACATTCATAGGCTGGGCTCAGTGGCTCACACCTGTAATCATAGCACTTTGGGAGGCCAAGGCAGGAGGATCACTTGCACCCAGGGGTTCAAGACCAGGCTGGGCGACATAGCAAGATCCAGTCTCTATTTTTATTTTTATTTATTTATTCTGAGACAGAGTCTCACTCTGTCAACCAGGCTGGAGTGCATTGGCACAATCTCAGCTCACTGCAACCTCCACTTCCCAGGCTCAAGTGATTCTCCCACCTCCATCTTCCAAGTAGCTGGAACTACAGGGATTCATAACCATGCCTGGCTAATTTTTGCATTTTTCTGTAGAGACAGGGTTTTGCCACGTTGCCTAGGCTGGTCTCAAACTTGTGAGCTCAAGCAATCCTCCCACCTCCCAAAGTGCTACAATTACAGGCACCAGCCGCCTAGCCCAGGCCCATCTCTACTTTTTTTTTCTTTTTTGAGACAGAGTTTCTCTTTTGTTGCCCAGGCTGGAGTGCAATGGCACAATCTCGGCTCACCGCAACCTCCGCCTCCCAGGTTCAAGCGATTCTCCTGCCTCAGCCTCCCGAGTAACTGAGATTACAGGCACATGCCACCACGCCTGGCTAATTTTGTATTTTTAGTAGAGACAAGGTTTCTCTGCGTTGGTCAGGCTGATCTCAAACTCTCGACCTCAGGTGATCCGCCTACCTCAGCCTCCCAAAGTGTTGAGATTACAGGCATGAGCCACTGCCCCCTGCCAAATCCCAGCTACTCGGTAGGCTGAGGCAGGAGAATTGCTTGAACCCGGGAGGTGGAGGTTGCAGTGAGCCGAGATTTCACCATTGCACTCTAGCCTGGGCAACAAGAGTGAAAACTCCATCTCAAAAAATAAAAATAAAAATAAAATATCAAAAGACTTATAGTTACCCTAAGTCACATTGGTAGTGTTTACACTGAACGAAACCCCTTCATTGGCAATGGCTACAGATGACGGCTTTCAGCTCATAGACTAGGGAACGTGACTTCCAGCCCCCATTTCCACCAAGAGATTTGAAGGGAACAGGCAGAATCCGCGACAGAGCAGGGGACTCTCCTGGGACAGGAAACAGCCTCCTGCTCCTGGTCGCATTGTCTTGTGCAGTCCTGATTTGCAGGCACCATGACTTGAGGAAAACCATCTTCCCTTCCAAAAACTGCTCTGGAGATTGATTAGATAACCGTGGCAAAGTGCTTTGAAGACAAGGGATGTAGGAAATGTTCTGTGTGGGTGGATTCCCAGGGCGCTTCAGACGAGATTAAGGCTCACGAATGGGTCTGCTCGGTTGGCCGGGATGCTTTGTGTGGAAAAGGAGTCTTTCCCAAAACATTTCTCCTAGAGTGGCTGCCAAAATCCGCCCAGCTCTGCTCCACACCCAAGCGTGTCTTCCTTCAGCGTGGCTGTCACATGACGAAAAGGAAACTTCTACACTCAGTTCAATCGTGGACTGGTCCATGTGATGTTGACATGCACTTAGATATCAAAGTGTGTCTTTGATGAGAAACAACTACTGAATGTTTTATTTGTGCCTGTATTTTTAAAAGTATTTTATTTGTAGAAAAAAATAAATAGAGATTAGGAGTGGTGGCTCACGCCTGTAATCTCAGCACTTTGGGAGGCTGAGGCAGGCTGATCACGATATCAGGAGTTCGAGACCAGCCTGGCCAATATGGTGAAACCCCATCTCTACTAAAAATACAAAAATTAGTCAGCATAGTGGTGCACGCCTGTAGTCCCAGCTACTCAGGAGGCTAAGGCAGAAGAATCACTTGAACCTAGTGGGGAAGAGGTTGCAGTGAGTCGAGATCACACCACTGCACTCCAGCCTGGGAGACAGAGGGAGACTCTGTCTCAAAAAAAAAAAAAAAAAAATTAGCCAGGTGTGGTGGCATGTGCCTGTAATCCCAGCTACTTGGGAGGCTGAGGCAGGAGAATCACTTGTACCTGGGAGACGGAGGTTGCAGTGAGCCAAGATCATGCCACTGCACTCCAACCCGGGCAACAAAGTGAGACTTCATCTCAAAAAATAAAATAAAATAAAATAAAATAAAATAAAATAAAATAAAAACAGAGATCAGGTGCGGTGGCTCACGCCTGTAATCCCAGCACTTTGGGAGGCCGAGGCGGGCAGATCACCCAAGGTCAGGAGTTGAAGACCAGCCTGGCCAACATGGTGAAAACCCATCTCTACTAAAAATACAAAAATTAGCCAGCGTGAGGGTGCACATCTGTAGTCCCAGCTACTCGGGAGACTGAGGCAGGAGAATCGCTTGAACCTGAGAGGCAGAAATTGCAGTGAGCCGAGGTCACGCCATTGCACTCCAGCCTGGGCGATGGAGTGCAACTCCATCTCAAAAATAAAAAATAAAAATAAAATAAAACAGCTTTATATGAAGGCAGCAATTTTATTCAGGGGAGAAAAAGACTTTAGAATTATCCTGGTTAAATATCAGATTAAAGCCTGACTCAAGAAGGAGTAATGCGACCAATTTGAAATGGCATTAGGAAAGTAAGTGTTACTGGATATGGTGGCTCATGCCTATAACCCCAGCACTTTGGAAGACCGACAGGAGGATCATGTGAGGTCAGGAGTTCAAGAACAGCCTAACCAACATGGTGAAATCCCGTCTGTACTAAAAATACAAAAATCAGGCTGGATGCAGAGGCTGACGCCTGTAATCCCAGCACTTTGGGAGCCTGAGGCGGACAGATCACTAGAGGTCGGGAGTTCAAGACCAGCCTGACCAACATGGAGAAACCCCATCTCTACTAAAAATACAAAATTAGTCAGGCGTGGTGGCGCATGCCTGTAATTCCAGCTACTTGGGAGGCTGAGGCAGGAGAATTGCTTGAACCTGAGAGGTGGAGGTTGCAGTGAGCTGAGATCATGCCATTGCACTCCAGCCTGGGCAACAAGAGAGAAACTCTGTCTCAAAAAAATATATATATATATACAAAAATTAGTCGGGTGCAGTGGCAGGCACATGTAGTCCCAGCTACTCGGGAGGCTGAGGCAGAAGAAGCACCTGCACCTGGGAGGCGGAGTTTGCAGTAAGCTGAGATCTCATCACTGCACTCCAGCCTGGGCGACAGAGTGTCTGTCTCAAATAAATAAATAAGTAAATAAATAAATAAATAAGTAAATAAATAAATAAATAAATAAAAGCAAGTCTTTCTGTGAATGTATAAAGTTGCAAGCCCAGTAATGCAGGTGCTCTAAGCAGTCCACAGGTGTGTCAGTCATTCCTGGGCACTATCAGATATAATTTTGTGTGCCTATAGGATCTCATTTGCCCTTGACCGTAAACGCAGTGTGGAGGGTATGTATATCAAGACTTTTTAGGTCATGAGTGTAGTTGGACTTTGCAG